>NW_012102143.1:8229529-8231524 GCF_000951045.1 Mandrillus leucophaeus | reverse complement strand
TCTGTGTTTCTGTGTATCTGTTTCTGTGTGTATCTGTGTTTCTGTGTGTCTGTGTGTATATCTGTGTATGTATCTGTGTGTGTGTGTTTCTGTGTGAGGGGTGTGCATCTGTGTGTGTCTGTGTTTCTGTGTGTTTGGTGTGTATCTGTGTTTCTGTATATCTGTGTGTGTGTGTTTCTGTGTGTATCTTGTGTTTCTGTGTGTCTGTGTGTATATCTGTGTATGTATCTGTGTGTATGTGTGTATATCTGTGTGTGTATCTGTGTGTATGTGTGTATATCTGTGTGTGTATCTGTGTTTCTGTGTGTCTGTGTTATCTGTGTATCTGTATTTCTGTATCTCTGTTTCTGTGTGTCTGTGTGTCTGTTTCTCTGTGTGTATCTGTGTTTCTGTGTGGGGTGTGTATCTGTGTTTCTGTGTATCTGTGTATGTCTGCGTTTGTGTGTGTGTGTGTTTCTGTGTATCTGTATCTGTGTATGTGTGTGTGTTTCTGTGTGTGTGTGTGTTTCTGTGTATCTGTATCTGTGTATGTGTCTGTGTTTCTGTGTGTGTGTGTGTATATCTGTGTTTCTGTGTATCTGTTTCTGTGTGTATCTGTGTTTCTGTGTGTCTGTGTGTATATCTGTGTATGTATCTGTGTGTGTGTGTTTCTGTGTATTTGGTGTGTATATCTGTGTATGTACCTGTGTGTGTATCAGTGTATATGTCTGTGTTTCTGAGGGGTGTGTATCTGTGTGTGTGTGTTTCTGTGTGAGGGGTGTGTATCTGTGTGTGTCTGTGTTTCTGAGGGGTGTGTATCTGTGTTTCTGTGTATGTGTGTGTGTGTGTGTTTCTGTGTGTGTGTGTGTGTGTGTTTCTGTGTTTCTATGTATCTGTGTATGTATCTGTGTATGTACCTGTGTGTGTATCTGTTTGTGTGTGTATCTGTATGTCTGTGTATCTGTGTGTCTGTGTGTCTGTGTGTATCTTTGTTTCTGTGTGTATCTGAGTTGTCTTGTTAACAAAAATACCCATTTTGCGTTTTCTCCTCTACCTTTATTTTTAATTAATACTATATTGTGGCCATTATTTCATTTCTACGTATGAAGCTCAATGCCTTGCTCTCAAGTAGTCTAAGATATAGATGTAAGGTGGACTGTTTTCTAGTTACCATTTTGCCAGCAACTTTGAGCACCTTTCCTCACTGTACTAGTATTTCTGTAGGAAACGTTCTGAAAATGGAACTGCTGGTTCAGAGAGTATGTATATCCTAAAACACTGAGCAAATGATACCCCCTCCCCGGCAGCCAGAGAGTCCATTGTCCCCACCCTCTCCACGAGCAGGACGGGATGGTGCTGCAGTTCATTCTACCGATTTGGCCGGTGACGAAGATGGCGAGCCTGTTGGTGTTTGAGTGCGCAGTGCCGTCACCATCAGTCAAGGGCGGGCATGCCTGTGTGCTTCGCCCTCCCCAGGATCACGTGAGCAACGTGCTTCAAGGTTGAGGGTGGCTGGTGCCCCGGAGCTGGGCAGCGGGACTGCCCCAAGCAGGCCTTGTCTTCAGAGCCACCCTGTGCCCAGCATCTGGAACCATGCAGGGCACACGAGGCAGCTCCATCCATGCTGAATGGATGTCGTTTAGTGGCAGTTCGTTTACCTGTTTTTCTATCAGGCGTTGTCTTTTCTTGTTCCTTTGTAAGTACTGTTTATATGTTGTTTTCAATCCTGTGTTTTCATGTATTATAGAAGTTAGATTCCAGTCTGGCATTTGTCTTCTTAGAATTATCTTTTTATTTATTTTATTTATTTTATTTTTTGAAACGGAACATTGCTCTGTTGCCCAGGCTGGACAACCTCTGCCTCCTAGGTTCAAGCGATTCTCCCGCTTCAGCCTCCTGAGTAGCTGGGACTACAGGTGCCACCGCCACACCTGGTTAAGTTTTGTATTTTTAGTAGAGATGGGGTTTCACCATGTTGGTCAGGCTGGTCTCGAACTCCTGACCTCTGCCCGCCTC
>NW_012102143.1:8223456-8224349 GCF_000951045.1 Mandrillus leucophaeus | reverse complement strand
TGTGTGTAAAGGTGTGGTATATACCTCAGGAGGCGCAGCATGGTGAGACTCCCTGCTGCTGTGTGTAAAGGTGTGGTATATACCTCAGGAGGCGCGGCGTGGTGAGTATCGCTTCAGCTGCCGCTCAGGCGGTGGCTGGTGGAATCTCTTGTTCCTCGAGCTACCTTTGAGCAGACAGGAAGAGGGTTAATGTGTGTAATGCCCGCCAGAGCCAACTCAGCCAAGCTTCCTGCTACCAGGTAGGCAGCCTCCCACAGAGATTCAGGGGCTCTTGTGCCAGGCTGGGTCCTCCATCAGTTTCATGTTCTTAAAAAGTGAGCGTGAGTGTATTCCGAAGCTTCTGAAATAGGCTCTGTTGTGCCTTTCCAAAAAAAAGTTAGAGGAATGGTGAGTTTGGTTAAATATTAGGCAGTTTCTGTGTCAGGAACAGTGGGCCACCAAGCGCTCTGTGCCCCATCCTTCCAACTTTGACATCCGTCAAGCCTGAACTCTTCCTTATGTGGAAAGTACTCCAGGAGCTCTTGAACTAATCGTTTTCAAATACATATTTTTTTCCACTGTTCAATGGTAAAACTACACTGAGACTGACAGCAAATGAAATATTTTCATTGAGAGGATTGAGGAAGAAAGAGTGTGGAGGAAAGCACGCCACCTGCACGCATCACACACGGTACCTTCTTTAAAAGAACCACAGAAGTAATGCATGCGTGTAATAAATTAAAACAAATTCAGTCCACACACTCTGAATCATACTTCCCAGAGATAGCTGCTGTTATTCGTTTGATATGTATCTGTCCAGATATCTTTCTCTGCCCATGGGTAGGGTGTGTATCTGTGTTTCAGTGTGTGTGTCTGTGTTTGTGTGTGGGGTGTGTATCTGTGTTTCTGTGTGT
>NW_012102143.1:8212090-8218321 GCF_000951045.1 Mandrillus leucophaeus | reverse complement strand
CCGCCACACCTGGTTAAGTTTTGTATTTTTAGTAGAGATGGGGTTTCACCATGTTGGTCAGGCTGGTCTCGAACTCCTGACCTCTGCCCGCCTCAGCCTCCCAAAGTGCTAGGATTACAGGCATGAGCCACTAAGCCTGGCCAGAATTATCTTTTTATTTTTACCAAAGTAAATAAATGTACATTCACATAGACCCCCATGATGTTCATGACGGGAGAACGGCCGTCCCTGACTGCCTGTCCAGCCTGCGTTATTACAGCTTGTGTCACGTTCACAGCAGAACCAGAGTCCACCTGGGCTGCATTCACCTTGTAGGAATTTGTCCAGAAGTTGATCTTTTTTTTCATTTGCTTAGTTTCACACCTGCCTGTTATTCAGGCCCACATCTCAGCATACCTAGGAGACTCTCCTCCGCACAGCAGGCCGCCTGGTGCGTCTGGCCCCACTGCCCGGTGTGTCTGAATGCTCTGCTCTCCCGGCCTGGCCCCCGCCTCCTCTCCCGGGCCCCGTGACCTCCTTTCTGCGGCCTCCTTTGTGCTTGCTTTCCTCTGCCATCTTGGTCATGCACGTCTTCCAGTGGCTCCTGGAGAAGTCGTGCATGGAGCATGTGTTTTTGGAGTCCTCGTTACTGGTAAATATCGTTACCCTGTTACACCCTTGGTTGATGAGTTGGTTGGGGATGGAAGTCATTTCCTGCAGGGTTTTCAGGTCCTCGTCTTGCCCTCGGTGTGGCTGTTGCCGAGTACAAAACTGTTCTCAAGGCCGAGCCTTTGTCCCCAGAGCTCTGAAGCAGTTTGGGATCCCGCAGGTGGGGGATTCTTGGCCTCCGTGTCCAGCTCCTCTTCAGCTGGAGAAGTAGGTCTGGAGTTTCTGCTCATGATTCTCTCCACCCAGCTGATTCTCTCCTCTCCTGGCGTTTTCAGCAATTTGTTGTAGGATCTTTGCACTCCCATTTTTCATCTTTTTATCCTTTTATTCCCCCTTCTGACAATTCTCAAGTTTTTCTCCAGCCCCTTCCTTCTGCACTTGCGTTTTTGTCCTCTTGTGTTTATCCTCTTTAATACTTCCTTTAGTGTCACTTTAGGATTTCAAGGCAGAGCAGCTGGAAGCAGTTACCTCCTCTCTGCAGCTCTGCCTGCACGCCCTGTCCCACGGCGATGTTCTGTGCACTCTCTGCTGCTAAATCAATGGGTTCTTTCCTCGCTGGCTGCTGGACATTGCATCAGGCCCACAAAGATACCGCCCTCCACACTCGTGCCACATGCACACATATCCCCTCTGTAAACCCGGCCGCTAAACAGTTAAAGCATTCCGGCTCTGAGAGCCGCTTCACCTGCAGCTGACACTCAGGATGTTTAAGTTGGGAGGAGCGAGCCTGTGTCTCCATCAGAATTGCTTCTGGCAGAAGGATGAAGGCACCTGCTAGGCATTGGGCACTGTGTTGAATTTTAAGGTTGTGATTAGAATGTTGTGCCGCCTGAATTAGTCATTTACTTGATTGGCTTCAGGAGAAACAATCTCACCTGCTCCCCGTTCCCTAAGGAGCAGACACTGCATTTGGAAGTACAGTTGGCATCCTTCCTGCCCTCACCCATGCTTGGTGGGAGCGACTTTTCCATGAGGCCTCTGACCTGATACTTTGGTTCTGTCAGTGTACCTGCAGCCCTCTTAGGGGTGGGATCCAGTTCCTGCAGTTCCTCTGCCTGGCCACATCGTGCCTGGAATGAGTGGAAGGCCCACGAGGGTGCTGAAGGGGCTGCTGCCCTGAGCCGGTGCATGTGCAGCCTCCACCCTCACCGTCACCAGATACCGGCTTACCTGCATCTTCCACTTTGGCTGCCTTTGGCAGAATTATTGGAGTTACAGGCATTGTGCAAGCTTTAAGACACATGCATTTGAAGGACTGAAATTGTAGGTCACTATGTCTTAAGTCAATCTATGAGACGCCCGGCCTGGAAGTAATGAGGGAGGGCAGGAAGCAGGAAGGCTGGCCACCCTGAAAGCAGGCAGCGAGCTGGTCCTCGTGGTATGCAGCTCCCCCCGCTGCCTTCTGCCCCCTAGGCCTTCTCTGTTCTCCCCAGAAAGGCCACTTCATGTGCCCTGGGCAGGCTCCAGCGTCCCCCTTCTCTCCTGATCCACGTGCTGCTGCTCAGTCCCCTCCCCCAGCCCTGCATCCGAAGCCCTGCTTGTCTGATAGGTTCTGGGGGCAAGTCAGAGTGCTGAATAGCCCACGGGGCAGGGACGAGTGAAGGGCCCCAGCCTCACGCCATGCTGCCCTTGGCAGTGCTGACGTGGTGTCCTGGAGCCTCCTGGTCAGCTACAGCCACCCTGCAGGCAGAGCCAACCAGGGACGTGCAGTCAGCTAGAATCAGGGAAGCCAGGCAGGTGTGCAGGCTGGGAGGCAGAGGATAAACAGGTGAGGGGACAGAAGAATTTCAGGTGCTGAGAAGGCAGCTGGGAGGAAAACAGGGCAGTGGGGCTGTGATGGGGGCAGTGGGGCTGTGGGGGATCAGGGCAGCCTTGGGAGGGGTGTGGAGCAGAGGCCTGAGGAAGGGGAGGGGAGGGGAGGGGTAGGGCGAGGCAGCCACCATGGGGCTGTCCTCGAGAGTCTCTTGCACAAGGAGTCTGGAGTGCCCGGCAGGGCTGCGGAGGATCTGCCGCCCGACTGATGACCTGGGAGCAGCGTGGTGACCCCACAGGGCCTGGGGGAGGCCGTGCACTGGGCTGCAGTAGCCCAGCCAGTCCATAGTGGCCTGGAGTGACCACATCATGCCTGCCTCCCGACGCCACATGTCCCACTCCACGTGGCAGGGCAGCCACCAAGGAAGGCCTTTGACACAGGGCCGGGGACCCTGTGCCCTTCTGTGGGCACACACAGCCCCTGCCTTTCAGAAGTGGCTCCTGCCCACCATCAGCGGCTCCTGTCCCTGGCCCGGGGAATCCCTGCAGAGCCCATGTGGGTTTCAGGGGAGATGTGATGGTGGGAGAGGAGGTGCTGTTTTCTTGCCTAGTCATCAGCTGGGTGTTTTGGCTTGGCTTTTTTTGTTGTGTTTTGTTTTTCGAATAATGGCAAGAAACCCAGCGTGGAAATAGAAGTGGAGCATGTGAATCTACGTTTGCCTCAGTCGGTTGTGTTAGGCACAGGAGCGTGCCCTGGTCAGTAACCCATGGAGAGGCCGGCTTGTGGCTGAACCCATCGTCTGTCGTCATCTAGGTCCTCCGAGCCACAGCACAGAGGCCCCGCTCCCTGCAGAGCAGGCTGAGGCTCAGAGTCTGGCACCTGCTCACAGCGCCTCTGGTTTCTCTGGGAAGCCTGTTTTAGGGAGCTTGCTTCTCCCACATCCTTCTAAGACCTGCAGAAAAACTGTCCCTGACTCAAAGCCTTTTCCAGAGTGGGAAGGTCCTGGGCTGCCCGCGTGTCCCAAAGAGTGAAGTCACATGGGGCCGGGTCCCCGTCGCCCAGCCACATCAGTCCTGCTTCCAGGAGAAACTCCCTCTCATTCCTGGTTGCTCCGGAAGCAGTGCACTTCCTGTTCCAGAAAGATTAAGAACAGCAGGAGTGCTGATTCTTTAAAAAGAGGTAAAATCTCCCAATTTGCAAATCTACAAGGGGTAGAACCTTGCAAGTAGCCAAGTAAAACCTCAGAATTCAAAGGCTTGTGTGACACACATCTCCACGGCAGCATTCTTGGCGCTGTTCTGGACTCTGAAAGCCAATAACCTCTCCCGGGTGGGTTTGGGGATTTCTTTGCCTCCGATTGCTGCCTTTAGATCCCTGGTGCTTCCCAAGGCAGGCCCTGCCCCAGAGGTTTGGGCTCCAGATGCAGATGACTTGGGAACCACCATGGGTTGGAAGATGCAGATTCGCAAATGGCTCTGTCCGCACAGGCAGAGGTGTTCACAGAAACCGACCCACGCCCAGTACCTTCACCCTGTGGTCAGATGAGAGGTGAAGCTGGCACAGGTGCTGGGATGGGCTTTGCTGAGCCTCACCAGGTGGGAGTAGGGATAGCGGCCTCACGCTCTGGAGGCCTCACTGACATAGCTGGGGCGATGCACAGGTGAGCAAAAAGTGTGCAACGTAGACACCATCCTCACATCCCTGGGCCCGGTGTCACATCCCTGTTTGTCGGTCTTTCTCTGATTTTAGAGCAACACAGCTATAAAGATAGGGGTGTATTATCTAGAAGAGCATTAGTTACGAGACATCGCCATTAAGTGACTTCACACCTCAGCAACCCCCTGCCACGCCCAGAGAATCAGCTTGTCAGTCCTGTTCCCCATCTGCTGGAAACCGCAGTCGTGGCCTGATTCTGTGAAGATACTGCCAGCGCTTGCATAATGCTGTGGTCACAGAAATTTATCCAAAGCACCAGATACATTTTACTCATTATTTGGGACTGATGAATGGGGTTAGAATCCCCTGCTTCGTGAGTTCCCGTCGCTATCCCCTGCAGCAACACGGCAGTGTTGAGCGAATATGTATTCCCCAGAGTGCATATTTTTAAAAAACCACCAACAGGATAACCTTGAGCCCAGTGGTATCTGCCTGGCTGTAATGACATCTCCTTTCCGTGCAGCTTCTGAACCGAATCTGAAATTACGGTCCAGGCTAAAGCAGAAAGTGGCCGAAAGACGGAGCAGCCCTCTGCTACGCAGGAAAGACGGGCCAGTGGTCACTGCTCTAAAAAAGCGTCCGTTGGATGTCACAGGTATGTCAGCTGAGCAGGTACACCTGCCCCACTGCCCTCTCTACCAGGCCTTCCTGCCCTAGGCGGTTTCTCTTGGGAGCCTGTGAAAACTCACGTGTCTGCCTGATGCTGTCAACCCCCAGTGTGGTCCTGTTCCCATGACGCTGGAAGTGCCAGGCCCAGGGGACCAGGCTTGATGACTCTAGCGTGTCTAAGCCAGGCCCCGCTCTCGGCGTTAGTGACTCAGAGCTGGTTCTAGTTGGGCTCAGGTACACGAGGGTGCCCCAGCTTGGCACTGCGGGAGATCCGTTCAGGAGCTTGAGTTGAGGCTTCTCTGAAGGTGGATCTTAACCAATGCCGTCCTAGTAGTGCTGAATCGTGTTCCCTGCCCTGCTCTCCGCTGTCCCTGAGCAGTGTCTGAACCACCGGGACATTTTAACGTCTTCCCACACCGGAGCACCCATCAGCTGAGCAGGAGGGGGAAGCAAGGAGTGAAGTTGCTTCAGCTTGGCCCTAATGACGTGTCGCGGTTGGCCCCACCTAGTGGTGGACACGCGGAAGGACAAGACTGGGCAGAGCCCCATCCTGAAGGCTCAGCCGTCCCTCTCGAGGGCATATCCCCATCCAGAGGACCACCCACCCCCAACCACCACCAGGGGACACCCCCTCACCCACTGCGCCTGAAATCACAGCACCAGGATAAAGGGGCTGCTTGGGGACAGCCTGGATAGAGGGGAGGCAGTGAACATGTTTGCACAACAGAAAGCGTTCGATTTGAAGGCCGAGGCTCATGGTAGCTGGTCTGTGAAAGGCATAGTTCCATTGAGTAGGCTGTTGGCCTAGGGAAGGCTGGGAGGGGGCTCCTGGTGCCATGCCCTGTGCGTGTGAGCGTTGGCATTGCACATGGACTCTGCTTCTGCAGTGAGCTGAGAGCCAGACCTCCCTGCCAAACACAGGGCCCTGCCTGTTTCTCATGCCCTGTCCCCTGTCTACTTTAGGAGCTCTTAGCCCCAGTCTAAGGGTCTGGGTCTGGATATGTGTGGATTTCTATTAAAAAGTATCTGACACCTTCATGCCCAGGGGGAACTCCATATTTGTCATTTCTGATGTAGGTTTCTTTCCTCTGGCCATTGTAGTACACACAGACCTTGTCTACAGCCATCAAGAAATGTTATAATCTAAAGTTTCACTATGTCTAACTGACTGGGGAAGATTCAGTTCAAATGAGGAATCATGTGAGTTAAAAGCTTGCAAACTCCAATGCAGCCTTTTTTCTGTGAGCAGTGCCTTGCTTGGCCAGCTCTCATGGACCCGTGAACCGTTGCATTTTGTTTTTTGTTTTAAGCGTGCAGTGGGTGAGCCAGAGTCTTCAGCAAGCTTCTTCTGAGTGTTCAAGCTGGTGTTCCTGTTGTCACCCAGTGACTACTGAGAACTGTTCTTGAGTCAGCACTGGGCTTGGCACAAAAATAGTGAGACAGAGTCCTTGCTTGGAAGGAGCTTGTGATCTAATTTGAGCAAGCAGCACATCACACGTGAGACC
>NW_012102143.1:8194038-8211447 GCF_000951045.1 Mandrillus leucophaeus | reverse complement strand
TCATGTGTGACAGGGCGTGATCAGTGCGGAGCTCACCCAGGAGTCATACGTGACAGGGCGTGATCAGTGCTGAGCTCACCCAGGAGCCATGCGTGGCAGGGCGTGATCATTGCTGAGCTGTGGCATAGAGAGAGCCCATGCCGAGGGACCTAGGGGCTGGGAGATCAGCACAAGCCACCCTGAGCCAGCAGAGCTCTGCAGAAGGTGGCATTTTCACTGGGACTTGGCGGGTGAGTGGGGCTGGGGCAGAGAGGCAGAGGGTTGTGCATCTCCTGGCCAGCACTGGCACCAGGGAGCTGCCACCGTGGGGAGGCTGCTCTGCGTGGAGCCGATTTTCAGAAGACAGGTATTAGGCAGGGTGGTCCCACACGGGGCGGTGGAGGCAGTCGCGGTTCTTGGCAGATAGAGAGCCAGGTGGATACTCTGCTTTTTCTCAGTCACTAATTAAATGGGTGTCTACTGTAGAGCACAAAGAAGAAAATGCATTCCCATACGCACTCTGTCCAGAGTGAATCCTGCTCACCCTGCACGCCTTCCCGCAGCCTGTGTTCTGCGCCCTCCTCACCACTGAGTTCTCACCATCTTCCTGCCCCATCCTGCATCCTCCACTCAATTTCAGCCACACACATTTTGTGCACCTCCAGTGGTGTTCCTGTTTTGCTGATCTAAATAATACTATGAAGATTATGCGTTTATATGAATTTTCTTAGACCTATTCAGGAAGTAGAATGCAAAAAAAAAAAAATTAACCTCATTGAGTTAAAAGTGGGTGGAAAGTTACACGTATAATTTTTACCATCCCCCAAAGTTGTCCGGACTCCCCAGGCACGTGTGTGAGGGTGTTTATCTGATGACACAGTTGGGAGGCGCCCATTTCAAGGAAGATCTGCTGGATCTTGGTGTGTAGCTGGAGACAGGTTAACATCAGAGAGCAGGGGTCTAGGGCGGGCCACAGTGGGCTTCAGGTAGGGCAGAGGTGGGAGAGTTGGAGGGAACTAGAGAAGGCGGGTCCTGCTTTCTTGAGTGAAATGCAAACACTGGCTCAGCCCAGTTGGCATTCTCAGAATGCCCACTCACAGTGCAAATAACATGGCCTCGGCAGCCAGAGAGGCCTACCTCTGGAGTTAGTGTCTGGTGGAAGTGAGGGGGTGGGAGGACCAGGGAGAGAAAGAGGAGGGGACAGGGTCGGGACGCGGTCCTGTATTCATGCTTAGTGCCCGGGACCGTGAGCTGACCCTACACTCATTTGAGCTCCAGGAGCCATGGGGAGCAGCTGGTGTAGGGCTTCTGGGTGGACATAGTGGTTTGCCCTGGAGAGGTTTAGACTGCCCTGCTGTCAAGGGCAAGATGTACCCAGTGTGTTCCTGGGTGGGCAGCATGGTCAACAGAGGGGGCGCACCTTCACCGTCTAGCTGGGTTAACTCTGGTATGCAGACGCCCTTGACGGCTCCCTCAAGCCTTGTGGCCTGGGACGAGTGATGTCACTGCTCCGTGCCTCAATCTCCTCTTCTGTGAAACAGGGTCATAATGGCACCCTCCTCAAACAGTGACTGAGAGATGGATGAGCTATGTTTGGAATCAGGTCTGCCAGGTTGGGGGAGCAGTGGGTGTCTTTTCCTGTCCCCCCACCCTCCTCATCCTCCTCACTGTGGCTCAGGGCTATATTTGCAGAGTCACCACCTCCAGCAGGCGTGGATACCATGTGAGTCAGCATGAGTGGGCGCCTGCAGCCTCGTGGGCTCCGGGAGGACCCGGGCAGCAAGCAGACCGTGGAGGAGGCTTTGCTGGGGACGGCTCCTTTGAGGGGCTACCTGGGGAAAATGTCCGTTAACCTCCCCTCCACGACCCCCACCACGCCCCTTCCTTCTGACCTGTATGCGCTGCGCGTATGGGTTGGGGCGAGATTCTGAGCACCCGGAGTCAGTGCTGAACAGCAGACGCCTGGAGTTCTCGAGGCAAATAGGTCACGTTGTGTTTTCTTTGGAAAGCTTTAACCAGATGATGCCATTGTTAAAATGCCATTAAACTAAACATCATATGACAAGCCAAACAAATCCTTGCATGAATATCAAGAGCTGTAGTGGCCTCCCACGGTGGATGTGTGTGCCCGAAATAACAGCAGGCCCCTTCAGAGGTGAAGGGATCTTTGGATTGGACGTGGCTCCTTTTGGAAGTCACATTCAGTCAGAGCGGAATCTGGTCTCATTAACCAGGGTCAAGCCACGCAGATGGTTAAAGATCCTCTAAGACTGTCTGAGCGTGTGTTTTTCAGTAGCACTGATAGATCTCAGGAGACACTGGCTATATTTTCCCCTGGATGCTGGCTGCTATGTAGGGAAAATGAGAGGATTCAGCCCAGAGTCAACACTAATGGTAGGTTGCTTTATTTTGAACGAAGCTTTTTATAGTGAGCACAGGAAAGCTGACCTTTTGCTTTTCAAAGTCACTTAGCTTCTGCATTTCCTGGTCTTCTGTTGTTAGGTTACTAATAAGTGTTTAAGGATTTATCTTTTTGGTGTGTAAAATGGTCTTGAAAATCAAACGAGGTATAAAATTGGTAACGTGCATGTCCTAGAAAAAGTGAAGTCAGTGGCCAAACTGGAAAATCAGAAATCAGCATCATACTTTCTTTTTTGAAACCATGGCCATGTTCTTTTTGTTGGGACCTCTGCCTGTCGCAAGCTAACAAGCAGGTCCGTGGAAGGCACCGGGCATTCGGGCCACAGGTCAGCGCAGCCCTCCCTCCGCGTGGCCCCCCCTCCACGTGGAGTAACACTCACCAGGATATTTCTGCCTCTGCAGATTCCGCGTGCAGCAGCGCCCCAGGCTCCGGACCCAGCTCACCCAACAACAGCTCCGGGAGCGTCAGCGCAGAGAACGGCATCACGCCCGCCGTCCCCAGCATCCCGGCGGAGGTCAGTGCCAAGCGTTTGTCCTGTGTCCCATGGCGAGAGTCGGACTCGGGACAGATGGGCTCGAAATGATCCCACTTTGCACTTGCCCTTCACTCTTCACCTTCCAGTTTGGGGTGAGGGAAAGTGGCCTATGAACCATCCTGAAAAGGACACAGTTGGAGGTTGCTTAACCCTCCTGCCTTCCTCTCATCACAGACATCTCCTTGCATTATGAACACACTCATTCCAGGCACGTCGGGGACAGCCCTGAGCCTGGTCCTTTCTCCTGACCTCCTCCAGAGCAGATGTCCCTAGATGGTGTCACAGCACAAGCCCACACGTGGCAGGTGCTCTAGGTAGACAGGACCCTGCTGCCCGGCTCACCGTAGTCGCCAGTGTCTGAGGGTGGCTGAGAGGCCATGGGCACGTGGGCATAGTTGCTCAGTGAGACTTAAAATTTTTTATTTCGTATTGAGAAATACACAACGCAATGTTGGCCAACAAACCATGTGTCAGGGTCGACTGGAGCGTCACTCATGGTCAGCACGGCAGGGCCGGCCAAAGCCACAGAGCAGGGAGCTTTTCCAGGCATCATGGGAACCAGGCGTCTCAGACCGCAGAGCTCAGCACCCCGATCCCCTGCCTTCATCAGACCCCAGGTGGTTCCGGGAAGCACGTTGGCAAAGCTAGAGGAGTCAGGGGACACCTGGAGTCCCCGGGTGGGAAGGATGTCAGAGACGCAGGAGCCGAGCGGCAAGGCGGGGAGGAGTGGTGCCCAGGCTGACAGAGTCACGCCCTGACCACACCCAGAGGTTTTCCAGGGCAGCAGGTCCCAGGACGTCAGTCCGTGTATCTTGAGCTCCTTTGCGCCCTCTGTCTTTATCCCACACGTGTCTGGAGCGCCTTGTGCCAGGCCCAGGGATGGAGCCAGGCAGGCAGCAAGGACCCGCCCCTCACTCCACACAATGCCCCACTGAGGAGGAGAGGCCACCTCCAGAGCACAGGGGAGAAGAGAGAGGCAGAGAGAGGCAGTCTGCGGGCTGAGTGGTGCCCTGGGCCTGGGTCAGCCTGACCATGGGGCGGCGGAGGAGGGGGACACTTTGCAGAGTTTTCTGATGAGTTGAGCTGGAAATGCTGTCTGCTTCGCGGGGCACAGTTCTACTGAGTGGGAGGTTCCTTCTGAATTCTCTCCAACTTACAGAAGGCTATAATTTATTAAATATAGTTATTGACTTTCCTTCTTAAATATTTAGAAATGAATCCTGCCCTTCCAGAGGACTGGCAAATCTTAGCTGGGATACAGAGGCATGAGTGTTTAGCATTTTCATTTCAAATTTCAAGACCGTTTATGTATAAACATTTTTAGAGACTAGAATTACTGCTAGGAACGAATTTTGCACTTTGCCTCCAGGCTGCTTAATCCCTATTTTCTCTTATTCTTTTTACTTCATACATCGATTTCTTTTATTACCTGTCTTCAGCCTGCCAGCTTCAGTACTTATTTAGATGATTAGAAGTTTTAACAGTCCTCTGTATGGCTGTGGTCATAGCTGAGGTCTACCAGTAATAAGCCTTATAATGCAACCTAGAAATTACTTCCTGCCCTGTGAGGTTAACACTGGTTGCATCTTGTTAATTGTGGTCCTAGATACAGGTTTTTATTTAAAATGGGGCACTTGTGTACATGGTAGTTACTACTGGAACAGTACCTTGTTTGGGTGGGTCTGCGTCATTCCAGTTCTGTGTTAATTTTTACAAATCGTGATATGTAAATGAAACTACTGGAAATTAATAGAACGTGTAGAAGGAGTTGCAGGAAATACCGAGAGGTGCCATTGTCCATGTCCCACATCAGATGTTCATTAGAGTGGGCAGGGGCAGCCTTTGCATGTTGGATCACACCCAGGCGCCCTTTCTGGGTTTCAGTATCGCTAGAGTTGGACAGGTCTCTGAGAATGCCCGTGCTTCACAGCCAGGGGCTGGTTCTCCATTCCCACGTGGTGCAGAGGCTAGTGAGCCTGCCCATCAGAAGGGGCATCTTGAGTGGATGGGGGCATGGCGGGAGCAGAGGCCTGCCAGCCTGGCTCTCAGCACTGCCTTTTCTGTTCACCCTGGGGCCCCCAGAAACACTACTGTACCTTGAAGGCCCCCCGGACCCAGGGAAGTCCAGTGTGCCAGGCATCTCCTCCTTTCCAGGGCCACGGAAGCCCAGTGTGCTGGGCACCTCCTCCTTTCCAGGGCCAGGGAAGCCCCAGGGTGCCGGGCACCTCCTCCTCTACAGGGCCAGGGAAGCCCAGTGTGTCATCCAGGTACTTAAAGGGACAGCTCCTCTGTGGCCGCTGCTGCTGTTATTTACATGCGTGCCTCGATGCTCTGACTTCAGGCCCGCGGACTTTGCCTCTGAACCCATCCTAGGGTGAGGTCCAGGGGGCTCCAGCCTCCCGCAGGGCTCAGCCCCGAGACAGAAGATGGCAGAGCGCCCTGCGATTTCTCAAGTGGACCAGTCAGCATCTCCAAGGAACAAATTCTCAGAAGGCTCCTTTAGTTCCAGAAATGGGCTTAAAAAAAAACAAAAAAACAAACAAAAAAAAAACCTTGCTTACAAAGGAAATAGAAACTTTGCAAACATTAGAACGTCTCCTTATTTTGTTCCCAAATGATAATAACACAAGCACAGTTGTGCTTTCCTGGAAATCACAAGCATTTTCTCTACAGCATAACTTACTGATAATTCTTTAACTTTTGACAAAAAAAAAATTGTCTAGGAAAAATGTTTTTCTCGGTAGTTCTTTAATCATTACTTACACAGTGTAATGTGTGAGCAAATCTAAAGTGAGTTGCAGGGTTTCCTCTGGGGCGAGGTGCACTGTGAATTTGCTCCTAAGTGAGAAGGCTGGACTTTCTGTTCTGTAGGAACAGCCTGAGTGTAAGTGTTTGTCAGGAGAAGCGTTTCTTCATGTCCCCACGGGCCACTCATGTGTCTTTTGGAAAATATCTCTTCAGATCCTTTGCCCACTTTTATATGGGCTGCTTTGGGTTTTGCTGGTGAGTTGCTGGAGTTCCCTGCATATTCTGGATACTCTTCCCTTGTCGGATGAATAACTTGCACATTTCCCCCTTCCGCAGGTCATCTCTTCACTCTGGTGATTTTTTTCCTTTGCTGTGCAGAAGCTTTTTAGTTGAGCAGAGTCCCGGTTGTCTGTTTTCGTTTTTGTTGCCTGTGCTTTTGAGGCCTTAGTCATAAATCTTCCACAGTAGGCAAGAGGCAGAATCAACCTCAGTGTCCTTCAGTGGATGAACAGTCAGAGAAAATGTGGTGCTGTACACAGTGGAGTACTATGCAGCCATCAAAAAGGATGGAATCCTGACATTTGCAGCAACACAGATGGAACTAGAGGCCTTCATGTTAAGTGAACTAAGCCAGGGACAGAAAGACAAACATCGCATTTTCTTATTCATCTGGGGGAGCTAAAAAAGTTGCTGTCATGGAGGCAGAGAGTATAATGGAATCTGTTTATTCATTGTTAATGTTAGTTTCTGGCAAGGGGATTTCTATCTGCCAAACCCCACTAACTAGCATGATTACAACAACATTTATTCATTCTCTGTTTGCCCATTCATTCAGCAGACATTCCTTGAGTAGCTACTGTGTAGGGGATATAGTGGTGATAAACTATTGTCCTTTTTAGCAAAACACATTGATTCTACAAGCAAAAAGATGTTAAATATCACAGTAGTTCAAGTCCTTGGAGACTGTTGCTGCTGACCCTTCCTGTGTGGCCTTCTAATCTGTACTCCTGGCTTATGTTTGCTTTATCCAAGCCCATTCTTTAAAAGTTACATGACCTATAACCTGTTTTTCTAACTTAATGTATCATAAACAAGTGTCCAAGTAATCACCCAAGATTGTTCCTAACCCCCAGAGTGTCCTGATGTGCAGTGCCCCTCCGTTCTGTTAACACCGAGGTGCTGGGGAAGCCACATTGCTCTGCCCTGCCTGCTGGGTGCTCAGCCCCACAGCCGAGGCTTCATTGGCATCAGGCCTTCTCCTTATTTCTTAACGTTGCATCCCAAGAGTGGAGCTCTAGGATCAAAGCGTAGACTGAGTTTGAAGGCGTTTGCCATAGACTGCCACATTGTCCTGCAGAAAGGATGTCGCTAAGTGATTTGCAGCGCTCTCGACAGCGTTTGCGGTTCCTCTAGGCCAAGGTGGTATTATCATTTTTCAAAAATGTTTGCCAATTTTTTGGGTTTCAAAATACGTTTCCAGATGACCATAATGTGTCTTCCTGAACGTCTCCCGCTTCCTGAGCTCTGCCGTCACTGGTCTTCACCGCATGCTTTTCTCACTGTTAGTTGTTTGATTCGCAAGCGCTCTGTGCTGACCCTCACCTGCCTCATACGTGGTTGGTATTGTTGTCATCATTGCCTGCCTTTCATAGAAGCACTTGTTTTATGATTTTCTTTTTATTTTTAATTTGTGTGGGTACATAATGTATATATTTATGGGGTACGTGAGATGTTTTGATACAGGCCTGCAATGCGTAGTTGTCACGTCATGCAGAGTGTGGGGTGCCCATCCTCTCAAGCATTTATCCTTTGTGTAACAATCCAATCATACCCTTATAGTTATTTTTCAATGTACAATTAAATTTTATTTCCTTTTTGGTTTCTGCTTTTCTTGTTGTCTGGAAAGACATGGCCAACGCCAACTACAAAAAGGCATTGTAAAGTATATTATCCTAGAAACTGCAAAACGGCATTGCAAACTGTATTATCCTAGATTTCCTTCTGACTAGTCTGTGGTAAATAATCACACTGAATTGAAATCAACACGATGATGCTGGACAAGGTGACAGAAGAACTCGTGTCGCGGGGAGGAAACTGGAGCCGTGCATTGGGCTTTCATGTTGTGGTGCGTGTTGAAATCTCATGCTCTCGTTGCTGTATCATTTGCTACATGTATGTTTGCACTCATATATCAGAATTCAGCGCAGGCTGCCACAGGTGATTTCATCGTTGTTTTTCTCGGTGTGTATTGCTGATGTTTGGCCATAACAGACTGTGACAGTCATCGTGTGTTCTGTCCCCAGACGAGTTTGGCGCACAGACTTGTGACGCGAGAAGGCTCGGCCGCTCCACTTCCCCTCTACACGTCGCCGTCCCTGCCCAACATCACGCTGGGCCTGCCTGCCACCGGCCCTGCTGCTGTAAGTCAGCCCCCGTGGGTCCGTGCGGCGTGGGGTGGCGGTGATGGGTCCTTCCACGCCAGCATCGCCGGCTGTGCTTTCCAGGGCACGGCGGGCCAGCAGGATGCCGAGAGACTCACCCTTCCCGCCCTCCAGCAGCGGCTCTCCCTTTTCCCCGGCACCCACCTCACTCCCTACCTGAGCACCTCGCCCTTGGAGCGGGACGGAGGGGCGGCGCACAGCCCTCTTCTGCAGCACATGGTCTTACTGGAGCAGCCGCCGGCACAAGCGCCCCTCGTCACAGGTGAGCACAGATGGGCCTGGGTGCAGCCAGGCTTTGAGGCTACCCGTGCTCTGGACGGTGCCCGGCCCTCGCCTGCCTTTGGAGGAGACGAAGGCACGCCTGTCCCACCCCCACAGTTCCCAAACACACATCCCCCTCACGTAATGTAGCTGTCGTGACTGCAGTGAAAATCCACGCCTCACTCCCAGAGTCAGGTAGGTGGAGTGGAAGCGGAAGTCACTTCCCTTTCTCACCTTCTGGGAGAGGCCACTGGCTCTTACAGTTTGGGTTTCTGTCTGGACCAAGCTGAGCCAGCACTGGAAGCCCAGAACTGACTCTTGTGGTCAGTTGGTGTTAGCAGAACTTTTACAAATGTGCACTGTCTGGGGGTGTGGTTACATTTAGAAAAATACAATTTAGAGAAAAATGGGAACTTCCTTATGAAATTACATAGCAACAGCAATGTGAAAGTATAACTTCAGAAATGAGGGAGCACCGGCCGGGCGTGGTGACTAACACCTGTAACCCCAGCAGTTTGGGAGGCCGAGGCAGGTGGATCCCCTGAGGTCAGGAGTTCAAGACCAGCTGACTAACATGGTGAAACCCTGTCTCTACTAAAAATACAAAAATTAGCTGGGCGTGGTGGTGCACACCTGTAATCCCAGCTACTCGGGAGTCTGAGGCAGGAGAATCACTTGAAACCGGAAGGCAGAGGTTGCAGTGAGGCAAGATGGTGCCACTGCACTCCAGCCTGGGCGACAGAGCGAGACTCCGTCTCAAAAATAAATAAATAAATAAACAAAGAAACAAATAAATAAATAAACGAGGGAGCTTCTACCTACCCCCTTGCCATGCGGGTCATGATTATACATCTTCATGGCTTTGGGTTTGGCTTCCTGGAAATCTGTTGTTGCCAATGAAAAGCTGAAATACCCTCAGAGCTGCCCCTGTGAAACTCTGGCAGGGAACTTGGTGAAAACTCGGGTGTGGCGTGTTGTAGGAGGCTGTGCTGCAGGATGCGTGGGACTGGGGGCTGGCTTGGGTGGGCTTGGGCCTCTGGCTTGACTAGTCTGGTGGATTTTGGTGTTTTCTTGTTTTGCGCTGCCCATGTGTCTCTGTTTAGACAGAGAGGATTCTTTCTTATTCCTTCTTTGCCCAGAAGCCACATGGGGCAATCTTTGTTTTGTGTCTGAGCCCCTTTCTGTTTGTTTCTCCAGAAGCTTGAATTCGTGTCCCTGCCTCTGTAGAGCAAAGGAGCCCGTGGTGTAACGAGGGAGGGGGCAACCCTCACAGTGCCTCTCTGAGCTCCGGCCACCGTGGCAGGCACGGGGATCTCTCTGGAGGAATGTATCTGAGATTGCGTCTGAGTCTCTTAGATGCTGTAGAGCAGCTAGCACGAGGGTGGGTAGTGAAGGACACCTGAGTTCCTCTCTCGTATCTTTTAAAAACGTAAAATATGCCTGATCCTTCAGGATTCCTGGGATTCACTTCGTCAGAGATGTTTCTGTTTGTCACTCATCTTCTTTCCTTCTCTAAATCAGTTTATGATGCACGATTAAGTAACATGCGTAATCTTGTGTATCAGGTGTTTGGAAAACAGCCTTTTTGATAGAACCTGAGTATCGAGTTTGCATGGATCTCACCTCTCTGAGAAACGTGCTGAACCCGGCATTGCTTCTTCCCTGTGTACAGTCAGTCCTTTTTTCCTCCCAGGTGCAGCTTGCTCATTGGCATGGGGACCTGCCCACGGTGCCCTCCCCAGGCTCTGTAGTGCCAGGGGGCCCATGCATGGCTGCCCAGCTTGCTCTGGCTTTGCTTTACACCTGTGCCCAGCAAGCCCCTCCAGTCCCATGCCGCCACCTCCAAAGCTGCAAGCCCCTTCCTCCTGCATGGCCTCCCCAGGTTGCCAGCGGCTCATCCTGCAAACCCCCTGGCTGGGAGCCTCCGAGCCAGTGTCACGTGTGCAGCGTAGTGCAGCCACACAGCTGCCTCTGTCCCAGCTTCCTCCTGCTCCGTGACCCTGGGAAGCCACTTGTGCTCTGTGCGCCTTGTTTTCCCATCTGGGAAGTGGGGACACTCACGGTCTGCCCCCGTGCGCCCGATGAGGGGAAGCGGGCTGTGCACTCATATGCCTCTGCAGGTGTTGGCGTCGTTGCCTTGTTCTTCTTAACCTGCCACCTCCCATACTCTCTCACTGCCCCAGCCGGCCCCGTCTGTCCTCAGTGCCTCAGGACCCTCCCCCAGCCCTGCCATGAGTAAGGCCCTCATTTGGAACCCGCTGGGATTGCCCCATCCTCTTGTGGGAAGAAGCCTCCTGCACAGGTTCCTGCCCCTCCAGTCTGTCCTTCTGCAGCCACCAGACTCTCCTTGAAGGCCTGGAGGCCCCCACGCCGTCTAGAGCAGTACTGGCCAGGTCAGGAGCCACCAGCCACGGGGAGCTGCCAGTAGAAAGTCAGAGTAGAATTCAGTTGGCCGGGCGCGGTGGCTCACGCCTATAATTCCAGCAATTTGGAAGGCCGAGGCGGGCGGATCACAAGGTCAGGAGATCAAGACCATCCTGGCTAACACGGTGAAACTCTGTCTCTACTAAAAATTTAAAAAAAAAAAAACAAAAAAAAAAAACCCCGGGCGTGGTGGCAGGTGCCTGTAAGTCCCAGCTACACCGGAGGCTGAGGTAGGAAAATGGGCTGAACCCGGGAGGCAGAGGTTGCAGTGAGCCAAGATCACGCCACTGCACTCCAGCCTGGGTGACAGAACGAGACTCCATCTCAAAAAAAAAAAAAAAAAAGAATTAGAATTCAGTTTCTCAGTCACATGTGCACCACATCCAGTGCACGGCCGCAGCTGCCTGCAAGTGTTCTCATTGTCACAGAGGGTCCTGGCAGGGTGGCACTGGCCTGGAGTGAAGTCCCAGCTTGTGAGCAGGAACTCCAGCCTTGTTCTACAAGCCTCGTTTCTCTTCCCTAGTCCGGCACAGCAGCCAGGCCAGCCAGCTTAATGCTGGACCAGGCCGCAGCCGGCCCACAGAGCCAAGGCTCTTTCCCAGGGCCCTTTTCTCCATCAGGCATGGTTCATCTGCCCCCTCGTCCCAGGCCTCCAGCCCTGCCCCAGCCCTGCCTTGTTGCTCCTTCCCTGGACCACGCTGCATCTTCGTCTCCGTGTTCTGCCCTTTCCTGCAGTTGTTGGTGAACTCCTGCTTGAGTTGGTCTCTGGACAGCAGTGCCTGTGTTTTCCTGGCCCACAGACAGACCCACCTTCTCACGGGTAATCATGGTGCATAGGTGAATAGGATATCAAAGCTAGAACAGCCCTCCAGTCACAAATGCTTTGAAACAGAGGCCTCTGTGGGTGAGGTCACCAGTGGAAACCAGAGGGGTGAGCCATGGTCCAGGGTCTCCTGGAGCTGCCTCCTACATGCCACATACCTCCAGTCAGCCCCTTTCCACACCACTCCAGGCAGCTGCTTGCCAGTCACAGGCTTGGCATGCCTCTTCTATATCCCTGTTTATGTGCTGCTCCCATGGTCACTGTGGACTCAGATCTTTGCAGAGTGGCTGGTACATTCTCGGAGGTTAGTCTCTGCATAACCAGCTGAGGCGGGGAGTGGAGCTCAGGAGCCCATTCCTGGGTGAGGAGAGTGTGCAGAGCCCTATGCAGCTGCTTTAGTTGGACACAAAACTGTGGGCATGATCATTGCCTGGGCAGCCCAGCTAAGTCCTCTGTGGTGCCCGTGTGGCTGAGAAGCGGGACTTTGAGAACCGTGTAACCGTGTAACCTGCTGTCAGGACCCAAGAGACCCAGGAGGATCTTGGTAGTGCAGCATGTGGACGAGAAGGCTGGAGACCAGGGCTGTGCCACAGGTGGGCCTAGGGAAGGTTTCCTGGAGAAGTGGCATCAGAGCTGAGATCTCAGTAGGAGCCTGCAGGCGGAGAGGGAAGGGCCCAGGTAGGGGGAGATGCGTGTGCCTGCTGGAGGTGACCTTGTCACAGATCTTTCTAGTATCCTGGCCACACACTCAGAGCATGCCACCAGCGTCTTAAGGCTACTGCCTTCCTGAACTGGCAGTGGACATCCACTGTCCCGTGGTCACACGCTGAGTGGAGGGTGCCCCTGGCTTCTTTGTTAGCAATTGCGTGCTACCGTTTAGACCTGATTTCCCCCGAAAACAGCGAGTCCCAGGAAGGGCTTGAGCACAGCTGGCCGTGGTTCATGTCCCATAACTGGCACGCGAGGCTGTGGTCCTCAGCCCTGGCCTGGCCTCAGCTCCATCCCCAGAAGCTCAGACAGACGCTGATTGGTCCAAGTGGGTCCAGAGCGTGCAGATTATTCCTTGGGCGGCCAGGATTACAAACGGTGAGTCGGATCTAACTCTTGCTTGGTGTACTTCTCAGTAGAAGGATTTTAAAGAATTTCACAGAAAAAAAGCAATGGAAATACACCAGATGGACCTTTAAGGACTCAGGCACCCTGAATTGTTCATCTCATGTGACTTCATCGCTTAAACAGATCCCCAGTGTGTGAAGACCAGCTCTTCAAATCTGGGTCTGGAACTTGAGAGCAACCCAGTCTTTCGCCTTCTTTTTTCTGAAATCCCCATACCTGGTGGGGTGTGTCTAAGTGATGCGTTTGCAAACTCACTAATTAGTTTGGGTATTGCTGAGCAGGGTGTGCTAAAACTTAGACCCTGGTTGGCTGGGCACATTCCAGGGTGTCCCTCAGGAACTGTCATTGCAGTCACTGTGATTGCGTGTCAGAGTGTGGGCTTGCAGGGGAGCTGGCCACCGAGCACAGTTCAGGCTCAGCACCAAGTCCCTCCAGGAGGAGCAGGAGCCAGCAGCCGCAGGGACACAGCCGTCCAGCGCCAAGAACCAGGGTCAGCTGTTGCTCCTGCACTGGACACAGGGAGGGGCTTCTGCCAGTGCTCTGGGCAGAAGGAGCAGAAGCTGGGAACACCCTGGCTAAGGTGCCCAGTGGAGGAACCCAGAGCAAGGGGCCACTGGGACCACAAGAGCCAGGCTCTGCCCCACACCCCACCCAGCACCACACAGCCAGCCCCTGCAGCTGGGTCACCGACTACAGAATTGTATCCTGATGGACTAGGATTTTATGCTCGAAAGTCCCTGACAGTATATCCTGAAGACCACATCGTGGTCTGTCATCAGAAGCTCTTGTTAATGATCTCAGGGATCCAAATTGGAAACCACCAAGCCAGCAAATCACATTGCTCTGCAGAGGCCAGGGCACCGCTTTTCAGGACACCCACGGGTAAGGTGTCCCCGTGTGTGGCGGCCCTGGGGTTTGCACCCTGGAGGCAGCGGAGTGAAATTCTGAGTGGGCGAGATAGGCTGAGAGAGAGTGAGGGGCTGGCCCCTGGGGAGTGCAACTGGAAAAGGAACAGGGCCAGTCTGCACAGGGGTTTCTGCTCATGCCAGTTCTGAAAGTGAAGCCCTGTTCCCATGGGGCATAGGCCTGTGTCCCAGAGTGAAGCTGGTGGCCTGGGAAATCCCTGGGCCCATGCAGAGGGTGGCAGGAGGCAGAGACCTGGATGAAAAGGAGCTGGGGAGCGCTGTGCAGCCCCCACTCACACTGCTGGCTTGAGTCACTTGTTCCTTATCATGTGTCACGCCGGAAAGCTGAATCCTATGAAATTGGCATGTCCTTCTCCTCCTCTGCAGAGCGTCAGGCCTGGGCAGGGGACTGTGTAGCTCATCACCGCCTCCACCCCTGAATGGTATGCACACTAAGGCTTTGGGGGGAAACAATGCTAAGGAAAATGTCTTTCAGCTTCCTATTGCTTTCTGAGAAGAGACCTTTTTAGCAACTACGTAGCCTTGCATCCCCTGAAGGCAGCTTCGTGTGACTGACTTCCTTATTTCTTCCATGAAATAGTTCCATCCCACGTAATACCCACATCAACAATTGATAAATTCTGAAATGCCTTTTTTTTTCTTTTTTCTTTTTTTTTAAGACCGAGTCTCGTTTTGTCACCCAGGCTGTAGTGCATTGGCATGATCTGGGCTCACTGCAACCTTGCCTTCCAGGTTGAAGCGATTCTCCTGCCTCAGCCTCCTGAGTAGCTGGGATTACAAGCATGTGCCCCCATGAGCAGCTAATTTTTGTATTTTTAGTAGAGACGGGGTTTCGCCATGTTGGCCAGGCTGACCTCAGGTGATCCACCTACCTCGGCCTCCCGAAGTGCTAGGATTACAGCCACTGTGCCCAGCCTGACATGCCCTCTTTATGGTGCTTCACTTTTTTCTTTTTTTAACCTTTTCAGGGAATGGTTCTGACATAATACCCACGTCAACAACTGGTAATTCTGAAATACCTTCTTTAGGATGGTTTACCTTTTTCTTTTTTTAACGTTTTCAGGGAATGATTCTGAATGGATTTTTAGTCATTCACTTTAATTTAGTAGCCAGGCATTGATAATAAAATTTAAGATAATGTATCTTTCCAGAAAGTTGTGGGGTTGGGTGAAAAGGGATGGTGGGTTAGAGAACACTGGTGAATAACTTTTGAAAAGGTAGCGAAGAGCAGGCTTGCTGGGGTCTTGCTGGGGGTCTGGCTGGGGGTCTTGTTGGGGGTCTTGCTGGGGTCTTGCTGGGGGTCTGGCTGGGGTCTTGCTGGGGGTCTGGCTGGATTTAGTCTGGATGTGTCCTTTGTGTTTGCGTATCACATAGTATTTCTTAAATTTAGAAAGCCCCTGCAAAGGGACTTGAGAAGCACTAAGCTGCATGCATGGCTCCCACTGGGAAGCCTGGGCTCCTCTAAACCTGATGACACACCCAGCTGCCTGGCGAGCGCTGACATCAGTGTCCGGGGGAGGGACATGACAGGAGCTGCCACTTGCTGGCAGGCTACCTTGTATCCCTGGAGATCCTGTAGCCCTTGCAGCTGGCACGTAGCCCCACCTGGGGGCAGGAAGAGCAGGCTGCCTCAGGCAGATGCCAAGTTCCAAAGAGTCCCCCACCAGGGCCTCCAAGAGCTGGTTTGGTCACTTCCTTTGTCATTTCACCCGGTCATGTGCCCTTGAGTGGGTCAGGGTCATTTTTACCCTGAGCAGCATTGTTTAGTGTTTACTCCCCTCAGGTTACCAGGGGAACACTTCACGGAGCCGGGCAGAGGGTTCATTAGGTCCTTTTGCCCACAAAACCATGGAAAAATGTTAAACTACCTAAACCAACAATTTGCAGTATATACATATATCTCTCTCTCGATGAAAAGCATGCAGAAGGAAAAAGTGTACTTGACTAGGTCGCGTTTTAAATCAAGATACAGATGCCAATTAAAGCAAGATCATCTCCTATCAAAATGGATTCTTTTAATCAAAAAAATACAGGGTTGGTGACGGTGTGGTGAAGTGGGTACCCTCCACTCAGCTGGCAGGGATTAGCCACATCTTTTCAGAAAGGGGTTTTGACAATATGCGTCAGGACTTTTCAAAGTGTTCATGCCATCTTTGTGTCTAAAACCAGTGTTCAGAGAGACCTTAAAATGATGTCAACCCTAAGGACAATTATTTTTCTCACAACTCAGGCTGTCTTTGGAAATACCTGGAGGCTCCAGAACCGTGGCAGCCTTCCTCAGCACACTGGTGGCCCTCTCTCCCCTCCCACTGTGCTGTTCTGGCCAAACCCCACCTTTCTAGGGCCTGTGGCCCCCAGGAACAATTGTGTGGTAGCCACTCCTGGGAAGGGCTTCCTCTTTGAAACCTGCCACACGGGACTCCTGACGTTTCCTGTGTCGACCTGATTTTCCATAGAAAATTGCCTCCAAATTACGGTTCCTGTAGTTCCAAAGCACCAGCTCACAGCCCCAGCCTCAGCTGGAAGGGGCCCAGTTAGCGAGCCAGCTCTGGGGCACCAGGGCAGAGCGCTTGGGCTGGCGGGCACAGGGTGCAGTTGTCTCCATCACTTACTCAATAGCCCTCTCTCCCTCCTCTCTTCTTCCTCTTCCCCTCTGCTGTTTCTTCCTCCAATTATCTTCAGACTGGTATCTTTCAGGCCTGGGAGCACTGCCCCTCCACGCACAGTCCCTGGTTGGTGCGGACCGGGTGTCCCCCTCCATCCACAAGCTGCGGCAGCACCGCCCACTGGGGCGAACCCAGTCGGCCCCGCTGCCCCAGAACGCCCAGGCTCTGCAGCACCTGGTCATCCAGCAGCAGCATCAGCAGTTTCTGGAGAAACACAAGCAGCAGTTCCAGCAGCAGCAACTGCACATGAACAAGGTGGGTTTGCCGGCTAAGTGCTCCCGGGCCCCAGGGTGGCTGTGTGCTGCACGCTTCAGCCTCAGTCTTCAGCACTGGCCCCTTTCTGACCTTGAGGGGGGGCATGAGGCAGAAAGAGGGAACTGGGGAGGCACATGCTCTGGCCCACGGCACAGAGCTGGGCAGGGGCAGAAGGGATGCTGCTGGGAGCTTGGGCTCAGGAACAGATCACCTGCAGCGAGACGCGCAGGGCCAGTGCCCTCTCCCAACAGCCCACATGAGTTCAGTGGGACCACGTCCTGCCCATGGTGGCGCATCAGTGCCAGCGAATGGAATAGTCTACTTGGGCAACACTTTTTTCTTGGGTTTCCTAAGGCCATTTACTAAACATATCTTTAAATAAACCAGCAACCCACAGTGCCCATCTTCCAGGCCATCCAGCACTTGCAGACTGCCTGAGTGCATAAGCAGCGTGTTCAGGGCCAGGGGGGCCCGGGTGGAGTTGTACAGGTGCAGAACTCCAGCAGGAAGTTGAAGGGACACTGTCAGAGCTGGTTCTGGGCCCGGGCCAGCCCACAGAGGTTTACGTAACCTACGGACATCTTGAAAGTCACTCAGATAAGTCCATTTTCAGGAGGAGATAGTAGGCAAGGCTAGTGTTGCAGTGCTGGTGAAGAGGAAAACTAACGTGCTGAAAATGTGTTGATCAAATGCTGGCCTTTGAAATAGAGCAACTTTAAGATAAGAGATGAGATGAGCTGCTGTGGATATAGTCCAGCAGTTCCTCAAAAGGTGGGACACAGCCACCACATGGCCCCACAGCTCTGCTGCCAG
>NW_012102143.1:8189410-8192987 GCF_000951045.1 Mandrillus leucophaeus | reverse complement strand
TCATGCACATAAAACGTCCACAGCAGACAGACCCACAGAGACAGGATGCAGATTTGTAGGTGCCGGGCCTGAGATGCTGCGGGCAGATGGGGAGCATTGCCAGGGGAACAGCATCTCTTTTTTAGGGATGTTGAAAATATTCCGAAATTGGACTATGGTGCAACTCTGTAAATATACTAAAAACAACAAGTGGTATCATTTAAAAGCGTGAATTGGATGGTATGTGAATTATATCCCAATAAAGCTGTTACAAGGAAGAAAGAGGATGAGTTGATGCGAGGGGAACGTCTGGGGTGATTTTCAGAAGAAACGTTGAGAAACCTGTGGCAGATTTGGAGAGACGGAATCGTTTCTCGGTTTATTGTCTCTCCTGTAAAAGTGCGGCCCCGACTCCACCCCGCCCCCGTTGCTTCCCTGGATTTCAGGACCAGTCCTGGGTTGTCCGCCTGTCCGGAGGCTCAGGGTCTTCTGTGGTTTCCCTGAGGGTGAAAAATTGGGGTTAGGATTGGGGAGGAGACAGACTTTCCAGCACAGGTAGACAGGAGTTGGAAGGTGAAGTACCAGGATCCCCAGCAAGTGCAGAGGCAAAGCTGTGGGGAGCGAGCCCTCCACCGCCGACACTGCTGCCTCTTCCGGCCGCCCTGACCTCCTGATATCATTAACCCCTCCCGCCTGCCTCGTCCCAATTTCCTTCTCTCAAGCCCCACGGTTCCAGCCTAGAAGAAGAGTCAACTCAGCCCTGGCAGTGGTCGAAGGCTTTGATTGCGTGGTGTCCAGTCCAGCGGGGCTGATGTGGGGAAGGCCTCTGGGAGATGGCAGCTGGCTGTGGCCCAAATCCATCCCAGTGTATGAGCCATCATGGGGCTGCAGGCTCAGGATTGAGGAGACGGGCCCCTTGGGGCCTTGCTCCAGGGTGGCAGCCGCGTCAGACCAGATGCCCAGCACAGGCCACAGCCTGGCCCCTGCTGCCCACTGGGCATCACAAAATAGGCTCGCCACCCCCACCCCACATGCCCCTCCCCCGCCAAGCCCTCATCACTGGACAGCAGGGAGCACATCAGAAATGGGTGGGACACCCAGCAAATCCCCTCACTGGGACGGGAAAGGCACAGGCTGTGGGCGTGCTGGGCGCCTGCCAGGCATCTTTACTCCCAGGTGTCAAAAGCACTTTCACATCCGTCTTCCTAATGCCAACCTAGGTTTGTTAATTTTATTATGTCATTATCTGAGCGATGGGGTAGGAGGTTTGAGGAAGACAGGAAGCACCTGTTGACATGCCTTATACTCTTGAAGGATTCAGAAACCGGGTGCTCTCACTGGAGTTTGCTCTGTGATTGATTTCTGGGAGTGAATGACAGTTGATTGAAACGTTTAGACAGTGTTTTCCCGGGACGCCCAGGAAGACAAGGATCTTACCCAGGCTGCCTAACACTGACGTCCCCACCCTTCCTCTTGGAGGATGCTGTCCCCAGGGGCTTGTTCCCTGAGGGCATCTGCCCAGCTCTGGCAGCTGTGAGCCCTCCTGTCCCACGGCGCTGCTCCAGCCTACATCAGGGTTGCCACTGGGCCCGGGTTGGTCTGCTCCTCCTTCAGCCTGTACCTTAGAGAGAGGTGCTTTGGAAACATCACTCTGAATAAAAAAGAAAGAGAGAAAGAGAGGCAGCCTGTGCCTAGCCGTGGTGTTCCCCACAGCCATATGCAGCCACTCTAGTTTTCCCGAGGCCCGCAGCCTGCAGAGCTGCCCATTTTGCCTGAGAAAACTCCACCAGGTGGACAGGATCGACTCCGAGCTGGCTCTGCTCTCCTCTCCCTGGCCTGTGGTCGGGATGGTGGCAGGTGATTTCCAACTGCGTCAGCTGCTATTGCCCGTGCCTTGTACACAGTGGTGTTCAATACTGGTTTGCTGCATAAAGGAACTTTCTGGAGAACGCACGCCATCAGAGGGCGAGTGGGACAGAAACTCTGCAGGTGAAACTGGCCCTCCATGTTCACTGGCCATGTCTGGAACTGGCCTGAGTTATGTGTGGTTTGCGAGCAGTGGGTGATGTGTGTCCAGGTGAAGTACGTCTTTCTGTTAAAAGAGGACATCGGAAGGCGTCCTCCACCCCTAGAGCGAGAAGCCTTACTGCTGAGGGTGGTTCTTCCAGTGGTTTCTGGACTCCGCGCAAGAACCCGCCTCCTGCAGGGTGGAGGGCTCAGGGGTGTCTCCCTTTAACTTGACGTCCTCAGTTTTGAATATGAAAACCAGGACTCATATTTTGGGTGGTCTAATTATGAATGTGTCCAATTGTTTTAAAATACTGGCAGTTGACCAGTTCGATTTTGACCCTGAACTCCCACCTGACTTTTTAAAAATGTAATTCCAAATATGGAGGTGCATTTGTTCTTCCTGAATTGATGAAAGGGGGCTCTCAGTGTCCCCAAGGCCTTCAGACTGCACAGAGCTGCTTCAGTTATTTGCCTGCGTCCAGCTCGCCTCCCAAAGGCAGCTCTGCAGTGCGGCCCCAGCCCACAGCCCAGCCAGTGAGACTCAGAACTGAATGTCAAAGGAGAGGGAGAGAGAGAAGGAGGCTTTGTTTGCGGCCGTGGCCCAGGGAGGTGACCCACAGGCGCCTGCGTCAGTGCCGAGGCACGGGGCCTGGCCTGCATCACAGAGGGCTCTGACGTGGCGCCACTGCCAAAGTGACGTCCTCCTCATGCCCCACCTGAGAGCCCAAGCCCGAGCCCCACGGTGTGGAGATGATCCCTTCTCCAGGCCGAGGGGCGTTCTGCAGCGGTGGACACTTGAGAGGCTTCATCCTCGTGAAAGGAAGGAAAAAGACCTGGGAATGTTGTCACTAAAGGACACTAAAGAGACGTGGCTCCTGGCAGCACACGCCATCTGCAGCCAGCCCGGAGAAGGGCCGTCCAGGAGCCCTCGAAACAGTGGGGAGGTCTGGTGATACACAGCACGGGAGACGCGGCTGCCGAAAGCCTCCGGCGAGTAGGTTGCAGTGGCCCCGGGGACCCTGAAACAGCCCCCCAGGAAAAGAGGCTGACCCCCGCTACCTCCACCGCCACTCATCTGTGCATAAGAGAAGGACGTTTGAGATTTTCTTACAAAGTTCTTGAAGTTTTTCTTTAGGTTTGGAATTTAAAGCTGGACGTGGTGGCTCACACCTGTAATCCCAGCACTTTGGGAGGCCAAGGTGGGTGGATCACTTTGACTCAGGAGTTCAAGACCAGCCTGGGCAACGTGGTGAAATCCCTTCTCTACAAAAATTAGCCAGGCAAGGTGGTGCGTGCTTGTAGTCCCAGCTACTCGGGAGGCTGGGGTGGGAGGATTGCCTAAGCCCTGATGACAGAGGCTTCAGTGAGCCCAGATCGCATGACTGCACTCCAGCCTGAGCAACAGAGCAAGACCCTGTCTCAAAAAAAAAAAAAAAGAAAAGAAATTTAAAGGAAAGCATCAGAAGTAGTCCTGGAGCTTCTCTGTCCACTGAGTCCTCCCTGGGCCGCCTCCTTTAAAAAGCAAACAGGCAAACCCTTTTCCTCTCTCAGCCTGGCTTCCTGGGAGTGGCCATTTGCTGCAGGAACC
>NW_012102143.1:8178311-8185057 GCF_000951045.1 Mandrillus leucophaeus | reverse complement strand
GCTGACTCATTAGCACCTTCCTGTGTCGCAGGCAGGACCATGCACCCCTCGGAGAGACCCACAGCCTCTCCTGCCCGTCCACTGATGAGCAAAGCCCACATTGTGAGGAGCCCTCTGAGGCCCTGAACACCTCCTCAGCCCTGAGCTCCCATCCCCACATCCTCAGCCCTGAGCTCTGGTCCGCACGTCCTCAGCCCTGATCTCCGGTCCCCATGCCCTCAGCCCTGATCTCCGGTCCGCACGTCCTCAGCCCTGAGCTCCTGTCCCCATACCCTCAGCCCTGAGCTCCCATCCCTGCGCCCTCAGTCATGAGCTCTGGTTCCCACGTCCTCAGCCCTGAGCTCCCATCCCTGTGCCCTCAGCCCTGAGCTCCGGTCCCCACATCCTCAGCCCTGAGCTCCCATCCCCGCACCCTCAGCCCTGAGCTCCGGTCCCCATACCCTTAGCCCTGAACTCTGGTCCCCACATCCTCAGCCCTGAGCTCCGGTCCCCGCACCCTCACCCCTGAGCTCCGGTCCCCGTGTCCTCGGCCTGTGGTCTGAGGCCCTGTCTCCTCATCCTTAGACTGTTGCTTTTCCTTCCACACCTGCAGCCTCCAGGACATTCTTGCTTCCTGAAGGCCCGTCCTGGCTACTGCTCTCCCTCCTCCCTAATCCCTCCTGCTCCTCATCCAGGGTATTGTCCTCAGTGCTCTGTGCCACCTTCTTAGGGAATTGTTCTGCATTCAGATTCTTTGTTCTTTGCTCTCCCTCCAGTGCACGGAGTAATAAGGGCCCCACTCTCAAGAAACCTCCCATGCGCCACTCAGTCAGTCTCATCTCATTACCCATCAGGCTGCGCCGGGCCCTGGGGGAGCTGCGGGAACTGAGCGCATGGGTGACCTCTTGATGAGTGTCCTGAAAGCCAAGCCTTGGATGCCATCTTTGAGGTCCCCTGTGAAACAGCGCAGCTTCACCCAGCACACCTGGTGCCCCTGCTCACAATGACCGCGGTCCCCCCGGGCTCCCTGTTCTCCCTGCCCTCACAGGGCCTCTCAGGCTCTCTGTGCAGGAAGAAGATGGGATTGAGAAATCACAAGCAATCCCAGACCTCAAAATCATCAAGTGAAACGAGTGTTGAAACACAGGCTTTTTTTGTAAACCACTGAGAAACCTGTCAGAGCAAATGGGGACAATGTTGGCAGATTCCTTACTTGTTTCTCCGCAGCTTTATGAAGCTAACTGAAAACAATCGCCTGTATTTACAGCATACGGCGTGATTTGATTCTTGTATGCGTTGTGAAATGATTGCCACACGGGACCTCATTCATGCCCCCGTGCCCTCACGGGGCTCTCATTGTGTCTGTGGTGAGGTCCGTGAGTATCAGGGCCACCAAGCTGGGCATCAGGCCCTAGAACTTATTCCTCTCCCAACGGCACCCTCACCTGTGGACAGCACGTTCCTGTTCCTGACGCGCGGCCACCCACTGCTCCACGCTCGTCCCTGCGGGTCTGGCTTTCTGAAACTGAGTTCCTTACGTGCCACGCCGCCCACCGGTTCCCGCACTGCCGATGGCCGGCCCTCCCTGACACTGCGCTGCCTGCACCCTGGCTGGACCTGGCTCCCTTTCCCTGTACCAGGTCAAAACCTCTTCTGAAGACAAGCTGCCTTCGGTTTAGAGATAAACAATGGATCCATGTTTTCTTCACTTGGCTCTTACTGCCATACTTTGAACTGCTCTTATAAAGAAAGTTAAGGGATGATCACGTAAAACAAACCCCCCCACCCCCCGCCACCTAATCTAAAGGCTCTGATGTTCCACAGTGAGGCACAGCAGGGGCTCCGGAGGCTGAAAACTCACTATGTTGTGTGTGTGTGTCTGCATCTCAGACCTGCTGCGTGGGGACCGGTGTTGTCTGATACGGCTGACCCCTGGAAGCAAGCGGACACTGAGTGCCCACCGATCTGTCCCCCGTAGTTCAGGCAGCCGGAGAGGCCGCCTCGAGTGAGTGTGGGGCAGCACGCAGTGTTGTGAGGGTGTTTAAATACAAGGGCTCGGGGGATTTCAGGTGTCAGGCTTCCTTGCGCAGCTCAGTTTCCTTCTGGAAACAGTCAGACGTGGTGCTGAGATCCATCCTCCATGCACTGCAGCTCCTCTCTCTGCCAGGAACTCGGTTTGTCCCACCGTCCCTCAAATCTGCCCTTCAGCCTGTTCCCCGCAGGGACAGATGAATTGCGCATCCAGAGAGACCCCTCGATTTGGGGCTTTGGGATTGTGGGACGTTCTTTCACAGTCTGCAAAGGAGCGCAGCTCAGTCAGTGCCTTCTTCTGAGAAACTGTGCCCTTCCTAGTCTAACTCCAGACCCCCACCTCCTCTCCTGAGCCTTTTTATGCCAGGTCCCACGTCCCTCTCTCCCCTCTTGCTCTCACCTCCAGCCTTTGCTCTGCTCACATTCATCCCTCTTCTGGCTCCCTTGCCCAAGCAGCTCCATTGCCCAAAACCAAGGAGTTGTCCTGGCCACCCTCTCTTCCCTCTCCATATGCAATCTGTCCCTGGGCCTGGAGCTGCTTCCTTTTTGCTGTCACAGAAACCTGTCCTTTCTCCCATGCCTTAGCCAGACGTGCAGCCGGCCTCACCCTTTCAACCTCTGGCCCGCCTGCCTGCCGCAGGGCATATGTCTAGAACATGCACCTGCTTGTCTTCAGCCCAGAGTGCCCTTCCCACAGCCCCACCTCGTCTCCGGCACCCTGCGTCCCTGCTCTCTGGCCTTCCACGCTGTAGCCCTGCTGACTCCTCACAGCTCCCGGAGAGCACTGAAGTCAGCCTTACACCCCGTTCCACTTTGCCCCACTACCTGGACGCCCCTTGCATTTGCCCCGTCCTTTTAGTGAATGTGCAATGAGTAATGCCTGTGCCACATGGATGAGTCAGAAGTGGTCCCTACCCCCCTGGGAACTGCAGACTGCAGGAAAGATGGATATATGAATGGCAACCACAGGAAAGCCAGAGGACAGCGGGGGGCTGGAGGAGGGCACATTGCACTATCAGGAAGATCAGCTGACCCTTCCTGGAAAAGGTGGCATGCACAGGAGGCCCACAGAGCCTCTCGCAGTGGCCAGAGGCCGAGGAAGGAAGGGAGGCAGTGGGCTGGAGGCGAGTGTGGCACGAGGGACGCGGAGCCGGCAGTGCGGTGGGGAGCAGGGTGGCAGGGGGAAAGAGAGGGAGGCTGCAGGGGTGACATGGTCAATTGATGGAAGGGCTCTGCAGCAGAGGCAGGATGGCGGAAGAGCACTTGGGGGACGTTCAGCAGGGGAGTGACCAGGTCCACCGGCCCGTGTGAAAGCGCACCCTCACTGCTACATGAAGAAGATTGCAGAGAGTTGACGCTGGAGGTGGGGGCTTCCCGGGGGCCATGCTGCCATCCAGGCAGGAGAGGCCAGGTGGGACCAAAGCAGGAAAGGCAGGAGGTCGAGGCTGGAGAGAAGCAGCACCGTCCAGAGGCATTTCTCATGAGCAGTGCGCGGGCAGTGCTTGGCGGACGGAAGTGGGAGTTTGGGGTGTGACTGGACAGCTGGCCAGAGAGAGGCTCCAATAGCCAAGAGTGGGTCCTAGAGAAAGGAGAGGCTTGGAAGAAGCTCTCTGCGTTAGGCATTGGGCCTGCTGTGCTGGCCTGTGAGGTCTGACAGGAAAAGAGGTCAGGGAGCATCTAGGGAGTCCCACAGCGGGGAGGATGCCACGGTTCTTGGGGCCCCATAGTGGGGCAGGTCATGCAGGACCCGTGGAATCCTGCAAGAAGGGAGGTCATGGTGTCCCTGAGATCCTGCAGGAGGGGAGGCCATGGCATCCCTGGGATTCAGCAGGAGGGGAGCTCATGGCACGTCAGTGGGATCCCACAGGAAGGGAGGTCACAGAGCGTCCATGGTATCCCAGGAGGGAGGCCGTGGCATCCCTGGGATTCAGCAGGAGAGGAGGTCATGGCACGTCAATGGGATCCCATAAGAAGGGAGGTCACGGAGCGTCCATAGTATTCCAGGAGGGAGGCCATGACATCCCTAGGATTCAGCAGGAAGGGAGGTCCTGGAGTGTTCCCAGGATCCGGCAGGAGGGAGGTCATGGCACATCGGTGGGACCCTGCAGGAGGGGAGGCCGTGGCGTGTCAGTGGGCTCGGGCAGTGAGCTTTGTGGACGTCGATGTCTTCCGCTGGGTGGGTGGTGGCTGTTTCTCTCAGCAGTTGTGGCTATGAGGTCAGCATTGGCCTCTCCCCTTCACACTCAAGCTCCCCTCTGCAGACTCGGTTGACACCTGTGGCTTCTTTTCTGTTTCTTGGTGCCTGACGCAGAAGAGGTGCTTAGTAAACCCCAAATGTTAGTCAGCCTCCTTCCCTGGGCCAGGTCACCTTGACCCCGGGCTGGGGTCCTGATGGGCATTATTTTCTCAGCACCGTGGATAGCGCCCAAGTGCCTGTTGTGCGGGAAGATGAAGGCGCCTGCTGGCCTGTGGCAGGGCGATAAGATGCCTTGAGTCCCTGATTGTCTGCCCCAGAGTGGGGTGGTTGGCAGCATCCCTCCTCCTGTCTGATGAGCTCAGAGGCCCCGGCTCTCTGTGCTTCATGTATTTCCTCTGCCTTGCAGATCATCCCGAAACCAAGCGAGCCGGCCCGGCAGCCAGAGAGTCACCCAGAGGAGACGGAGGAGGAGCTCCGTGAGCACCAGGCTCTGCTGGACGAGCCCTACCTGGACCGGCTGCCGGCGCAGAAGGAGGTGCACGCACCAGCTGGCGTGCAGGTGAAGCAGGAGCCCATTGAGAGCGATGACGAAGAGGCAGAGCCCCCTCGGGAGGGGGAGCCGGGCCAGCGCCAGCCCAGTGAGCAGGAGCTGCTCTTCAGACAGGTGACTACAGGCAGGGAGGGCACCAGCAGGCTGGCACGCACAGCCACCCTCGGTCCCCGGGCGGCATCTTCTGTGTGGTGTTCACGGGAGCTGCAGGGCATCCTTGCACTGTCGCTGTCCAGTGTCTCACCCGTCTTGTCCTGGCCAGTGAGGGAGGTTGATGTGGCTTCTGTTTTGTCCCAGCTGTTCCTAGGGATTCGAGATGTTTGCCCACTGCGAGTGGTTACCTAACTGCTTTCCAGCCATGCACAGGCCCCAGAGAATGGGTTTCCTTCCTGTTTGTAGGCTGTAAATGATCACAGCATCCACGTGTTAGTGAGATACAGCATGCTTTTTAAAGAAGTGAAGGAAATAGAGGTATTAATTGATCAAAAAGACAGGCAGGGTCAGAAGTCAAGACCTTTTGTGGCCCAGTGGTGCTAATGAGCAGCCCTGCAGATCCAGACAAGATGGGTACGATCGTGGCACCCAGAGCCAGTAAGGCTTCAGGGCACTGACACCCAGTAACCAAATGCACAGGAGCCTGATGAAGAAGGCCAGTGAATGATTGGTTAATTTCCAGTGAAACATAAAACTTCTGAGTCAACAGAAATACCTAAGGCATTTGGGCAGCCAGCTGGAGCCCCGTATCTGCAGCTAGAGTGTCCTCAGAAAGGTGGCTTCCTCCCTATAGGCAGGAAGCGAGCCTGAGGAACCACAGCTGTAGGATTTGATTCTGTCCTCCAGCAGCAGAGCTGCTGCCTCGGCTGCAGGAGCCACTGGATCACTCCCTCCCTTGTCTCTGGACTCCATGCTGGCCATGCCACTGAGCACCTCCCCAGCTTCCTGACTGCCAGCTGTGTGGCCAGAGCTGCATCTCTACCCCCAGCAGCACCCTGGAAGCCAGGAGCAGGACGCCCTGCAGTAAACTGTTCCCTTTAATTCTCAGCTGCAGATCTTGGCACCGAATGAATCAGTGTGGGGCCTTGTACCTGGAGCACCTAGACCCAAGCCTGCCGCAAGGGGGGTCAGGTCTCAGTGGTCTCCAGAGGCTTCTGGGCCAGGAGCCCTTCTCTACCAAGCTTCCCCCGGCGGCTGGCATTGGGTGCTATTTCTCCTTTTTGTTCAGAGGGCGGCCTCTCTCTAATTTCTGGGCCGTCTTAATTAGCACCCCGGGCACTAAACACTACACAGCCCAGCAGCCTGGCAAAGACAGAGAGAGAAAGCCCCGGGCCTCTCTGGTGCACACACGGTGCTTCGTGGCGAACACTCATCCACAGGTCCCGTCTGACAGGCCCGGGGTGGGGGCCTCTTCCTGTGGTCGGGCCTTGAAAGTCGATGAAGGTCTGAAATTCAGTGTGCTATTATTATGCAGATAAGAAGTGGGAAACTATTTACATTAATAATTTTTAGGACTAGTTTCTCATAGATCGGCGTTTACTTTGAAAAAAGAGGCTTGTTATATTCCAAGCGTGAGACAATGATTAGAAACACCTAATTTCTGTTCTCTCTGGAGAGTAATGGGCAGAACTCCTTATCAGGGAAACTTGGTAGTACACGGAGCAATTTGCCGAGGTAAACCTAAGGCGGGTCACCTTCCAGCCGGCGTCCGGGAGGATTGCTTATTAACCGCTTAACGGCGTGGGGCCCACGACAATCCCAGCTGAATTTGGTTAGCCGCAGACTGGGGGCCTGTGGGTGCTGGCTCCTACTCCAGCTCCTGCTCCAGCTCCTCCGCCTGTCTCGGGACTCCCCTCTTCTCTGCTCCCTCCTGGCTCTGATTCCTATTTTTTTCTTTTTTTGAGACGTAGTCTCACTCTGTTGCCCAGGCTAGAGTGCAGTGGTGCCATCTCGGCTCACTGCAGCCTCCATCTTCTGGGTTCAAGTGATTCTTCC
>NW_012102143.1:8167248-8177531 GCF_000951045.1 Mandrillus leucophaeus | reverse complement strand
GCATGAGGATGTGTGGAATGTGAGACCAGGGAGGGGAGCGGCTGCAAATGAAGCCGAGCTAGCACTTCCAAGTCTGAGAATCAAGGGTGCTTTCTCACCCAAGTTCAGTGTGCAGATTCAGTGCTGTTGGTCAAAACTAAGACCCACAAACCCAACAAGGGGGCGAGGCTTCATGCCCACTCACTGTACATGTGTGGTGTGGCAGAGTGGGTGCTCTGGTCCCCGTGTGTGGTGTGGCAGAGTGGGTGCTCTGGTCCCCACATCTGCATGGCCTTCGCGTATCTCCCAGTAGAACCAGCGAGGGCCAGGCTGCCGCCCCAGCAAGAGCCTCTCTCTACACCTGCCAGGCCCCACTCCCCTGCACCTGGTCCAGGCTGCTCCTGGCTCAGTACCTCCTCAGAGAAGCGCTCGTTGATACCCCATACTGTCCAGGCCTCCCTGGGACCCCGTGACTCAGCCTGTGTTATCCTGTTGATGAAGCCCATGGCAGGATCCCATGTGGACAACCTGCTTTCCCTAGAAAGAGCCACATCCTGGGAGACAGAGCCCGTGCTGGCCTCATTCTCGGCTCTGGGCCCATTCAGGCTTCAGGGCACTCACAGGGAAAGCCTCTCCACGCAGCTGGCCTCCCAGCATCCTTGTGGCCCGTGTATGGCCTGTGCATGGACGGCAGACTTGCAAGAGAGGGCAGCCCCTAGCCCTGCAGCCCAGCGGTGGGAGGTGCCTGCAGCCGCCAACATGGCCGTTTCTTCCCCGCAGCAAGCCCTCCTGCTGGAGCAGCAGCGGATCCACCAGCTGAGGAACTACCAGGCGTCCATGGAGGCTGCCGGCATCCCCGTGTCCTTCGGCAGCCACAGGCCTCTGTCCCGGGCGCAGTCCTCACCGGCATCTGCCACCTTTCCCGTGTCTGTGCAGGAGCCCCCCACCAAGCCGAGGTTCACGACAGGTAACAGATGGCCTTTGTGCAGCCTGAGGATGTGACGCGGGCCACAGTGGGCACAGACCGGGGCGGGGGGTACTCTGAGCCCAGCTCTGCAGAGGCTGAGGGGCTGGGCGGGCACGAGGGCAGGAACCACACAGGCCTCTCATGGAGGCCCTCTCCCCGCCCCACGCCCTACACCCTCAGTTCTGTTATTCTGGGGGCCTGTCATGGGCTCACTTGCCCACCTTTCCTGTCCCAGAGACCCATGGTCTCCTCCAAGAACAGTCCACAGCCCATGCCCGTGGGACCATGAGAGCCTACAGCTTCTGGTCCGGCTTAGGAATCACGAGCCCACACTTCTCCACTTACTCCCTCACACTTCGCCCACGTCCACAACGTTGACTCTGAGGCTCCAGTGGCAGGACTGTGAATGGCTGGTGGGGGGCCATGATTACACGAGAGCAGAGCCCAGGACCCCTGGGACATGCCGCGGGAGCCACACATCTTCTGTCTGTGCCACCCCTCGTACCATCCTCACCCCGGGGAGGCGACCTGCCAGCAGGGGTCCTTGGTTTTCCCTGCACGGTACCTCACCAGAAGTCAGGAAGCACGCGAGGTGTCCACCACGGCTGAGGAGGCAGGCGGGGCTGGGCCCTGCACTCGTCTGCCTGCAGCTGCCCGGAGCCAGGGGGGAGACTGCTGTCCCGGGCCGCCCCACCGCCCAGCCACCCCTGCAGGGGAGAGGCGGGAAGGAGGGCTGGCTTCTGGCAGGGCTTGCCTCTGAGACAAGCACGGAGGCAGGAGAGCTCTTCATATTGTTTTGATCTAATATTTCTTGTTAATGACGCACTAAGAAAAAAGTTCTGTAAATACAGCATGGCTTCATTCTTCAGATAATTCTCATCACATGGCTTAGTGTTCTGCAGTCTGCAGAGTTCTCACTCTGAGGTCTTAGAAGGATGCTATTCATATTCAGAGAAAAACTTCCATCGTAGTAATCCAGCAAGTAAAATGCTGCTTCTCAGAAAGAAAAGCAGAAAGAAAACTGTGGAAGGCCACAGAAGCAGCCAGATGGCCCACGCCACAAGTCCTCGGCAGGTGACTGCAGTAAGCGTGTTCTTGAAAGAATGCAGCTCAGACAAGGGGGACCCCAGTCACCGCCACCAAGGCGGGAATTCGCCCACTAAGCTGGCCCACCGTGACTGGTCCCAGGAGAATTCCAGGGAGTCCCACTTCGTTGTTGTCCTTTCTTAGTTTGTCTTCATTACTTTTTAAACAAATTTATAAAACAGTACCTGTTCATTGTAAAGAAACAAACATGATAGAAACCCACAGGAAATACCATTTGCCCATAATCCCACTCCCCAGTGGTGGCAGGTTGTTAGTATTTGGTTTAAATCTTCCAGATCTATTTCTGTGCATAGCCAGATGGACAGATAGACACAAACATAATTTGTTTCACAGAGACGGGACTCTGTTGTGTCTGATGCTTTCTGTTAGTACCTCACACTCTCAGCCATCTTCCTGTGTCCGTGCACAGCGACGCAGCGCGTTCCTTTAGTCACGTGGTCTCCTGGCTGGCTCTGCCACCCTCAGCTGTGTGGGTTTTGCCGCTTCTCCATCTCTCTGCGCTCCAGCGTTTCTGTCTGTAAAGGCAGTAAAGCGGGCGTCTGCCTCATAGGTTCCAGCCGTGTGCTTAGTAAATATTAGCACATGTGACCTTATCATCATGATTCCACTGAAAGGGGCCGTCCCCATTCCTCGTATCCATGAGCAACTGGTTGTTTCTGCACACACACCTGTGTATTTCATGGCACTGTGTCCGTCATTGCCTATGTGTCTGTGTTGCCATTACAAACTCCCGAGCACACTCATGCCCACACACGGTGTACTGATTGTGAGTCCTAGATTTGTTGACTCCTATAAGCCTGCACCTACCCTGTTGCCTTTTTTTTTTTTACCAGAAGTCCCGTCCCCCAGCCCTGTTTTGCAAGTACCCCCAAAATTCCTCAAGTGCAGGAGACTGACTCCTATTAGTCTGACTCACAAGAGGCTGAGCCAGGAAGTATGGGAACTAATATGCACCAAGAGTATCCTGTAGCTGGACCCTGCAAACACTGGACCACCTTGAATCTCAGCTCCCCTTGGCTGGGGATGCTGCCTCTGTTCCCAGTAATGGGAACATATGTGGGGAGGACCGCATCCTGGGCCAGCACACTGAAGCGCTAGAGCGGGTCCGTCTGGGCAGCTTGCCCAGGCTCTTCACCAAGTGCCCCGCCCTTATCCACCTGGGTGAACCCACATTAGCATAGGTGCCCCTGGGTAGTGACCTGCCTGCTGAAGGCATCCATTCAGCCAGCCTGGCCTTCCCTTTGTTAAGTCCTGGAAGACCAGGTGTGTGAGGCACAGACATGTCCCAGCAGGGCCTCGGGGCAGCCCTCCTGCCAGATGTCACCAGGCCTTGTGAAAAGGGGCCGTGGCAGAGCTGTGTCCCGGAGGGCCGCCTGGCCTTCCCTCCCATTTGTAGCCTCTGCAGACAGGCCAGGTACTCTCCCCTTCACGGCAGCCCCACGTGTACTGAGACAGGGTGGCATCCAACACGGGTTCAGGCACGTCGCCTTTCCTACTGCAGAGCCCCAGGCTGCCGGCCCACTTGGTTCTGGGGCTCCCACCAGGAGCCTCTCCTGTGGCTGCTGCACCCGGGGGCCCGTCCATGCTGAGCTCAGTGCTGTGGGGAGCACATGGCTGGCCTCTGTTCACAGTCAGAGGTTAAGTAGACCTGTGTACACGGGTTTTGCGTGTGTTTTCTAGCACACGTGTTCCAGTCGCTCTGGAAGTTTCTAAAAGCAGGGTCTCCTGAATCTGGTGTTTCTTTGGAATCTCAAGTACCTTGGACAGTTCTCTGCCCGGCAGAACTGGAGTTAGAGGTTGGTCCAGGACCAGGCAGACTTTGAGGGTAGGGGGCTAGAGTCGCCTCCTTCTAGAAGTCAGCACCACCCTCCCCAGCACGATTCCCACATGGAGCTCACCCCTGCAAGGTGCAGCCACCCAGGGCGGGCCTTCTCGTCACTGTTCTCTCCTCAGCCTGCTGCAGCAGGGCAGCTGCGCGCGTCCCTGCCTGGGTCCTGGGGCACTACTGTGAGCATGAGTGACAGGCAGGCCTTCCCGCCTGCCTGGCCTCTGCATTCGTCCACGTCCTCTGGGCCTGGCCAGTCGAGGGGTCTTGGCAAACATGGTATTTTTCTAAAGGACCATGCCAGCCTCCGTCTCCTTCTAGGGAAGTGTGGTCCTGCCACCGCCCGGGGCAGCCAGCTAGTGGGTGGTTGGCTTGCCCCTGGATGTGCACTGATCTTGGCCCCTCTGCCTTGCCCCAGGCCTCGTGTATGACACGCTGATGCTGAAGCACCAGTGCACCTGCGGGAGCAGCAGCAGCCACCCCGAGCACGCCGGGAGGATCCAGAGCATCTGGTCCCGCCTGCAGGAGACAGGCCTCCGGGGCAAATGCGAGGTAATGGCAGCCGGGGCAGCTGGGCAGCTGCGGCTTTGGACACCACTAGAGGGGACCCTCATGGGCCTGCTTGATTCAGGGCATTGGCTTTGCAGGTGGTTCTTTGGGCTTACAGACCCAGGGGAAGGGCCATGAGCATCTTCACTGTCTGCCTCTTGGGCAGGCAGCCATCTGCTGAGAAGCCTGGGGCTGTCTCCGTGGAGTCCCGGGCAGGAAGCTGCTGCCTCTGTCTGTGCCCTTTTCTAACGTTTCACTCCCACCTCTCACCTAGCAGGCTCCTCCCGAGGGCCAGGGCTGCCGCTCCCTGCCTCCGGGTCACTTGCCCGAGGAAGCCAGTTCCCACCACGCTCCCCCTGGGCGGCCAGGAAGGAGCCACGGGGAGATCCGATTATATCTCAGATCAGGCCTGTTGGCTTTTTGTTAAAATAATTTTCTCTTTTTTTAAGATTTTGAAAGCTTCTTCGAGAACATAGGGAGACCTCAGGCCCTTGGGGCCCTCCTCAGAGTTAAGGTGCTGGCGAGGCAGTAGGTCATGAAGGGAATGGAGCTGCAGGCTGGGCCTGGCCTGGTTTGAATTCAGCTCCCTTACACAGCTGAGTCACATGAGGAGGCTTAAGGGACGCTGCAGCTCTGGCTGGGCCTCAGTTTCCCTGGCCACCAGGGGTTGGCAGCGACCTCACTTGTTCTCATACAAGCAGGGCCCAGCCCCACCTCCTGATAGGAGCCAGAGCCCTGCCCTGAACCTGGCTGCAGTGGACTCCCAGGCCCAAGGAGGTGGGAAGGATCAGCCAATTAACGCTGGAGGACAGGACGGTGAGGCTGTCCCAGCTGGTGCGCTTTACCCTGGAGGCAGCTGTCACAGGGGATCTCAAGCTCTTCGACCGGGAGGAGGGTGTGGCCAGGCCCTGCTGATAGTGCAGGCAGGGAGAGAAGGGACTCCCGTCTGGGAACTGGTGACCTTGGACAAATTTCCATTTCTTTGTCTGTAGAGAGGGGCTGGCGACACTGTGCAGGATCACACAAGGCGCCACCCCTGCCAGGACCCACCAGTAGGGACCTGCTGTGTCCCCTCCCCACACCAGGATTCCCACCACCCTACAATAGCTCACAGGGTGGACAGGAACCTCCACACCCACTCCTTCAACAGCCCTGGGCACCCAACAGCCCAGGGCCCAAGTGGCCGTGGCAGAGACGAGTGAGCACATGGAGCTGGCGTGGCGTGGCCTTTCTACGTGGGCACGGAGAGCCTCCAGTCTCCTGGCTTAGTTTCTGCAGGATTCCGCTCTGCAGGTTCACCTGCCCCTCCTTTAGAAGCTGGGATATTTGGGAACTTAAGCCAATCTGTGCTTCATCTTACCCCCGTTTCCTTTACCAGTTTTATTGGTGATACATGATTCTCGGGGGAATTCTCCAAAAGTCAGGCCCAGGACCCTCTCCTGCAGTGCCCTCTGGGAGGAGAGAGGCGGGAAGGAGCCACTGCAGAGGGTCTTGGCACCTGCTTCAGGGATCCGGTCGGGATGGCTGTGCCACTGGAGGGCAGCATTGCCCAGCGGACACTGGCTTCGGGAAACTCCTCCTTCCCCACGTCCATTCCCTCCACAGGACCAGACAGTTGTCCTGCTGCCCCTTCCGGGGACTGCCCAAGGCCTCCTGAGGCTTCCAGAGCTCCATGATCTGCTTCCCTGCCCCTCCCCTACATGTGCCCCCACCCTCAGGGGGGGTCCCCTGAGGCCAGGGGATTGGGAGAGGGTCTCTCGGCCAGAAAAGCAAAGCAAATGCGAGCAAGGGAGGAGTGAGAAAGCAAAGACCTTGGAAGAAACAGCCCACTCCTCCGCCCGCCCTCGGCTCCTCTGCCTACCCTTGGCTCCTCTGCCCACCCTCGGCTCCTCTGCCCGCCCTCGGCTCCTCTGCTTGCCCTTGGCACCGTGGGTAAAGGTGCCAGCCACAACTGGGCCAAGGGCTGGCAGCGGGTCCCCAGGTGTTGGGGCTGTGGAACAAGACCTGGGCCTGGCAGGATCTCAGGGAGAGGAGAGCTGGGGGAAGACGGGTGACTGGGGGATAGCCACAGAGGCCGTGGAGGCCGTGCTCCCTGGACGGTAGTGCCTTGTTCCCACACGTGGGGCAGCTCTCCAGTGCGGGTGCCCCCCAGGTTCAGAGCGAGCGATGTGCTAACTCAGCCTAAGGGGACGTGACGTCACCCACCAGGCTTTCAGTGCCAGCCAGCCGGGGGTCACTGGCTTCCTGAGATGGCTGAGCAGAGGGGCCATGGGTATGGGGCATGGTTCGCTAAGTGGGTACCTGATAGAAGAAGATGGGGTGGATGGGGCTGTGACTTCCCCAGTCCACAGACCACATGGAGGCCACAGCAAGACTGAAGCCCAGGCCGGAGGGCAGGGCCTCACAGGGCAGGGCCTCACGGTCAGCATCCCTCCTGTGGGTAGATGACTGCCTGGAGGCCTGGGGAGTGAGGCCCTCCCCTCACACTGCTTCGTGTGGTGAGGAGGGATGGGAGTGGGCTGGGAGATCTCTGTGAGCTTGGGACCGTGTCGATGCTGGCAGGCTGGCCCAGCAAGACGTGGCCCCCGGTCCAGCTGTCTCGCTCCCTGCCTCACTCTGGAGCAGCTGGGCAGGCCTCGGGAAGCTGCCTCACACATTCTGAGCAGTCGGGGGGTCCTCTGAGTACAGCCACGTGTGTGTGCAGGCCCCGCCCTCCTGCAGAGGCTTCCTGGGAGCCAGAGCAGCTCCTGGCCAATTCGCGTGCCCAGCTTGGTTTGTCCTGCCTCCAGGCATGGCGTCCGGGAAGGAGAGGAGAAGGGAGTAGGCTGGAAGTCAGATGTCACAGAGACCAGGGTCACAACTGGGGTTTGCACCCTGCCCCAAGCCTGTTTTCTGTGAGGAACAAAGACTCCTCCTGCCTTATCCCAGGAATTAAAGGGAGATGGAAATGACGAGGTCGGCCTCCCAAGAAAGTGGGAAGGGGCCACCATCGCCACCGCTCCGAGAGCGGCTCTGGAAAAGCCTCTCAAGTGCTGCCACGCAGGCTGAGCCATCTCAGTGTCATGGGCCTGCAGCCTGAGCCGCCGCGGTGTCGCAGGGCTTTTGGGCTTTGATTCTGTGTCTTTTCTGTCCCCATTTCTTGTGTTTGTAGGCAGGGGGCTCTTCTACTTTTCTTCTTTGCCTTATTCTAACATCACCTTTAATCTGTGAATTTAATTTGTGGTCTAACGTCCAGTCTCTCTTGCTGCAGTTCAGGCTCTTACCCAGTGGGTCGCTTTTGAGTGAGGAGGACACGCATGGCTGCCGGGGCCCTGCCGTTCTTTCACCTGAAGTCCACACTGCATGACCTGCCTCTTAGCACCACAGGGCACAACCCTGGTCCCCTACAGGGGCCTTCCCAAGCGTGGGCTGCCCAGGCCTGTCTGTCCAGAGGGAACTTGGCCCTGGCCACAGCTGCCTATGCCTGTGCACACATGGGGGCTTCCGGAAATCACTGGAAATGAGAAGCCCCAGCTGGGGTGTGGTGGCTCACTCCTGTAACACCAGCACTTTGGGAGGCCGTGGCGGGCAGATCACCTGAGGTCAGGAGTTCAAGACCAGCCTGGTCAACATGGTGAAACTCCATGTCTGCTGAAAATACAAAAATTAGCCAGGCGTGGTGGCAGGCACCTGTAATCCCATCTACTCAGGAGGCTGAGGCAGGAGAATCGCTTGAACCCTGGAGATGGAGGTTGTAGTGAGTCAACATTGCACCACTGCACTCCAGCCTGGGCGACAAGAACAAACTCCGTCTCAAAAAAAATAAAATAAAATAAATTAGAAGCCCCCGCAGCTGCCCGGGGCCCCAACTGCACCCTGACCCCTACCCAGGGAGTGCATCCCTCCTGCCTGGTTTTCCAGGGACGTTCGGCTTATGTCCCCAGAGTAGAAGCAGCGCTAGGTCGTGGTGGGACCGTAGAGTCGTTTTTTACCATTGGAAGCCGTGTCACATGTTGTCTTTGTTAAACCAGGGACCTTCATAGAGAAAGCCCGGTTTTGTGAAACTGTTGTTCATGAAGAGCGAACCCGCAGACCAGCCTCCCCTGCCCAGGGCACCTGCCCTCTGGAGGTCCCTCCCCTGTGGGCAGAGGCTGAGCTCTCCTGGCTCCACCCCTTCCTTCTCCGCCCTGCATGGACAGGACTCCCAGGTGCACTGCGTCCTGCAGGAAGGCTGTGTGCCATGGCTCCTGGTGGTCTGAGAGGAGCCCCAGGTGCTGGGCTGGCATAGAGAGCCCCCGAGCTTCGCCCGCCCCAAGTCTCACACACAGGGTGGGCAGTGAGGCCTGCAGGAGCTCAGTGGATGCCGGGGCAGGGCTGCGGTTGGAAGGCAGAGAGCAGATCCTGCTCCGGCCTGAGGGAAGCAGGTGATGGCCACAACCGGGGCCCCCTGTGTGGCATCTGACTCATCCGGGGTGGCCTAACCCTCTGAGAGCCATTTCCATGTGAAATGTTAACTCGAATCTCATGTCTGAAGCCATCGTCCCCTTTAAAAGGCTAAATGAATGTAGCTCAACTGAAGAACTCTCATTTTCCTGTGACTTTCTGGAGAAAATCTGAATTAGCCCAGGGATCTCGATCTGAGGAATTTCCAAACCACAGAGAGACGCAGCCGGACGCCAGCTAGCCATGCAGGGCAGATGCCAGACCCTGGCGGCTGTGGCCCCAGGCGGTCCAAGGAAGACTGCTTCATCCTGGGGCTCAGAGACTCCGGGAGCACGGCTGGGGTTTCCCTTGAACGTGAGGGAAGCGCGGCAGCTCACCTCTATTTTAAGACCAGACCCTGGCAGTTGGAAAGCAAAGTAATAATTTGATGCCAAGTCATTTGTGCGACAGTGAAGGGTAATGCGTTGAAGGCTGGAATTATCTTTTAAAATGTTTTTTCAAAGCTATAATTAAGTGTAAGCCCTCTAAAATATTTCTTAAATATTTTAAAATATCATGTTGGGTGATGTTGCTTCTTATTTTGCAATAACCAAATAACGTGCTTGTTTGTGTATCAAATTAAGTTTCCTTGTGGGCAGTGGTTTCAGTTGGAGTTTCTGTCTGTGGAGCTGAAGCAGCAGCTTCTGCAGAACGTATGAGTGTCCTCTCGCCTGTCCCCACAGTGCATCCGCGGACGCAAGGCCACCCTGGAGGAGCTGCAGACGGTGCACTCGGAAGCCCACACCCTCCTGTACGGCACAAACCCCCTCAACCGGCAGAAACTGGACAGTAAGAAACTTCTAGGTATTTCAGGACCTTCCTTTCCTCCCGTATTGGGTTTGAAGTCCCCTGAGGTTGTGTTTCCAGCTCTCAGCCCCTTGTGTCTGGGGTGCCTGTGGGTGTCGCCTGCCAGGTTATAAGGTAAAGGGCCTGGAAGGGAACCTTTCACCCTCTGTTCACAAGCCACTAGTTGTTGATGAATGTGCCAGGTAGCAGGTGTGTTTGTGTAAAAACTGGGCTGAGAGCCGCTGGTTTAGAAGCATCTTGAATCCCAGGGTTTCGGTTCGAGAGGCTTATTAGGAACACTCCCAGCGCGCTGCCTGCCCTGCCTTGCACTCCACTTGAAGGCCCATCAGGGCAAGACCAAGAGGAGACGCAGGAGTGTCCACCACTTAGGGGTGAAAGGCTGCTGGTGTCTTAGCTCTGGCTGAAAGCACCTGCAAATGTGGTGGAGGGGAATTTTGGCCTCATGGAGAGAACTTTCTAATGGGCATCCTCTGCCCGGGAAACTGGTGAGAGGCTTTCTACAGGGATCTTCAGCAGAGGCAGGTGAACTCCCAGCCAGCTCCATGGGGCTCCCAGAGTTCCCAGGGCACAGAACCCAGACCCGGGGCT
>NW_012102143.1:8156034-8167024 GCF_000951045.1 Mandrillus leucophaeus | reverse complement strand
GGGGCCGGGGGCTTCCAGGGCACAGAACCCAGACCCGAGGCCGGGGGCTCCCAGGACACAGAACCCATATCCGGGACCGGGGGCTTCCAGGACACAGAACCCAGACCCGGGGCTGGGGGCTTCCAGGGCACAGAACATGGACCCAGAGCCGGGGGCTCCCAGGACACAGAACCCAGACCCGGGCATGGGGACTCCCAGGACATAGAACCCAGACCCGGGGCCAGGGGCTCCCAGAACACAGAACCCAGACCCGGGGCCAGGGGCTCCCAGGGCTGTCTTTGTTCCTCGATAACGTCCTTCCCTGCCTCCCAGCCACCGTGAACCAGGACAGTCACTGCCCACTGGTTTTCTTCCCCATCTTTTGTGCCTTTGCCCATATGCTCTTCCCCGAGCGGGACCCTAGGAAGGCAGGGAGGGAGAACTAGGAACCATGAACGCAGGGGTTGCAAGGGCAAGGAGAGGGTGGGCTGTGCCTGGCTCGTTGACTGCGTTTGGTGGGGCACACATCGCGGGAGGTATCCTCCATGCCAGGCCTGTGCCCAGCAGCCTCAGCCTCACAGAGACCTGCACGCCTAGTCCTTCATGTGTTCTCTCATTCGCTCGCTCACGCCTTTACCCGCTCACCGAGGGCACCTTCCGTACTGGATGCCCTGTAGGTACCGACGGGGTCGCAGACCATGGAGCCAGTGGGGCCGTGAGGACATGCATGGGCTCTGGCCTGGGGTGGCAGTCATGCTGCTTCCGGAGTCCCCCCTGCCCTGTGGTATGGAGGCTTCTAAAAGGACAGAAGCCTTAAGTTTAGGGAAAGTGGGAAGGGAGTGAACAGCAGTAGGAAGCAGGTGGGCCGGGATGTGGCTGAGCAGGTTCATGAGGTGGGTCCTGAGCTAGCGCCGAGGACAAGGGCCACCAACCCACCCCACAGACCACAACAGCTCAGGGTCAGCAACTGCAGAGACAATGGACTCAGGGAGGCGCTCAGTCAAGGGCCTGGGCCAGAGCTGGTGGAAAGGCCTCTGGGCCCCGCCTCCCTACACAGCTGCTTCGCCTGCTGCTGCTCTAGAAGGGGTACAACAGGGGCTTCCTGGACTGGGGACAGCTGCTCTAGATGAGGGCATGGATGCCAAGCCCCCACCCCTCCCCACTGGGCTGCCAGCAAGCTGACCTTTACCCTCGGAGCAGAAGACAGGAGGCCCCTCTGTGGATTTGACCCGCCCCAAAAAAGCTGACATCAGGGTTTCCAACAAATAGCCCCTGAGATCCCTTATACTGGTGCTCATGGTTAATCACCCGCTCTGTGCCCAGAGCTTCCACCCAGGAAGTGTTGGCACTTCCCCCTTAGGAGAGGACAACCAAGGAGGACCCAGGGCCCGAAGAACGGCTCGGTAGGGACCTGGAGCCGGGGCCGTGCAGGGGAAGGCGGCTGGGGGCAGACAGTGCAGGGCGCTAACCCAGCTGCCATTAGCGCCCTCCGAGAGAAGACGCTGCGTCCATATGACGTGGACAAGTTCAGTGGAAAAGGGGAAAGCACAGGACGTTCAGGGGAGACAAAAATTAAACACCTGACTGCAGAAAAAGAAAATCCTCAGACCGGAAGATATGGTGATGTCATCTCCCAGAAACCAGAGAAAACCATGACAGCGCTGGGCAACTGGGAAGTGAGGTGATGGAGAAGAAGGCCAGAGCTCACTCCACTGTGCAGGGTCCAAAGAGCAGGAGTTCCAGGGAAGGCAGAGGCCAGGAGGAGGTGTCTGTGGAATTCAGAAGGCCCCAGGCCAAAGGCGGGGCTGCAAGGACCCACCAGGGGTAAGAAAGACCCTCTTAGGGAGAACCAGCAGAGCCTCAAAATGCAGGGACAGAGGTGAGAGCCAGGGCGCTAGAGACAGCCAGGGCACCTGCGGACTCCACAGGGCCTGTAGCCATGCCAGTTCTAAGGGCGCGTCATTGCCCTCCTGAAGTCTGTGTCCTGCCAAACTGCCGGGTGAGGAGGAAGGTGGCACAGAGCCATTCCAGGCATGCAAGGGCCAGAGCTTTCACCGTCCAGCTCTTCTTTCTCAGGAAGCCACCAGAGGACATGCTGTCCTAGGGCAAAAGAACACTGGGAGGCCCATCGTGGAGGCCGGCCTGTACTGTGAGAGGGTGGTGGCCAGGAAGCCTGAGATCGCCCTGCAGAGAGTGAAGCTGATGCAGCTACTCCCGAGGAAGGGGCACGTGCTCCTCGGGGAGAAGATGGCGCATGGATGGTGGAGTACCTAGCAGAGGCAGGGAGCACCGCTGGTGCCAGGAAAGGGAGCCCTAAAGGGCGAGGGCGGTGTGGACGGCGGAGAGGGCAGGCAGCCTTGTGTCCGGGAGCTGGGTGGGCAAAGGCTGGGAATCGAGGCACTGAGGCTGGAGTGTGCTGTCCCTCAGGATTCTCCAGTCCTTAACAGGCAACGTCGCTGCCTCCCCGTGTGGCACCTCAGCTTCTGGCCGGGTTCTCCAGCACGGGAGAGGCTGCCTGCGGGCCCCGTGAGGGAACAAGACCTTTGCCTCGATGTCGCCGGGGCTGCCACAGCAGGGGCTTTCCGTAGGCGTGGGAGTTGCTGGGCGGCCTCAAGGCATCAGCTCATCAGGCCGTGTCCTGCACACGCAGCTCCGTGCACCCACCTCCACGCCTTTCAGAATGGCGGCTGCTCCTGACACCTTCGTCCGTTTTCACAGGACCAGCTGTCGGTCCATCCCCTGCCACCTTCAGTCTTCCAAACCTGTGGAATTCAGTGGGCGGAGGATGGAGGCAGGACCAGCTCCACCGGCAGGAGGATGAAGGCAGGCTTAGCTCCACCACCTTGCTTAGGTTTCTAAGCTAGTTTCAAACAAAGTTGAAGAGAGATGATCAAAAAGGAAAGCAGAAAGTTGGAGGTGTGGCATCCTTGGTGAGAAAGTCATGGGCCGAGCGAGCTTGGAGCTCTCTTTCCTGCGATTGCTGGTTACCCAATGGGCCCCTGGTCCTCAGTTCACAGCCCGCATTAGGCCCTTGAAGACCCCTTTTTGATTGCTGGTTTCTTTATTGAAGTATCTGCAGCATCCCTTTGCCCCGTTTCTGTCCTCTGAAGGTAACCCTTCTAGCCAGCTTCTTTTGTTTACAGGAAGGTTGATCATTCTATTTCCTGTTCTTTCCTGCAAAGCTTTGTGCTTTAAAATCTGTTCACATTCCTATGAGGATACCTCCCCCATTACCTTCGTACAACTCGAGATCGATTTTTGAATTTCCGACGATTGTCCTAACCCAGAAACTTCATTATCATCAGTCTGAGTATTTCAGACATGGTAGTAGCTGATGATTATCTTGAGTTGTGCTAACAGAGCCCTAATGAGGTGTTTAAACACTACTGTGTGATTTTTTCTTTCCTCTTTTAATGGAATCCACAAGCCGCTAAGCCGTGTGCAAGGGCCTTCATATGTCCTTTCTGATGTGGTGAGACGCCACACATCAGGCTTGGCTGAATTGGATCATGAGCCTGAGGCAGGCTGGCCGCTGCCATGCATGTCACTGAAAGTCATGTGGCTCATCGGCTCATGTCAGCTGGCAGGGCGCTGCATCCAGGCAGAGCTGGGCCCCTGGCGAGTGGACACCGGTGATGCTCAGGGCAGGGTGCGGCGGGAAAATGACTTGGCACAGCGAGGGCCTCCTCCCAGCCAGGGAGCGGGAGCAGCGGCGAGAGGACGGCTGGAGCCTTCCCTTCCCTACCCCAGGCACAGAACACCTGTCTGCCAGCCTGCGGTAAACAGACAAGTAGTAAGCCTGGTCGTTTGCAGAGCTTCGGGCCCTGTCACTAGGCTGGAACATTTCGTGGCCTGGGCTTGGTGATTGTGACTTCAAACCACAAGAGGCTGCTGGGCTCCTCACAACTGTCACCAAAACTGCCTGTTGCTCCATTCCTATACACGTGCATTTGGATGCATGATCGTGTGCTTTTTCTTTGTTGTTTTGGTCTTTGCTGGATAACGAGCAAACTCAAAACAGTTGGTGACTTGTGGTTTTAATGTGGGCATGGTTGGCTATGATTTCAAAGAGATTCAGTCTCTTGCAGATACCTGGACACGTCTGTCTACTGTGAATTCGTAGAGCTGAGCGCGTGCATTATTTGGAAAACGAGCTCCCTAGTTTCTGGCAGCGTCTTCCCCATGTGTTGGAGTAGTCAGTGTTGGAAGGGGGTGGCCCACGGAGCCACTACCAGCCCCAGCTACTCAGCCACTCACCAAGGCCATGACCACCCTTCCGAGGCAGCACCCACCCACTGTGGTGAGGTTGGCATTAAGTGACTCCACTACAGATGATGGGCAGTGAGCAGGGCAGCAGGTGGCTTGGCACCCTGGCACCCATGCCCTCCTCCTTTTTCAGTCTCATTCCACCTGCCCATCAGCTCTCTCGCACACCACATCCCGCCAGCTCCTGCCCAGCCCCATCGCTTCTCAAAGGGGTCAGGCATGCAGGCCGCTTCCCCACGTGGTCAACCTCACGTCCACTATTTGCTGCCACCAAGGCACAGAGGAGAGCAGGGCCAACATGCCTGTGGGGATGAGGGCTGGCTCTCATGAGGCTCAGGTGAGAAGTGTTAGCTGATGTCCCACGTCCCACACTAACACATGGACGCGGGAACCAGGGTCAGGAGCCACGAGCCAGGCAGCGGCGGGTCCGTGAGCCATGGACGCGGAGGAAGTAGGCCCGGGACAATGCCCAGGAAGGGGAGGCATGCTGGTGCTGGTGCTGCTGCCCGCAGTGGGCGTGAGGGCCCGGACCCAGAGGCTGAGGTGTGCCTGCTGAGCGCTGCAGGGAGAGCCAGGGCTGACCAAAGCCCCTGCTGGCTCAGTGCCTTGTACGGCCTAGGCAGGGAGGAGGGACGAGGTGGGCACAGACCCTGCCCTCAGAGCCAGGCCAGGTGGAGAGGAGCACGGGCTTCCTCTGACGCAGACTGGCCCCTCCCAGCACGAAGGGCTTTGTCTGGAAAACGTCACAGCATCTGCATGGCGCCTGCGCCCCACAGTTGGCCGGGCCTTCCTAGCAGGTGGGGGCCAGGCCTCTCCTTCCTTTGCCTGGGGGGCTCGGGAGCCTCTGAGCCCCTTCTGAAAGCAGCTGCAGCTGCTGCCCCCTGCCTCCTGCCTCCTGCCCTGCTCCCTGTTGGCGTGGCAGCCTCCCAGCCCCGGGACGTGGACATGTCCATTCTACAAGCCTCTGGCCTTGATGCAGATCTGCCACCTCCACAGAGTGGCGAGAGCCTGGGTCGGCTCTGCAGGTCGGGCCTCACACTAGGGCCTGGCTGTGGCCGTCTGTGGACATGTGGGCATCGGTAGGGGGTGCGGGTGTCCGTGGGGAGTGTATGTGTCCATGGGGTGGGGATGGGGGGCGGGCATCCATAGGGAGGGTGCAGTCATCTGTGGTGGTGTGATAGGGGTGCAGGCATCTGTGGTGGTGTGATAGGGGTGCAGGCATCTGTGGGGGGTCCGGGCATCTGTGGGGGGTGCGGGCGTCCGTGGGCTAAGGCAGGCAGGCCTCTGTTTCGCTTCTCGTCTGTGCCAGCCACTCCCCTGCGGCTTGGGGCCATCGCGGTTGCTCCCCAGCCAGGCATGCTGTGCCCCGAGGAAGGGTTCCTCTCATGCACACCCAGCTCACCAGGCCGGCAAGCCCTCCAGGCAAGAGGCAGGCAGGCCCTGATGGACCCACGGCCAACTCCTTCCTATGGCCCCCGGCAGCCGACCCTAGAAGCGTGGACCAGAGCACACAGAGTGGGGGCTGCTGTTCTGGAGTAGGCTGAGAATGGGAGAGGAGCCCCACAGTGGGGGGCACAGCCCAGCTGAGGCCAGAAAGCGGGGTCCCACGCTGGATAAAGGAGCCTGTTACATCCAGCCAGTCTCCCTGGAGCATGTGAAATGCCACCCCAGCTCCAGCCCAGGAAGGGGCCTGGGGCTGTGGAGAGCAAGGGGTTGGGGCCCAGGCAGCCGCTAGGAATGGCAGGCCCCGCCCCTGGTTAGTGGGGGTCTCTCGTCCTCCACAGATGGGTTTTAAGCTGGTGACATGCTTTCAGCCAGCACTAGGGTCAAACAGGAAAAAGACAGCACCCCTGTCCTGGGAGCACTTTCACTGCTGGAGCAGGCGTGGGCGCCAGAGCAGTGGGTGAGGGTTTCGAGGGCCCCGATTTCCATGGGAGGAGGCCTGGCGTGCAGCTGTGATGTCCTTGGAGCCCTCAGTCAGCTGTACATTTTCCGCCTGTGTCGCAGGGAGGGGCTGTCGCTGCATACATTCCCGAGGATCTCAGGGTCTAAGAGTCCTCATCACCCATGTTTAATCCGGGACCTATCCTGTTTGCCGTGGGAGGGGGCTGCTAGACAAGCCCTAGGAGCTCACTGAGGAGCCAGGCTCGGGGTCCTGGAGCAGGAGTTGCTGTTAGATACAGACGGGCAGGGGCATGGGCTGCAGGCAGATGCTCGCCAGGGATACCTCATGCTCCCCAGTGGCTTAATGCCTCTCCTGGGCCCCTGACGGGCTGATGCCACAACAATTTGGGGTGTCCCCACCAGGATCTGTGACCCAACTCAGCCCTCACAGGAGCCAAGGCACCTCAAAGGGCCAGACGCTGACCCCGCAGCAGGGCCACAGGGTGTCACATGGGGGAGCAGTGGCCCCTCGGTGTCCCACAAATGCCCAAGCACCACTGAAGACCCCAGAGTGCTCCCAGGGCCTCGGCCTCATGCCCTTGGCCTCTCTGACTGTCTCCCTCCCCCCTACAGGCTCGCTCGCCTCCGTGTTCGTCCGGCTCCCCTGCGGTGGTGTTGGGGTAAGTGTTCCTTTAATGTGTAAATAATGTCCTGTTTCTTCTCGAGTCCCAGTGGTCACAGAAATCGCAGCCTTGCTTCCCTCAAAGTGAATAATTGCTGCCAGGTGTTTTCCACACACAGGGCCTGGCGGGCAGGGGCTGCCCATGTGCGGCTTCAAAGGCCGTGTGAGCCGAGAGCGTTTTGATCGCCGACTCGGGCACCTTTCTCTGGGGAAGGTCATCTGGTGCTTGCGGCTGGGGCTCTGGGGTGCAGCGGCTCTCGCCTTAAGAGCTTGCGGCTGGGGCTCTGGGGTGCAGCGGCTCTTGCTTTAAGAAACAGGATCCTGTGTGCAGCCAGTGTCTCATCCCCTTCTAAGTCTGCGGCAGTAATCAGCTCACAGCAGGCCACGAGTATGGTGTGGGTAGAATGCATGCTGCTTTATTCTGTACCCAGTTTCCACTCGAAGCTACAGGCAGGGCTCCCAGTGCAGTGACCGTGATACTCATGGGCCAAGTGGAGTCTGTAGGGCTGCTTGCTGGGCTGTGCTGGCTTCTGCGAGCTGATCACACGGACCTGGCCTGGGCATATGAATCACTGGGCTGTGCCGGCTTCTACGAGCTGATGATATGGACCTGGCCTGGGTGCATGGGTTCGCAAGGACTTTCCAGTCTGGGCATCTGCCCATCCGTCCACACAGGAAGGGTCAGGTCTTGCAATCAAATTTCTCAATAACAAAAGGGTTCTCCCCTGGCCCCTGACCTCCTTGATGCAGCCTGGGCAGGGGTGGCAACAGCGAGGGCGGCCATGAGAAGCTGAGGCAGAGCCTCCGAGCAGATCTGGGCCATCATGGTCCTGCAGCGCCACGAATCACCACAGACAGTTACAGGCAGGGAGGATGGGAGCTAGTGTACAGCAGGAGCCGCTGCAGCCGAAACAGTGCGGTGTGTGTGTAATCACAGATCGCAGGGTGAAGCTCAAGGTCTGGATTCTGTTATGGAAATGAAACAAAATTGTTTTCTTCCTGAGTTTTTATAAAAATCACTGCTTTGAAAATTATCCCGTCAGAAAGAGAATAAATGGCATTTATTCATACCACCACCAAGCCCTCCTAGAGTTATTTTATTTTGTATTGTAAATAGGCTGCAATCTCTTAATTTGGGGCAAGTTTTTGGCCAGACTTGAAAAGAATTGAATTTGCACTGCCCTGCAGCCAGCACGCCTGTGCAAGGAAGAATTCATCATTTGCAAATGAAAGCTAAGTGCAGACTCAGAGCTGAGGGGGTGAGCCCAGCAGCCCCTCCCAAGTGTTAAATCCAGATCTGAGGCACAGCAGATGAGAGCTGCACCCTCACATCTGGGCACAGACGGGCACTCGTGCGCAGATGCTGATGGAAAAGCTCTCCACATGGACGTGAGCAGGGAGGGCAGAGAGGGTAACCTGTTGGCATGGGCAGGGAACAGTGTGCGCCGTGGGGCGTCCTCAGGTGCAGCCATCGGCAGGATGCGTTTTCTTCCCACTGTTTTCTAAAAGGAAGAAGACAGACAGGAGGCCTGTGCAGGCCCCTGCCCTGGCTGTGGGGTGCACTTGCTGTCGCTGGCACAGATGCAACTCTCCTGAGCCTCATGTCTCCAGATCTGTGAGGGGCCAGCCTCTTGGGGTGTCAGGAGGAGCAAAGTAGACCTCAGGAGCCACAGTGTGGGCGCACGGGAGGTGCTCTTGTCAGAGAGGGCAGAGCGGGTGAGCAGAGCCGGTGAGCAGAGCCGGTGAGCAGAGCCGGCCGCCTTTCCCAAAAGCAGCTGCAAACTCTGCTGGAGACGGAGCAGTGGGGCTTGGAACACCGAAAACTCACCCTTCCTCAACGCTGGGAAATGTGGGCTGTAAAGTGCTTTGACCTCTTTTTCAAACCAGATCAGCTTCTGCATTGTTCCTCTCCAGTGACCACAAGTTTCAACTAGGTGAGGAGCTGGTGTCCTTGCTCGGCCTCGCCCGGCACAGTCACGGCCTCCTCTTGTGCGCCCGGCTCCCCACGGCTCCTCTGAGCTTCCCAAAGGCCTCCCAGCCCTGCCAGCCCTCGGTGTGTCTGTTCTAGACTCCATAGGATTCTCCATGGGAACCTTTCTCCATGTTTCCCCCCGCCGTTTTCCTGTCTTTATTGTGAAAGAGAAAGAAAGAGAGAAAGAGAAGAGAGAGGAGAGGAAGGGAGGGGAGGGGAGAGGAGAGGAGAGGAGAGGAGGAGAGAGGAAAAAAGAAAGCGAGAGAGAGAAGGAAAGAAAAGAAAAAAAGAAACTAAACGAAATGCAGAGTGAGCCATTTGCTCCTTCCTGCATTAGTAGTTGCGGCCGCCTGCCCTGAGCCGGGCTGTTGCTCAGTGGTGGCGCTGCGCGCCTGAGCCAGGCTCCCTGCAAGAGCCCTGGAGCTCCTGGAACTCCGGGCTGGTCCCTGGGAGCTGGAGCCGTGGTCCTGAAGCAGACGAAGGAGGGTCTCTTGAGTTCTCTGGGGACTGGGGTCCTGCATTTTGGCTGGGGCTCTATCCTTCACTCTGTGCAAGACATTCCAGAAGCTTCTGAACCCCAGGGTCCCATGGGAGGGGGGCACAGACACAGGCACCTGGTAGACCGAGCAGCTCCTTCGCACCCCAAGTGTGCAGAATCCCCAGAAGACCCTTCAGAACATGGGAGGAGTCCACCCTCCGCTCCCTGCAGTGTTGGCCTAATCCTAAAGCCCAGTTCATTGTATGTTGGAGAGAAACCATCTCTGGGTACTGTCCCCACAGGGGCAGCCTCAGGGCCTGTCCTGCCTGGGACCCTGCCTCCCCTGGCTGACACAGAGCCGCTGGCAGAATCTTGCCCTGCCCAGCTCTCACTCCTGGAATGTCACCTTGGATTTTTTTTTTTTCCTCTTTGCAGACAGAGCTTCAGTCTGTTACCCAGACTGGAGTGCAGTGGTACGTTCATGGCTAACTGCAGCCTCGACACTCTGGGCTCAAGTGATCTTCCCACCTCAGCGTCCTGAGTTGTGGGGACTACAGGCCCAGGCCACCACATCTGGCTAATCTTTTTTTTTTTATTTTTTGCAGAGATGGGGTCTCACTATGTTGCCCAGGCTGGTCTCTAACTCCTGGCCTCAAGTGATCCTCCCACCTCGGCCTCCCAAAGTATTGGTATTATAGACATGAGCTGCCACACCCCTGCCACCTTTAATTTTAATGAATTGATTCTCTGGCTGAAGTCATCAACCCAGAATAGTCCTATTTATGTGGCTGCTTCCATGAAAAACAATGTAGCATTGCTTAGAGGAGAAGCCATTCATTGCAGGTTAAAGATTAAAGGAGGGTCAGTGAAGTCGAGTTATTTTGACATGGGGAAACCATTTAAAGAATGTAGAAGTTTGGTCATTGAAAAGAAAACCATCACTGAATATGCGTCAGGAAATGTCTTCAGCCCCTTGAAAACGCATTTTAACTCACCTTGCTTTGATGACGAAGCTTTAAGACAGCTTGGAAAGAAATCCTCCCTCCCCACATAGTGAGCGGTGTCTGTCAAGTGGCAAGTCTGCCTGGTGGTGGACAGGAGCCCTCGCGGGCCTGGTCTGGGGAAGGGAGAGGCGGGGTAGACACGCCTGGCTCCTGCTGAGGATTCCCACAGCCCTCAGCGCTCAGAGGGGCTCAGTTTGAGAAGGAGGCGCCCTGCAATGGACCTGCAGTCGACCTGGTCAGCAACGTGTTGAAGATGAGCAACTCTGATGATGCAGCTTCTAAGACCTCTACCGGGCTGGGCACACCCAAGTCCCCGGTGTGTTACCCCACAGCGTCTTGCAGGCAAAGGACACACTTGGGGATGGCTGCTCGGGTGCCCTGGGGCCAGCCCAAGGGCTGTGTATTTCATCTTAACGCCTCCCTCCCCTGGCCAGACTCCCATAGGAGACTGTTTTGTGCAGACCTGGCTGTCCAGGTCTCTGTTGACTTTCCTCCCGAAGTAAGCCAGGGCTGTAAGAAATTTCTAGTGTGCGTAAATAAATAAATGAGCCAACACACAATTGGGGATTGTTGACATGTTTGTGTGAAACACGTTTTCTGTCTGAAGTGGGAAAGGCCAGCGGGCTGACTTGCTGGTGCCTGGGCAGAGCCGTGTGCCATCAGCAGGGCAGGGTGCCTGGGCAGAGCCGTGTGCCATCAGCAGGGCAGGGTGCCTGGGCAGAGCC
>NW_012102143.1:8148572-8155984 GCF_000951045.1 Mandrillus leucophaeus | reverse complement strand
GGTGCCTGGGCAGAGCCGTGTGCCATCAGCAGGGCAGGGTGCCTGGGCAGAGCCGTGTGCCATCAGCAGGGCAGGGTGCCTGGGCAGAGCCATGTGCCATCAGCAGGGCAGAGCAGGGCAGCCCTCCTCACTCGCCCACACTCCCAGTCCCGCTTAACTACACTGGTCAACATGTGGAGCTTCCAGTTAAACTCGGCACAGGAGAAGGTCACAGTTGGAAGAGACTGGTCCTGATTCCCCTGACATTTCATTTTGCTGCTAATTGTTAGACAGGTTGACTGTCCCTTATCTGAAATGCTTGGGGCCAGAAGTATTTCAGAGTTTGATGTTTTTCAGATTTTGGAATATTTGCATTATACTTACCAGTTCAGTATCCCTAATCCAAAAATCTGAAATCCAAAATGCTCCAGAGTGCATTTTCTTTGAGCATCACATAGGCACTCAAAAATTATTTTTTCGTTTTTGGAGACAGAGCCTCACTGTGTTACCCAGACTGGAGTGCAGTGGTGCATTCATGGTGCACTGTAGCCTCGACCTCCCGAGCTCCAGTGATCTTCCCGCCTCAGCCTACAAAATGCTTTTGTAGCATTTCGGAGTTCAGATTCTCAGATTAGAGATACTCAACCTGAGTAACTCTCTTAACTACAGTTCCAGTTTAAAAAAAAAAAGGAACTAGATCACCTTGGCATCATTACTTTTAGATCCAAGTATATTGGAGCAATTGAGGGAACAGAGGATGCCTCCGAACAGGTCAGGACACATGCACCTCATTTCATCTTAACTTCTCTTGTATTTTCTCTTGTATTTTCCTGTTTAAATTTTTTGGCATGTCTTAAAAAGATTGAAGCCCGAACGTGGGCTGAGGCTGCCCCGGCTGTGGTAGGCCCTGGGGTTTTAGAAGCGGAGCCCACAGAGCCTGAGCTGCTCTGTCCAGCCAGGGCTGGCGATGACGGTGACCAGGGAGGGTGACCTCACTGTGGGGTGTTGTTTCCACAGGTGGACAGCGACACCATATGGAACGAGGTGCACTCGGCGGGGGCGGCCCGCCTGGCCGTGGGCTGCGTGGTGGAGCTGGTCTTCAAGGTGGCCACGGGGGAGCTGAAGGTCAGTCGGGGCCTGGGCAGCGGTGGCCCTCCAGGAGGCCTGCCACAGATTCCCAGTATGGGGAAGGGCTGCCCTCCGCATCTCCCTCTCATCAGGCCAGGAGGCAGCTGCAATGGGGAAGCGTGGACCCCACTCTGTCAGCATAGCCTCGCTGTTGAATCAGAGAGACATAGCCCATACTCGTGACAGGGTGTGTGCATAGTGTAGAGGTTCTCAATGATTTGGGTCGTAAGAACCCTTTATACTCTTAAAAATTTATACTCTTAAAAAACTATATATATGGCTGGGTGCGGTGGCTCACGCCTGTAATCCCAGCACTTTGGGAGGCCGAGGCGGGCAGATCACGAGGTCAGGAGATCAAGACCATCCTGGCTAACACGGTGAAACCCCATCTCTACTAAAAATACAAAAAATTCGCCGTGCATGGTGGCGGGCACCTGTAGTCCCAATTACTCCGGAAGCTGAGGCAGGAGAATGGGGTGAACCCGGGAGGCGGAGCTTGCAGTGAGTGGAGATCACGCCACTGCACTCCAGCATGGGCGACAGAGCGAGACTCCGTCTCAAAAAAAATAAAATAAACAGAAGCTCCAAAGAACTTCTGTTTACATGAATTATATCCGCAATATTGACTGCATTAGAGATTACAACTGAGAAATTTTCAAAATGTTTATTAATTTAAAAATAGCGACCGGGCACGGCAGCTCATGCCTGTAATCCCAACACTTTGGGAGGCCAAGGCAGGGGGATCACCTGAGGTCAGGAGTTCAAGAGCAGCCTGGCCAACATGACGAAACTCCATCTCTACTGAAAATACAAAAATTAGCTGGGCATGGTGGCGGGTGCCTGTAATCTCAGCTACTTGGGAGGCTGAGGCCAGCAAATCACTTGAACCTGGGAGGTGGAGGTTGCAGTGAGCCAAGTCGCGCCATTGCACTCCAGCCTGGGTGACAGAGCGAAACTCTGTCTCAAAAAATTAAAAAAAAAAAAATTAAAAAGTAATAAAAAAATAAAAATATCACTAATGTCTGGCCCTGTGGACAGCATCCGGGTTCTCACACCTGCCTGGCATCATTCCTGGGCCATGTCGAAGTACATGAAGGAATCCTGGCCCCACACAGATACGTAATTGGAAACGGGAGAAGGATTTCAATAGACTTTTCAGAGGTATTCTAATTGTGGGTATTCTTTGACAGTATACCAAAAATTCAACAAGTGGTAGTGTCTTGAAAATTAGCTGCAGCGTGGATCTGAACTCAAATCATGGCCACCTCCTCCTCCGTCTTGTTTAACTGAACCATTAGCCCTTGGAGGTCAGATCAATCCCTCGTTCATGGGTGATTGGTAGCACCATGCATTGGTCATTTGGAAATTTAACTTCATGGAGTTACACGGATCTTCCGTATTCTGACTCCTACAGTATCAAAAAAGTCATTAATTTTTGAAACCATTAATATCACTCCCATCTGTCTTGTAAGTAGTGGGAGAGCCAGCAGGCTTACAGAGGCAGAGCCATGCGTTCCAAACTTGTAATTTTCACTTGAAAGCTCAAATTTTCTCACACTTCCTTCCCGTCTCTCTACTCGGGATGTTAAAAGGACGTGTTTGAGGGCGGAGATCTAATAAAATGTCTGAATACTGCTTCATCGAGCACATTGTTAAGGGAAGCTGCTCACACACACACACGCCCTCGTGCTGTTCCCTGTCCGCCATCTACCCTCCGGTGCTTCAGCAGCACCTGCACAGGTGTCAGGGCAGTGAAAAGAGTACATAGAGCCTCGGGACTATGCCGACTACAGACCCTCAGCAGGGTTTGGGACCGCAGGGGTCTGCAGCCTGCACAACGCAGGGAGACCAGGGCCTCTTGAGAGCATTTTTGCCTGCACCTCACTGGCTGCCCTCGCGCCGTCCTGGGCCTGGTCCCTGCGGCGTCCGGCTCACCCCGCCCACGGCCTGGTCACTCATGGTTGGCCGGCACTTTTGAGGCTCCGTTACAGACCCTGACCACACAATGTCCTGTTGCTGCTGAGACCAAGAGAGGACTGTAATCCATTTTTATGGCGGCAGCTACACAGTGGTTGGCAGATGGATTTTTGACGCAGAAGTGACGGGGCAGAGGACAGCTTTTCTGCCCAGCCTGAGAGGAGCTGCTTTGTGGGCTGCCCACTTGCCCGCCATCCTGGGTGCTGAACCACAGTAAGGACAGAGGCAGTCACGTGAAGGCCAAGCTGGGGCACAAAACCTCTGCCCCGCGGCCAAGTCCCTGCGTGGGGCCCCTTCTGCTTCGTCTTCCTCCGGTGGCCACCTAGCGGGTCCTGGTCCCGAGCCAATGGGGAGCGAGCGCACCCCTTCCACCTCACCCCAACCCCTGCGCCGAGGGCACCACGCCTCACCGACAGAGCTGAGAGTGGGGCAGGGCACCCACCCGTTATCCCAGTGACTGCATTTCGGGGGAACAATGAGTAGCCCCCAGACCTCTGTAGGAAAAGGGCCCAGGCGTCTCGGAAAGGCTCATCACTGGCCCTGCATCCTCTCCCCATCATTGTGGCCAGGGTGCAGCGAGAAACTGTCCTCCCATGTAGCCCAACTCTGCTAAAAGTTGAGTGTGCCACCATTTTCCCGTGGCTACAAAGCGTGTCTTTTGTCTCTCTCTCCCGGCTGTCTGGTGTCACCTGCAGAATGGCTTTGCTGTGGTCCGCCCCCCTGGACACCACGCAGAGGAGAGCACACCCATGTGAGTACACACCGCAGCTGTGCGCTGCAAGGGAATCCGGGTCTCCCTTCCCTCCCTTAGGGCTGGGTGGGTGCCTGAGTGACCTCGGGGAGCTGGGCTGCCGTTTGCTGACCACCCAAGATATGCCGCATGCCGGCTTCAGCTCCTGGGTGTCGGGTGCAGATGCCGAGGTCTGTGAGCGTCACTGCTTGGTCGTGACGGAGACAGATCAGAGGAAAGGATGGGAAAGGGTGTGTGGAGGTTAGTCCAGAGAAGCCTCTGGTGGTTGAGTAGTTGTCAACACTTGGGAGAGGAAACACCACTCCCCCTCAAGTGAGTCACTGCAGCCCTTGTTGTCTAGAGGACTCAGGTCATTTTGCGCATGGCCTTTAACTGCCTGCTGACCGCCTGGTACTGACGCAGCAAGTCGCAGAGCCATGTCCATGCAGGCAGCTATCCAGGTGCTGTTTCGGGTCTTTCAGACACTGCTGACAGTCCCACACAGCTGAGGATCTGGGCAGAGTGGCGACCCATCCCTGTGTGTGCAGAGCCAGTGGCAGGGCAGACCGGCAGCTGTGTGTGGAGTGCCTTGCGGCGTGGGTGGTAAATGAGTGAGCTATCCCGTCAAAGAGCATGCTGTCTCGTGGGACGGTAGCCACTCTAGTGAGGAGGGTTGGTGCTAGGAAGAGCGGCTCCCATGCTCTGGAGATGGAGAAGGGGTGCCTGATCTTGCCAGCTTTGGTGAGGAGACGGTGGCTTGGGGCTCTGCCTTGGAGAATTTGAGCAGCAGTTTGTCAGATGGGCAACCAAGAACAAGTGCAGATACAAGTTCATTATCAGGGCGTGGCCAGGAAGCAGTCAGAGCGAGACGGAACCGCAGGGGCCCAGGAAAGGGCCTCCCTGCCACCCCGGGAAGTCGGGCGTCAGCGGAGGGGCCAGCAGTGCCCTGTTTCACATCAGGAGGTGAGATAGTCAGATCCGCATGATAGAGCAGAATCTCCTTCATGTACAGAGAGGAGATTGTAACCTCCAGGGAGGGACGCTTGTTGGAACCTTTGTGGCTTTACCTGAAAACCACGTGGTTGCTCCACGTCCCAGAACATGTCACTTGGGCACCAGGCTTCGTGTTCGTTTCACTTCTCTGAAGTTTCTTTTCTAATTTGAACCTGAGTCGTTGGATATTCCGAATAGTAAACCTCAGAGGAGACAAACGAGTTATGTTTGGTTGCAGCTCTTCGCTGTGCTCCCTGTGAGCCGCTGCAGGAGCCCAGCATCTAGGATGTTCTGGGGTGTGTGCGCTTCCCCATGCCAGCCCAGATTCCGAAAACAAAACAACGAGTGTTTCTCCGTTTCTGTGGCCATTCAGACAAAGGGAAATGGAGATTGAGCAGGTTTTCATTGTTATTTGAGTCACTTCCATAGCTTGTTTTCTCGGTCTCTTGAGTAAGAGTCTCTAAAATTAAGGGTAATTTGCGTATTGGAATATAGAAAGGTCAAGAGTAAGCAACTGAGATGAGCAGCTGCCGTGTCCGTGTGCCGTGTCCATGTGCCGTGTCCGTGTGCCGGGGCGGCAGCTCCTGAGAGGAAGGGTTCCAGGCGAAGATGAGGGACATGCTGGTCACATGCGAAATAGGCTTCCCTACCAGAGGAGCATGGGGGACCTCCAAGCAGGAGAGTGTGTGTGTGTGTGTCTGTATGGAACTGTGGATATGTGTGATATGTATATGCTTATGTGTATATGTGTGTGTGTGCTTGTATGTATCTGTGGTTTCTGTATGTGTATGTTTCTGTGTGGGATGTTCATGTGTATCTGCATGTGTGTGTGGGGTGTGTGTCTGTGTGGGGTGTGTGTTTTTGTGGGGTATGTGTTTTTGTGAGGTGTGTGTCTGTGGTGTATAGGCGTATCTGTGGGGCGTGTGTGTGGGGTATCTGGGGTGTGTGTTTTTGTGGAGTGTGTGTGTGGGGTGTGTGTGGGGGGTGTGTATCTGTGTGGGGTGTGTGTCTGTGTGGGGTGTGTATCTGTGTGGGGTGTGTGTCTGTGTGGAGTGTGTGTCTGTGGTGTATGGGTGTATCTGTGGGGCATGTATGTGTGTAGGGCGTGTTGCATGATATGTGTGTGTCTCTGTCTGTGGGGTGTGTGTCTGTGTGGGGTGTGTGCATGTCCATGTCGGTTAACCTACCCTATGGCATCAGCTAAGATTCCCCAGTGGCTTGTTTGGGAGCCGTGTGGGGGTGGGGGGGGCGGGGCGGGGATGTGTATGTGTCTCTCTGTTGGCCGATTCTCCGGCATCACTGAAGGCTCCCTGCGGCATATTCAGGAGCTACGCACTCACAGAGACCTCTTAGGTCTGCGCGGACCCCGAGTGGCTCTCTGGCGGGTTGTGGAAAAACTGGCCACCGCCCACCTGTGCTTTGTCTCCAGCATCGGTTCTCTCCCACAGGGGCTTTTGCTACTTCAACTCCGTGGCCGTGGCAGCCAAGCTTCTGCAGCAGAGGTTGAGCGTGAGCAAGATCCTCATCGTGGACTGGGTAAGCAGAGCCGCCGCCTCAAGCACGGCTCAGGTTGCTGCTGTGTCCTCCCCGACCAGACAGCAGCATGTGGAGAGAGGAGGGGGGCTCTTGGATTTGGGAAGCTCAGGTTTCTGGAAACAGTCTCAAAGATGCGGAGAATTAAAGCCCCAAACCTGCTACAAGTCATTCTATAGCTTCCATCAGCCGACCCCGGCGAATGGGGTCCTGGCGTGTCCAGAAATGTGCCTGTGGGTGAGGGCAGCAGCCAGGGCCACCCTTGGCGAGATCTTCTTGGAAGGCAGGCGTTGGGGAGGAGGCTGTGTCCACATCGACTTTGTGTGTGGCCTGGGAGCCTGGGAGGGCCCTGACCTGGCCGAAGGCGGCACTCTCCTCTCAGTCACCGCGGTGAAACCCGTGCCTTCCTGCTGCTGTGTGGGCACCTGGTCCTGCTGGAATGGGGGCTGCCACTGCCCCAAAAGAGTCATCTCTTTTTAAATAATGCTATATGGTGTCTGAATCTACATTCCACGAATAGGTATACTCATTCTTATACCGGAAATTAATGTTCAAGGTGTTCATCTTACTCCTCTTTTTAAAGCCAGATATATACATATTTAGTGTTCTCTTTGGTATTTATGATTTGTTTCATAATTTTAAGGAGAAAAGCAGGCCCTGTCAGGTAGGGTTATGATTTGAATTGGAAAAGTCCGTCTGAGTTTGGGTAAAGAAACAATGTGGCGCAGCCAGGACGGCCAGACAGCCCCCAGCCGGCCGTGCGCTTTCGGAGAGGCAGGTCAGGGGATGCGGCAGAGCAGCGGGTCCTCCACACCCAAGCACCTGGGAGCCGGGAGCCCTCCCTCAGCTCCTCCTGAGGGAGCCGGTAGGAGTGCCCAAGAAGAGAGCAATGTGAGGCTGCTGACGGCTAAAGACCGGGGACCCGTCCCCAACACAGAGTGAAGCGCTAGGGCACGCAGACAGGCTGCGTAGACCCCGTGTGGTGTGCTCCCTGCACGCTGAGCTGTGATGTTGCAGAGTGAAGCGCTAGGGCACGCAGACAGGCTGTGTAGACCCTGTGTGGTGTGCTCCC
>NW_012102143.1:8146766-8148522 GCF_000951045.1 Mandrillus leucophaeus | reverse complement strand
TATGTGTGTAGGGCGTGTTGCATGATATGTGTGTGTCTCTCTGGGGTGTGTGTCTGTGTGGGGTGTGTGTCTGTGTGGGGTGTGTGTTTTTGTGGAGTGTGTGTCTGTGTGGGGTGTGTGTGTGGGGTATCTGGGGTGTGTGTTTTTGTGGAGTGTGTGTGTGGGGTGTGTGTGGGGGGTGTGTATCTGTGTGGGGTGTGTGTCTGTGTGGGGTGTGTATCTGTGTGGGGTGTGTGTCTGTGTGGAGTGTGTGTCTGTGGTGTATGGGTGTATCTGTGGGGCATGTATGTGTGTAGGGCGTGTTGCATGATATGTGTGTGTCTCTGTCTGTGGGGTGTGTGTCTGTGTGGGGTGTGTGCATGTCCATGTCGGTTAACCTACCCTATGGCATCAGCTAAGATTCCCCAGTGGCTTGTTTGGGAGCCGTGTGGGGGTGGGGGGGGCGGGGCGGGGATGTGTATGTGTCTCTCTGTTGGCCGATTCTCCGGCATCACTGAAGGCTCCCTGCGGCATATTCAGGAGCTACGCACTCACAGAGACCTCTTAGGTCTGCGCGGACCCCGAGTGGCTCTCTGGCGGGTTGTGGAAAAACTGGCCACCGCCCACCTGTGCTTTGTCTCCAGCATCGGTTCTCTCCCACAGGGGCTTTTGCTACTTCAACTCCGTGGCCGTGGCAGCCAAGCTTCTGCAGCAGAGGTTGAGCGTGAGCAAGATCCTCATCGTGGACTGGGTAAGCAGAGCCGCCGCCTCAAGCACGGCTCAGGTTGCTGCTGTGTCCTCCCCGACCAGACAGCAGCATGTGGAGAGAGGAGGGGGGCTCTTGGATTTGGGAAGCTCAGGTTTCTGGAAACAGTCTCAAAGATGCGGAGAATTAAAGCCCCAAACCTGCTACAAGTCATTCTATAGCTTCCATCAGCCGACCCCGGCGAATGGGGTCCTGGCGTGTCCAGAAATGTGCCTGTGGGTGAGGGCAGCAGCCAGGGCCACCCTTGGCGAGATCTTCTTGGAAGGCAGGCGTTGGGGAGGAGGCTGTGTCCACATCGACTTTGTGTGTGGCCTGGGAGCCTGGGAGGGCCCTGACCTGGCCGAAGGCGGCACTCTCCTCTCAGTCACCGCGGTGAAACCCGTGCCTTCCTGCTGCTGTGTGGGCACCTGGTCCTGCTGGAATGGGGGCTGCCACTGCCCCAAAAGAGTCATCTCTTTTTAAATAATGCTATATGGTGTCTGAATCTACATTCCACGAATAGGTATACTCATTCTTATACCGGAAATTAATGTTCAAGGTGTTCATCTTACTCCTCTTTTTAAAGCCAGATATATACATATTTAGTGTTCTCTTTGGTATTTATGATTTGTTTCATAATTTTAAGGAGAAAAGCAGGCCCTGTCAGGTAGGGTTATGATTTGAATTGGAAAAGTCCGTCTGAGTTTGGGTAAAGAAACAATGTGGCGCAGCCAGGACGGCCAGACAGCCCCCAGCCGGCCGTGCGCTTTCGGAGAGGCAGGTCAGGGGATGCGGCAGAGCAGCGGGTCCTCCACACCCAAGCACCTGGGAGCCGGGAGCCCTCCCTCAGCTCCTCCTGAGGGAGCCGGTAGGAGTGCCCAAGAAGAGAGCAATGTGAGGCTGCTGACGGCTAAAGACCGGGGACCCGTCCCCAACACAGAGTGAAGCGCTAGGGCACGCAGACAGGCTGCGTAGACCCCGTGTGGTGTGCTCCCTGCACGCTGAGCTGTGATGTTGCAGAGTGAAGCGCTA
>NW_012102143.1:8138485-8143586 GCF_000951045.1 Mandrillus leucophaeus | reverse complement strand
GAGCTGTGATGTTGCAGAGTGAAGCGCTAGGGCACGCAGACAGGCTGTGTAGACCCTGTGTGGTGTGCTCCCTGCACGCTGAGCTGTGATGTTGCCCATGTACACACCACGCGGACAGGGGCATCTCAGTGGGAAGCTGCGTGTCGGGAAAGCCTCCGTGTGCATTTTCATGGTGATTACCTACTCTGTGGGACCGAAGGCACCTGTTCCATCGCTCCTCACCTGTGGCTGCCCTTCCACCTTTACTGTGATGAGCACAGATAACGGAGCAGCAAGCTCTCGCGCTGGGGACATCAGGGCTGCCTGCTCTCTTCTCAGGCACACAGCTGTTCTCAACAGGGCCACCCCCTCGCCCGCCCATCCTGGTGACCACCTGTCGTGTGGCCCAGGGCAGAACAGCCATGGTCAGTAAAGCCCCAGGCTGCCTCTTGTGTTGCCCTCTGGTGCATTTGACCTGTGGGTTTTGTGATTAAGAAACGGTGCTTGCCATTTGGGCACAGGGGCCTGGACCCCGTACTGTGTGTGCCTGTCACTCACAGACACCTGGGACTTGTCTCCTGCCAAACCCCCTGCCTGGCATGGGATTGGCACCTCCCGTGTGCCTGCAAGCGCGCAGGCCACAGCCGGTGACCTCCTTCCCGACAGAGGCTGAGGAAATTGCTCACTTGTCAGAGACACAGCAGGTGCAGGAAATTGATCAGATGGCTTCGTTTGGGAAATGGTGGCCTCCAGGCCCGGCTGAACTCCAGCCCCTCCGCTGCTGGAGTCAGGATTGTGCCAAGGCTCTCAGGGCGAGGGAAACAGTGCTGCAGATGCGAACACTGGGCCTTAGAACCCCTGCAACCCTGCACCACATAGCCCTGACCCACACAGCCCCAGACTCACGTCCGCTGGGTGCGGCCCGGCTGGAGGGTAATGTTCCTGAGCAGGAGCCGTTGTTCACTAAGCACAGCTGGGGTGGGAGACGGCCCTGAGGGGAGGCCGCCCTCCAGGACCCGTCTCAGCCCTGAGTTGGCTGTTCCTGCTCTTGCAGGACGTGCACCACGGAAACGGGACCCAGCAGGCTTTCTACAGCGACCCCAGCGTCCTGTACGTGTCCCTCCACCGCTACGACGATGGGAACTTCTTCCCGGGCAGCGGGGCTCCTGACGAGGTAGGTGGGGTGTGTAAGGGGGGCTGCGGGCAGCCGCTGTGGGGGCACAGGGCAGACGGTCCACAGCTGCCCGGCAGCAGCGAGTGAGGCCTTCACGCTCGCGTAAGCCCAGACAGTAACTTCAGTCAGACGTCAGCGTGCGTTGCGCCGCTGTGCACAGGTGGCCTGTGTTTGGTCTAAAGTACAAATGAGAGGCTGGATATTGTTTCTGGTTCCCATCCAGGCAGACCGAGGTGTTTGTGAAGGAGGAGGTGAGCGGTGCCCATTTTCCTCCAGGCAGGGCCCAGCCCACTGTCTTCCACAGGACACCCTCCGGCAAGGGGCTCTGTCCACTGTCCTTTGCCCGGCGCAGGGCTGCGTGGCGGCCCCAGGAACGGCAGGCCCAGCGGCTCCTTGACAACGCCCCAGGTCCCCCTTCAGAGCCTGCCCCCTCTGAACAGAGGCCCCAACAGCAGGGCTTTCATCCAGGCAAGACGCTCCGTCTGCCTCTGGATCTTATTTTTTTAGAGGAAATAGAAAATGACAGGCTCATCAGAGACACTTTCTGCCCAGAGAGACCCAGGTCTGATTCCCCAATGTCACATACGGCACACGACACAGGGCGGCGGGTCCACAGAAATGTCAGTACGGGCCCTTGGTGTGCCGAGGGCAGGGTCAGCGAGAGCCCTCAGCAACCAGGAAAAGGGCCCCCTTGTTGATGTCAGTGCACCGGTGTGAGTGGGGGACGTTTTAATGAATATGCAGCAGGAGATCGGGACACGTGGGCTCTCCCCAGAGGCCCACCAAGGCTGAGCCCCTCCCGGTGCCACCTGTGTCAGGCGTTCCTGTCGGACAGGTCCTGCTCAGGGTCTGTGACGTGTGTTTCTCTCCTTGTGGCAACAGGTGGGCACAGGGCCCGGCGTGGGTTTCAACGTCAACATGGCTTTCACTGGCGGCCTGGACCCTCCCATGGGAGATGCTGAGTACTTGGCGGCCTTCAGGTGAGTCTCCTGGCTTCACGTGACTCCTGAAACAGCAGCTTTTCCTCTGTGCACACACTCCGGGAAGCACTTGTTGGAGATGAGCGTGTCTGAAACTGGTCTGTGGCTGAACGGGGCTGCAGGGGCCGTTGGCGCTGTCTCGGTTCATTCTTCAGTGCCAAGCGTGGAATCTTGGAGACTGTCTTCTTACCATCGGCTCTTAGTGCTCCCTTCTGTGCATGAAATAAAACCAGGAGCCCACCTAGGTCCCGATGGTGAGAGAGTGATGGAGACGGTGGCAGGGACTTCTGTGCAGAGTGGAGTGTGTTCGTGAGAAACGAAGGCGAAGATCTTCAGGGTCTCGTGATCTCCTCATTCTTCTTCCGCAAACCTCCTGTGATGCGATGTCCAGTGGAAATAAGTATTTCTTGTTTATTCCTAAATATCAAGAGGCAGTTGTCGCGCTTCCTCCCACTTCCTTCGTGGGACTCTGAGCCTTCAGAGTTTAGCCTCAGGGAGCTGTTGAAAGGCGCAGTGTTTGCTTTGGTCATCAAGTGGTTGCTTCTCCGTTGATCTAGGCCAGACTGGAGTCATTCCTGTGACCCAGAACGGGCTGCTGAGCAGCACAGGTTTTCTTGTCCTCGTTTTAAAATGGCGGCTTCGCCTGCCGCGGTGCAGTGACGGGCTCCGGGGGAGCAGCCCCCGGCCTGCATCGCTTCCCAGAGCCACGTGGGGAGAAGGGTTGTATTAGTGTGGCTGAACCTGACAGATCGTGTCTCTGTTGGAAAACACTGTCCATGTGGCATCGAAGCCCCACAGTCTTCAGCGTTTTTCTCTTTCTCTAACTCCCTGGTTTTGTCCTGATTTACGTACATATAAACCACATGTGTGCAGATGTGTCTTTGTGACGTGTGTGCGTGTGTGTCTGTATGGATGTGAGTGCACGTCTGCATATGTGCGTGTCCACCTGCGTGTGTGTGTGTCTGTGTGGGTGGGTGTTCATCTGTGTGCATGTTTCTCCATGCTTGTGCGGGCGTCTGTAGCCATGCACATGTCTTCAGGTGTGTGTCCATGCCTATGTACATTACACACGTCTGTGTGGGTGTGGATGCCTGTCTGTGTGCATGCAGGTATGCATGTGTGTGTGCACATCTCTGAGTACACACCCGTGTGCTTGTGTGTCTTTGCATGCATGTATCTGTGTGTGTATATCTGTGTGCACATCTAGGTATGAGTATACACCCGTGTGCCTGTGTGTCTTCGCATGCACATGTCTTTTTGTGTGTATATCTGTGTGTGCACGTCTGTGTATGAGTATACACATGTGTGCTTGTGTGTCTTTGCATGCCCATGTCTTTGTGTGCACCTGTGTGTGCACGTCTCCGGCAGGTGAGGCCCTACACAAGGATACATCTGTAAACGTTTTGTGTGGACTCTGCCACATGCTTTCTGGGGATGGTGAATAAGTCACGAGGCCCCTCTCAGTGTCCGCTATTCTTCTCTAACTGGGGTCCATTGCTCCCCTTGGAAAGGTTGTTGAGATCTGGTGACATACAGGCCTGGCCCAGGACATGTGGGCCCCCTCCCCAGGCACTCAGTGGCTCCTAGAAGGAACAGACCCCGTCTGACGGCGCCCAGGCTGCTCGGCTGCTCCAGCAGTGAGCCCGGGCTATGCAGGAGGGAATTCATGAGCGCCTCAGCAGACCTGCTCTGATCTGTACCTGAACCACTTTTTCCCGATCTCATCGGTTGGATTTTCATGTCTCTTCTTACTCTTGATCAAGATTTAATGTAATGTTGACAGTTGTCGTGCCTAATTTAAAAGAGAAGGACTTCCCCCAATGTGTGCCACATCTGAAAATGAGCTCATATGAAATCGGACCCCTGGCGTGGGCGTGTCGCCGTCTGCTCATGGAATGTGCTCCCGCTGCCCCTCGCTTGGTTGTCGCCCCAGAGAACTGGGCTCCCTCAGAGGCTTCTCTGAAAGTAAAGTCTCTGGCCACCATGAGAGGTGTAGATGCTGCCTGGTCGACTTCCTGCCTGAGTGAACACTGGTGCCGCCCGGGGAACCCAGGGCCCACTGTGGCCAAATTCCCGTGCAGAGAGAGAAGGCAGGGTTTCCTGGTTTGCAGAGAGAAAGGAGGTGGTGCCCTCTTTCCGGTCAGTGGTCCCAGGCCAGGTTTTGATGGACCACCCTCACCCCATGGGCATTTCTCAGTGGTGCCTTCGGCTCTTGGATCCTGAGGTGAAACCCTTACCCCATGGCATCCCTGCTGGTGGGCAAGCCCAGGCCCAAAGCAGCAATGGGCATCTGCCCTCAGGGTCACTCCCCCTCCCCAGGCCCCGGCCGGCCTGGCCAGCCTTTAGGATGAACGTGCCTTTCTGAGTTGCTCTTGACATGTGCTTTAATCTCCTGCCAAGTGTGTACATGATAATACCTTATCAAGTGAACTTTTTAAAGCTTAAATAGCGTCTTTGAAAAGGAAAATTGTTTCAGGGTTTTTTTTTTATTGATTTTAATGTAAAATAGCACTTTGAAGTTTACAATTTATGGTTCCCTGGGCATCCGATGATGGGGAAGAAGGGTCAGAGATTGGTTCTCCCCTTTCTTCTGCTCCTCTCCCCCGCCGGGGCCCCCGGGGACCATGCATGCCTTCCAGGCAGCACCTTGTTATTCAGACCCATTGCCTGCCACGTTGCGTTTTCAGGGGATCAAGCCTAAGACAAAGAAAAGATAAGAAAATTGCCCCTAATGAAATCCAGAAGCAGCCGGCACTTTCTCCTCAGGCCCAGAGACTCACAGGAGAAAACGGAATCTTAATTCAAACCAGTCCCAGTGCCAGACGCGGCTTTGAAGTTGCTGAGTAAAGTCGGAGCCGCCGGGGGAGGGGCGTGTAGGGAGAGGATGACGATGGTGACGGAGCTCTGTATCCCCTCCCTCACCTGTGCGTGGGGACACGGAGGGGGCGTGTAGGGAGAGGATGACGAT
>NW_012102143.1:8130554-8137672 GCF_000951045.1 Mandrillus leucophaeus | reverse complement strand
ACGACTGCTGGTTTCACCATTGCCGAGTGGCACCCACTGCACTCACCACGCTGGTCCCTGGGTTCCTTGCCTAAGGAAGTCAAGGCTATGAAGAGGTTTTTTCATACAGACCGTGCCACCTTCTTTTCTAAAAGCAATTTTGTCTCTTAAATGCATCCAAGTATTTTCCTGTGTAGAAATTTATCTGAGAAGCACAAAGAAGCAAAAGCATACAGGCTACAGCCTCGGAGCTGAGAGAGCTCGTCCTGACCCAGCCTTCGCTGTGCCTGCAGGGCCGGCCCTGTGAGATGGAACAGTGAGTCAGCACGGTGCCTGCCCTGGAGAGTAGCAGGGGACCGGGAGGACAAGCTCTAGGCAGGCCCGGTAAGACCTCAGGGGACCTGCCCACCTGGGGGGCCCAGGAAGCTTCTAGAGGAGGCAAGCCCCCGGCTGAGTCCTGGAGGAATGAGCCTGGCACGGGACATTGTGGGAGAAGGGCCTTCCTGAGGGAACAGAGCCCGATGGCGCAAACCCGCCCATCCACAGAGCCAGGCTTGGTCCTGATGGCGGGGGCTCTGTCAGGGCCTCTGACTGGAATGAAGCGTCACGGCCAGCTCTGCATGTTGGACAGGCCCATCTTGTGGCAGCTTAAGTGACAGACTTGGACCTGGCAAACAGCAGGCCAGGATAGGAGCTGGGGACCAGTGGACAAGCCCAGAAAACAGCCACAGAGATCATGACAGGGCCACGGGCTGGAGACGTAGGGCCATCTCAAAGAGACTGAAGTGAGATGGGATCGAGGGGAGTAACAGCTAATTTTGGCGGAGAGGGCACGTGGCGAGGTCTCAAGGTGCTGGCCTGGAGGAGGCTGACGGGTGCTGGGCAGAGACCCAGCGGGAGAAGGTTCGTTCTGGGTGGGGGTGGATGAGGGTTGAGTGGGGTCGCTTTTGCTTCAGTCGATTTTCAGGAAGAGGTGAGAAAGTGACTGGGGGCATCTCCCCCTGGAGGCCCCTTCGTGGGGAGAGCCAGCAAGGGCCGGTTTGTATGGACGATGCGCCACGGCATTTACTGGGGGCAGAAAGGCAGCCAGAGACTCCAGCATGGTGTGCCAGCCCTGAGCCCAGTTCCCACAGAGTCCCCAGAGGCGTGCCGGCTGTGGGTGGCCGCAGGGCTGCAGCCTGTTGGCCCCGTAAGCTCGGTTTGCTCTGAGGCTTGTGTTGACAGAGGGTGTGGTGAGTGGTGTTTAGGGTCCTAGTGGGGGAATGAACTGGAAGGTCATTTCTTTCCAGATGTTGAAACCCAGCTGTTAAGTGAAATGTTGCATTTAGATGCCGTTGTGGCTTTTGAGGATGGTATGTACAGGCCGTAATTTGATGGTATGCGGTGGTTTAGAGCTAGACATGCCCCGTGACATAGCCCCTTGCACAGAGCGCAGCTGGGAGGCTGCTCGAGCGATGGCCCTGCAAGGAAGCAGAATGGCCAGCACCCCGCCTGCTGTCCCAGCCCAGCTCTGTTCCCCAGGAAGCTGAGGAGAGTGGCCAGCACCCCACCTGCTGTCCCAATCCAGCTCTGTTCCCCTGGGAAGCCAAGGGGAGTGGCCAACACCCGCCTGCTGTCCCAACCCAGCTCTGTCCCACTGGGAAGCCGAGGAGAGTGGCCGCACCTGCCTACTACTGCTATGCCAGCCCAACTCTGTTCCCCAGGAAGCCAAAGGGAGTGGCCGGCACCCGCCTGCTGTCATGACCCAGCTCTGTTCCCCAGGAAGCCAAGGAGAGTGGCCGGCACCCGCCTGCTACTGCTGTCCCGACCCAGCTCTGTTCCCCAGGAAGCCGAGGGGAGACGTCGCCTTCAGCCTGCAGGTGCAGGTTGGCTGATGACTGAGCGAAGGGTGCAGTGCTGTGTCGGTAACGAAGGCGCCAGAGAAGCCACACTGAGGCCGTGGGAAGGCGATTCGTAGCACCCCATGGCTTCACACGGGACCTCCCTAAATGCAGAGGCCACCACACAGAGAAGCTGCCCTCTCCCCTTAGCGCCACGCTCCCCTCTGTACGTGCCTCATGGGCATAGGCATCCTCTGGGCACCACAGTTGTGGCTTCCCCGGGCTTGCCGGCCCCGGGGGTGCACCTCACAGGCATTTGCCAACCTTCTCTAAAGATCCCCTCTTTCCACCCATTTCTCCTGCCTCTTGAGCCTGTGGTCAGTGGGCCTGCCGCCTCGGGAAACTTCAAGCCCGCCCCTGTCTGCCCTCAGGTGGCCCCTGAGGCCGGGAGTGACCTCATGGAAATGGAAATACTCTCCGTAAAGTGATGGCCTGAGAGGCCAGCGGCAGATACCTCAGTGTGATTGTTTTAGAGACTGAGTTCTTTTTTTTTTTTTTTTTTTTTTTTTTTTTTGGGGTCTCAGGCTGCAGTGCAGTGGTGTGATCTCGGCTCACTGCAAGCTCCGCCTCCCAGGTTCACGCCATTCTCCTGCCTCAGCCTCCCGAGTAGCTGGGACTACAGGCGCCCACCACCACCCCTGGCTAATTTTTTGTATTTTTAGTAGAGACGGGGTGTCACCGTGTTAGCCAGGATGGTCTCAATCTCCTGACCTCGTGATCCGCCTGCCTCAGCCTCCCAAAGTGCTGGGACTACAGGCGTGAGCCACCGCACCCAGCCGAGACTGAGTTGTTTATTAAAAGTTTAATTCTGGGAATAAAATGTGAGTCCAGTTTCCCATTTTTTGCAGCATCTATTAAACAGGGACATTCCTTCAGCTTCCTCCTGTAGGAGGGTCACGGAGGGCACAGCACAGCCCCGAAGACACAGGGAGCGCCGTGCTCAGCTTCCTTTTTACAGGCAAAGAAGTCACGTCCGATGGAGGAGAAGGGACATTTCTTAGTCTTTCCACAAACAGGTGCTGAAGCTGCACTCCTGCACCTCACATTCTGACCTTCTTATGTCTAGCAAGTGCTTGGGATCGCAGCCTAGAGGGTGCTAAGCCCAGGAAAACAAAAATAAGCGTGGGCATGTGCATCCGACTGTGCCCCATGCAGCCTCACGCGTGGCCGACGTGCCAGTGCCCGTGAGCCTGGGTTCATCTTTCACATTTTGTTTTGATTGGCTCTGAGGCAACGCCACACACCAAGCCTAGACACCAGAGACTCTCTTGGTCTGAACGTCATTTAACGGTGATTTTCACAGGACTTCTTTTTGGAGGGAGATTAGAAGTAAAATGGCTCCGCAGCACTTAAAAGCGGGGAAGTAAAGCCCTGCACGTGCGCTTGCTGCAAAGCAGCAGCCAGAGTGCTTCGCGAAGGACGTGGCACCTGCACAAAACGTCTGTGGTTTTCATTGAAAAACGTCTTGGCTTTAAAATCCACACCAAAAGCATGGCTGGAAATGTGTTTTTCTGTCCAAAGAAAAAGGTTTTATGACAAGAACTTTATTAAAATAATTAGAAGCCAGTCTCCTTGGGATGATGTGGACAGTTGAAAGCAGAGGGCGGCCCCCCTGAGTCCTGCTGCCCGTTGGTCAGGTTGGTCAGAGCCGTGGAGGAAGCCTCGGAATGTCGGTCAGAAAGGAATGTGGGGCCAGTGCCTTCCAGCGTCCCGGGCAGGGCCCTGGGTCTGGCAAGAGTCACAGGACTCCTGGATTCCAAGGCATTCTCTCCATCCCACCACTGACTAGACTGATTCTCCCCTCCCAGCCCTGCGGCGGGAGTGCCAGACTCCAACTCCACGCCCACTCTGAGGCCAGCGCCGTGTTTCCTGTGTCGTACACCATGTTTGCGAAATCGCCGTGCTTTGTGGTGAGGTCTGGGTAGGTGAGAAGAAACCTCTCAGTCTGGGAATGGAATCGCGCATGGAAGAATGTTACGGAAGTTGTGTGGACAGGACCAGAGCAGAGGTTCGGGCAACTCCAGCTGGTGGGCCTAGTCCTGCCGCCTGTGCTCTTGGTACGATGTTATCAGGACACAGCGACGCTCGCACACCGACGCACTGTCTGTTGTGTCTTGGACACCACAAGGGCCGCGTCACGTGGTCCCGGCGGAGACCGTATGGCCCACCGACTGAGGTCAGGTGCCTCCTGTCTGACCCATGGCAGGAAGCTTGCTGCCCCTAGTGTAGATTCACACATTGTTTCTTCGGCCCCTAACGATGGCCCTCGGGGCACAGTTCCTGTGTCCTCGGAAAGCACTTTCTACAGCTGCTGCAGAGGCAGTTCTAGGGGAAATTGTGTGGACTGGGTCTCTTCAGAAGAAAGAACAGAAGTAGACTGCTCAGAAGCCACCCAGGGTCTCCTGTGACTCCCACCTGAGTTCCAGGAGTGAGTTTCTTGGTGGGCAAAGTGCCTAGGTGTGGATTTGATGCGTGTTTGGAGGGCAGAATTTGTCAGCACTGACTTGAGCAGGCCGAAGCCACACAGTCCTGCACATCACTCTTCTCCTGTCTGAGCTCGGTCGTGGGACGTGGGGCACCAGGATCAGGCACCTCGTGCCCCCGACATTGAGATGGGCCCTCCCGCTGCCTTAGTGTCCCTGACGGTAATCATGACCCCTGGCCCTCTAGAGAGTAACCTGCGGGATCTTCACCTGGTGTTTAAGCCCTTGGGGGTTGTGTCACCTCCACCATCAGAAATCAGAGGAACTTTTCAACAACATTCTGCTCCGCGGTCATCCCTGAAAAGGGGTCACATTGAATTTTCAGCATTTTTGTTTCTTCCGGTCAAAGTTGATACTTTCACTGACATTAGTGGGAGATTTCATTTTGTAATAAAAGCTGAATGAAAAAGTTTTAGGGCCAGCCCTGCTGCCCTCTGCCGTGATGTTTCTGGAAGGTCCTTGGTGGTGGGAAGGGACCCTGGGCCCAGTGAGTGCATTTTTGGCTGCCCCCAGGGAGGGGCCTCTGAAAATCCATACAAAGGGAGGCGCCCATCGGGTGATGCACTTGGCCCACACACGTGTGCTGGGGAGGCCGTAGGGACACAGAAGCGTGCTTCGGTGCAGGACAGGCTGGGCTGAGCAGCTCCAGAAAGTAGGTGTTGGTGAACCCCTAAAAACATGGACCTTCTCCCACAAGGGCATGGTGAGGGGTCCCCCAGAGCTCACGGCACACGTGGGAATTGTGCAAACTAGGCTTCGTGGTGAAAATACCAGGAGACTTGTAAAAATTCATAGAAAATGCGTGTTTTGAAAAAAACTGTGCATAGGTTTCAAAATGTTTTTGCACCAAAATAAATTCGCACTAACTTGTTATATCTGGACAGGATCTAGTTTGAGGCACTAAGGATAAAACATCAGTTTGAAAAGAGCCCTTCTCATGAAAAGAGCAACTTGAATTCTGCTAAAATTGAAGCCAGAACAAACAGCAGGTTTACAGGGAAGCTTGGGTGGAAAAATGGTGAAATCATTGATACTTTATGAAAAGTTTATGGGGACAATGCCCCAAAGAAATCAGCAGTTTACAAATGGACGACTCATTTTAAGAAGGAATGCAACGGTGTGGAAGACGAAGCCCACAGCTGCAGACCATCCACATCAATTAGTGGGGAAAAAATTCATCCTGTTCGTGCCGTAATTGTAGAGGACCCACAGTTAACGGCAGGAGCAACAGTTGACACCATGGGCGTCTCAACCGGCTCAGCTTACGCAGCTCCGCCTGGAAAATTGAAGTTGAGCAGCCTTTCCACTCAGTGGGCGCCAAAACCATCGCGTCCAGATCAGCTGCCGACAGGAGCAGAGCTTTCGGTGGAAATGTTCAACAAGTGGACTCAGAGTCCTGAGAGTCACAACAGGAGATGGAACACGGCTTTTCCAGGACCATCCTGAAGACAAGGCACAACCGCAGTACTGGCTACCGAGAGCCAAGAGGTGGCCTAGTCACAGTAGAAGCAGGCTGGTCAAGCAGGAGTAAAGGTCACTACAGCGGGTTTGGGGAATGCCCAAGGCATTGTGCCTGTTCTGGAGGACCAAAGAATGAGAACGTCTACTTATCGTGAGAGTGTTTTGAGAAAGTTCCTCAGCACTTTCGCAGAAAATCGCTGGGAGAGCGTCCCCTGACAGGCCTTTTTTTTTTTTTTTTTTTTTTCCTGATGTGGGGTTTCACTCTTATCACCCAGGCTGGAGTACAATGGCATGATCTCAACTCACTGCAACCTCTGCCTCCGGGGTTCAAGCGATTCTCTCACCTCAGCCTCCTGAGTAGCTGGGATTATAGGCACACACCACCACCCCCGGCTAATTTTTGTATTTTTAGTAGAGATGGGGTTTCACCATGTTGGCCAAACTGGTCTCAAACTCCTGACCTCGGGTGATCCACCCATCTCAGCCTCCCAAAGTGCTGGGATTACCGGCGTGAGCCACCGCGCCCAGCACCCCGCCCTCCCCTGCCACCAAGTGTCCTCCGCAACAGTGCTTCTGCTCACTCCTCATTAAACTAGGAAACCTTTGCAAGAGCTTTGAAGAGAAACTGTTAGGCATCCACCTTCCAGTCCTGAATTGGCTCCTTCTGGCTTCTTCTTGTTTCCTAATCTTAGAAAAATCTGTAAAGGGCACTTATTTTTCTTCATTTAATGTAAACAAACAAACAAAAAAAAAGACTGCATTGACATGGTTAAATTCCCAGATTCCCAGGACCCTCAGTCCTTTCGGGAGGAACTAAATGGCTGCTGTCACCATTACAAAAGTGTCTTGGACTTGATGGAGCTTAAGTTGAGAAATAAAGTTTATATTTTTTGTCTTTTAATTCAGTTTTTCCACAAACTTTTTGAAGTCCCTTTTTAAAGGCTCCACTTCTGTTCCACTGTCCTCACCTGCACAGGCCCCTTGCACCTGGACCATTGCAGGAAGACACCAGACCACCTTTCTCATGGGGTCCTTGCTGTCCCCCAGGAAAGGGAGGCCATATTTCTGCTCCCCTCGCCCACAGAGGCAGTACAGGAGACTCTGAAAGTCAGCGGTGATTATTAACTCAGAATCGAAGGCGGCAGCCCAAATGAGACGTGAAACTGCTGAACTTCCCCACTCACTGATAGCACACACATGCATTCATAGCACACACATGGATCCATAGCACACACATGCACTCATAGCACACACATGCACTCATAGCACACACATGTATTCATAGCACACGCATGGATTCATGGCACACGCATGC
>NW_012102143.1:8120773-8130214 GCF_000951045.1 Mandrillus leucophaeus | reverse complement strand
TAGCAAATGCTGATAAGATCAGTAGACTATGGATTGATAAGTTCTTTTGTGTTAAGGAGTGCTTTTTCCCCTTTCCAAATAGAATATTTTCCTTATTTCCCTAATATAACTTAAAGAATTTCTCAGTGGTTCTGTCTTTTCCAGTGAGTTCTCTTACATTTGTCATCAGTTTTCCCTTTAAAGATTCTTAAGCGTCTTAATTGCGTTGTAATTCCTGTTACACCTGTGTGTGTTGGTGTTCTAGGGTGACTAAGGAACACGTGGGCTCCCCCAGCAGGGCTGGCAAGGGCTCTCGGCCCTTTCGGCCACACACAGTCCCAGCACTGGGGGCAGTGGGTGACTGCACGTGTCTTCAGTGGGAGCTGTGGAAAGTGCATTGTAGCAGCAAGGGCAGCCTGATGGGGCGAGTGGAGCTAACCCCGTCTCAGAAGAGAGGATGGGCAGGGAGGACCTGGCCTGGGAGGACTGGGCAGGGAGGACGAGGCAGGGCCAGGGAGGGGTGTTGGTGGGACAGGGAGCTGGCTTCACTCCTCCAGGTTAATGCAGCTTGTGCCATGGGGGTTACAGAAATATGCAGAAAACAGCATATCAAGAAACAGCAATACTCTCACTAAGCAAGTATAGTGGGGCTTGTTGGCTTGCATTGTGAAGATGTGTGTGAAATGAGCCTGGATCACACGCAGGTTGATTCCCTTCTAATTAAGCGTGGGTCGCCAGATTCCAGCCTGCTGTGTGGAGCCCTCAGGCCGCCAATGGCCGAGGGGGTGCGGGGCAGGCGTGATCAGTGCCAGAGGGAACCTCGGGGTTTCGTGACTATCCCGTCCTTCTCTGAGCTGACCCAATGACGCCTTCTCCTGCCCTTTGCAGAACGGTGGTCATGCCGATCGCCAGCGAGTTTGCCCCAGACGTGGTGTTGGTGTCATCGGGCTTCGACGCTGTGGAGGGCCACCCCACACCTCTCGGGGGCTACAACCTCTCCGCCAGATGTAAGTGGTTCTGCGCATGACCAAGGAGCCGCCTCTGCTCATGTCCATGATCCGCTGTGTTCCACGTGTCAGGTCTCCTTCTCAATAACAAGATCAGGAAAGGCACCTTTTTACTAATGGCCAAGGTCCTGACCATTCTGGGAACCAGTCCATTTGCTAGGCCCCAAAGAACTCAAAGTGGGCAGCGGGAGCTCAGACCCAGGCACCTCAGGCATTCTTTGCCCAGGAGGGGCCTAGGGCACACAAGGCTCCCTCTCTGGGATGCGGGTGCCCAGGAACCTGCAGGCCACCTCCAGGGGCAGATCCTGGTCCCACCGAGAGCTGAGACGCGCCCTGTGCTGCTTCTCTGGCAGGCAGCGCTCCTTGGAAATGTAAAGGGAAGTTGCTGGGAGCACAGCCAAGTTCAGAGTTGGATGAGGAAGCCCAGGATGTGGGGGTCCTTTTGGGATCAGCGTTAGGGGGCGTGCTGTCAAGGTGGGAGGAGGGACTGCCCAGCAGTGCTCCCACTGTGCCTCAGCAGTGCTCCCACTGTGCCTCAGTAACTCACAAGGAGATGAAAACCTCTTGGCATCAGCACTCGGCACATACAAAGGCCTGGCCGCCTCCCCCACCCCGGAGTCCCCGAGGAACCTGGAGAACCTCCTGAGGCCGAGGCTTCCTGGGGCCTTGGTCCTAGCCCTGGTGACGCCCTCAAGGCCCCAGCGTCCATCGTGTGCGGCCCTCCCCACTCCTGTTGGCACAGGCGGCCAAGGAGGGGCCCATCTCTCAGGTCCTTGCATGGGGAGGGTGTGGCTCACCCAGGAGACCTGAGGCGGCCCTTGGTGGCCAGGCTTCTGTGGGGCCTTGCACAATCTACCTGTCCCCAGGCTGTGTGGCCTAGTGGCCAGCAAAGTGACCAGACGGAGGGCAAAGAGCTTCCACTGTGCCCAACACCCCACAGCACCCGGCCCGGAGCACCGCGGCCACAACATCCTCAGCTTCCTCCTCAGTCCTCACAGCTGCCTCGAAGCCCCGTCACTGTTCCTATCAGACGGGATGAACCGAGGCTTTGGGAAGTTACAGCCTCGCCAGCCCATGATCGGGGCCACTAATCAGCGACGCGTGGTTCCCGGCTCTCTAATCAGCACCAGCCTGGCCTGGCTGAGGGTGGTGATTACCCTCATCCAGCAGGCATTCCCTCCCGGGGTGAGTGATGTGGGTGCAGTGGCGGGACTGTGGCTCCTGATCAAAGCCAGACGCTCAGACCTGGACGTGGGAGAACCCTCCAGGAGAATATGCAGCCTGTGCACATGTGTACACATACATGTTCAGAGCGTGTCAGATAACCAGAGCCCACTGGGCCGTGGCCACAAGAGCATGGCCATAGCCCCTCTGAGGGGGCCAAAGGGCAGGTGGCCTGCGGCCTCTGAGTGGGGCTGGCTGCCCTCATCCCCTAGAGCAGATGATTTGCTGATTAAAAATCAAAGCATTGAAGCCATAATTCCTATTCTCAAACAGATCAAAGAGGAAATCCAAAGCCGAAACTCCTCAGCAAATCTATTAAACCAAACCCGGCCTGGCCGTGTGTCTCGCCACCCCAGCCCCCAGTCTTCTTACAATGCCGTGAGATACGTTTCTGGGCTGCACTGGCCGCGGCCCTTCCCCGTTCACACCGCAGTCTCCCGTTTCCCGTTGCAGGCTTTGGGTACCTGACGAAGCAGCTGATGGGCCTGGCTGGCGGCCGGATTGTCCTGGCCCTCGAGGGAGGCCACGACCTGACCGCCATTTGCGACGCCTCCGAAGCATGCGTTTCTGCCTTGCTGGGAAATGAGGTACGAAGGCCCCAGAGACCCCCACGGGACACTCCACACTGACAGGCTTGGGGTTGTGGCCTGGCTGCCCGAGAGCCCCAGAGTGTGAAAGCCAGTGGGTCTCTGACCATGTGGATGCCACTGCTCTGCCTTGCACCTGCCCCCCACCCCCGCGTAGCTCTACGTGTGGCAGAACTGTGATGATGGCTGGAAGAGGTGGGTGGGGCAGGACTGGAAGGAGCCCTTTTGTCGTGAGAAGATGGCTCAGGGTCCTCTGCAGTGCAGCTGCACCCTTCCGGTTCAGGGTCCCTCTGTCCGTTACATGGAGCACGTTGTGACCAGAGGTTTTCTGTTTCTCTCTTCATGTCCTCTGTGGACAGTCAGCTTCTCTAGGGAATCCTCATGTGGGTTTCGGTCAGTGGCCCCGAGGCAGGCTGGGGCTCTTCTGCCCAGCAGGCCTATCTGCTGCTCTGAGCCCCCAGGAACATGGCTCCCTGCTGTGTCCCTACCAACACCGCCGGAGGGGGTCAGAGACGCTGTGGTCTGTACAGCCGGGCCTCCGAGGCCTGGGCAGAGAAAAAGAACGTTCCAAGGGCTCAGGGTGAGGGCACCACCTGCAGCGTTCCATTCCAGCGTGATGTTGGAGCCCGGGCCTCCCTGCTCCAGCGCAGGTCCTGAGAACAGCCACCCGAAGTGTGGGGGACTCGAGGGCCATGTGTCCGCATCACTTTACCACAGGAAGTGGAGAGCAGGGCAGTGCTGAGGCTCCAGCACGCCAGATGCAGAGGCCTTGCTGGGGGGCCTGGTGGGAGTCTGCCTCCCGTGCCCTCTGGGACTGCTGTCCCCAGCTTGGCAGTCCTGAGGACAGTCTCAGAAGAGTCAGGGTGACAGGGCACTTAGTGGGGGTGTCCTGGTGCTCAGTGGTTTTCACCCCCTTCAGATGCTCAGCCCCCACTCTGGGGGGCTTCTCGGGAAGCAGCATCCTCATTTTCAGCTCAAGGAAAGGGCAGCACTCTGCCATCCGACCTCACCTGTCTTTATAAAAAATCTCCCCTGCCCCTTCTGTTTGGGGAACCAGTGGGGCAGCAGCCACTCAGACGCCCTCGGGTCAGTGCTGGCTTTTGCCTGCCCGTGGGTGCCCCAGACCGAGGTGCTGGTCCCAGGCCCTCTGTTCATCAGATGGGCGGTCACAGAGTCACAGGTGCCCTGCACCCTGGGCTCTGGTGTCTGATGGCTCCTACTGACAGGTGCTCTGGCCTGGCATTATGCAGGGGGGCAGAGGGACGACAGGGACTCAGCTGTCCCAGGACACTCTGCACAAGCCTCCCCCAATGGAAAGCCGGCCCTGCTCACTCCAGGACGATCCGGGTGCCGTGCAGCTCGGGGCAGCACCCAGAGGCACTCGAGGTCACAAGCAGGGGGGGAAATGTCAGGCCGCACAGGAGGCCACGGACCCCTGTAGTTAAGCACAGCTCTCGTGAGGTCTGGTGTGCAGGCATCGTTTGCCTCGTTCTGGAAAATGCAGAGGCAGGGTCTGCTCTCTGGCCCACTGTCTGTGGGTGGCCTCAGCGTGTGCTGGGCCTCGAGGTGGCCAGCACACAGGGCACCTTGCAGAGGATGCCTCATGCACGTGGGCATGGGTGCTGGCATTCTCGTTGTGTTAGAACAAAAAGGGGTCTTCTTCCCCAGTGCAAACCCCATTATGAGAGGAACCCCAGTGGTCACAGTCAGTTCCCACCTCCACAACCTCTGCCCTCTGTCCCTGGGAAGCAGGTTGCTTTCCAAATGATTGGTGGCTTGCTGCTAACTGGGGGCCGCTTTAGCAGAGGAAGCCGCGCATTCCTGACCTGGGTCTGCTTGTGAGAGCAGGGTCTTATTGTGAGCAGTCAAGACCCCCACCTTCCTAGGGCCCCAGGCCGCCGCAGCACCAGAACCTTCCTCCCTCCCTTTCTGTCGAGGCCAGTGTGAGGGGCAGCATCAGAGACAGTGGAGAGGGGACCTGGGGCTGCAAGTCCTACCTCCAGCCAGGGCCTCCTCAGTCAGGGGTCTCCCCCTGCATCAGAAGTGGGAGCAGCAGAGGACATCCTCCGGGCCCCTCCCCACCCCCTCAGCAGCCTGTGCCGGAAGCGGGAGCAGCACAGAGCATCCTCCGCCCCCCGCCCCCAGCAGGCCTGCTGCCATGGCTTTCCCAGAAAGGCCAGTTTTGTAATCCTAAATATTGAAAGATTCGCTCTGAGACAAACCTGCTTTATTTTCCAGGAAAGGTCTCATTCAGACACAGGCCTAAAGGCCAAGCACACCAGAAATATCTCCAGGTGACAGAAACTGCCCGGCCCAGCAAGGGGGCCTTTCCGGACTGGGGAAGCCAGGGCGGTGCACGTCAGCTGTGTGTTCCTCCAGCCCTTGCCTTAGAGGGTCCATCCGAGAGAGAGGGGCAGCTTCCTTAGAACCTGCAAGGCGGCGTCTCTCTGCAGTGACTCCTGATCCAAGGGCCGTGGGTGAGGCCTGCAGATGGTTGGCGGGGCTCAGTGCCTTGCCCTGGTGACCATGCGAAGCCGCTGAGGGAGGGCCAGGACTGGCAGCGCTGAGCCTTGGCTCACCCAAAGGCTGCCACAGGGCCTGGACCCAGACTTGGGCAGCCAGGAAGCTGGCAGTCAGGGAAGTGAGCACCGGCCAGCAGTCTCCCAGACAGGAGGGAGGTTCGGTGGCTTGAGGAAGTAGAGGACGCCAAGGGCAGGGTGACCTTGGGGGTCAGTGAGAGCCCAGAGGTACAGGCACCTCACGGGAGGACAGTTGGGCTCTCACAGAGGGCGTGGGGGAGGCTGGACTGGCCAAACCAAGAGCCCGAGGCAGAGGGGCCGGGCCGGAGGTGGTCTGTTGGGCCCCACTGGAACCCCTGGATCTTCTGAGGGGTGGGCACATATGTCCCCTTGCACCGCTCCACCGACAGCTGACAGTGCTGCCTTAAAGACTGCAGGACCACGGCCTGGCCTGGGAGGATGGGAACGGTGCCATGACCCACTACAGAGCGAGACCCCTGGGTGCGTGACCCCGGGCACAGCAGACCTGGCGTATGTGAGACCCCCTGGGTGCCAAACCCCAAGTGCACAGGACTTAGCCAGGGGAGCGACAGCAAGTGATGGCCAAGGGCAGGGCCTTGAGGGGGAGGATCAGGACCTGGCATTGCCAAGGGGAACCCCATGGGACCTGCAGCCTAGGCCATCAGAGTGCCAGCCAGAGGGGTGCCGAGAGGGGACATGGGCAGTGGCTGCAGGTACCAGGACATGCCCTTCCTTCTCCTGGCCGTCTTTGCTGGTCAGAGATGGTGTTCACGTTAACATAAATCACAAGTAGATCAAAGAACCAGGTGGCATCCCTGCAGCCGGCAAGCTGGCCAGCGACAGGCTGGATAAAATACCAGGCTGCTGTTTAAAACGTCCAAAGCACTTTACAGATGCTTTCTTCACATTAAACAGTCTTTTCCCCCTTTTTGCTCCAGTTAAAAGGCAACAGACGTATATATTCTACCATCCCGAAGCCTTATGGTTCTCTGGCTGGTTATTTTAAATAACAATAGGGAACTTCTCTTTGAGCCACGGCCTGTTCTTGCTTCCTGATGCACGTTTGGTCTTCAAACAAGAAAATGTTCTTTTACTTAAACACATCAGAAAGCAGGAAGCACTCATTTTATCAAGGTCTCTTTAAAAGTCTCTTTAATGCACAAGAGTTGGCCTGGGCCCCGCTCCTCTGCCCGGCGGCCTTTGATGAAGGTTGATATACAGTGTGCCGGGCAATCTGGCACACACAGGCGGGGCCGCCAGCTGTGACGGCAGTGGCCTGCGGGGACGCTGCTGCAGCAGAAGTGGCTGAGTTATAGGGTGTGCAGGACAGGAAGCGCAGAGGGGCCTCAGTGTCCCCGCTCCCTATCAGAGCGACCCCTCTGTCTTCAGCTCGCACGTCTGGAGGCCGGTGCTGCTCCCAGCAACTATTTTATGTAATGGTTTCCATGTTCAGTTTTCTGCAACCGCCAGTGACCGTGGACAGTGAAAAGTTCCCTACGAGTGTCGCATGTTGCAGTGTAGACGGGCCATGGAGTCGTGTGGGGGCAGCACCGAGTCGGGCCTCGAGCCAACTTCCATCAAAGACCCTGCACCAGACGGCCACGGGGATCTGTGGCCCAGGCCCGTGCCCCCGGGAGGTTGGGGAAGGGCCATCTCTCCGGTCGGAGACCGTGCCCCAGGCAGGTTTTTGCTTGGGCCAATTTTCTACTTTAGTCATGGGGCATTTCAGGGTTAAAATGCCACCATCTCATTTATCCCACTCCAGGATTCGTGGAGGACATTCGTGGAGCAGGAGAGGGTGTTGTGTGGAAAAGGTTTTCCCCCAGAGTTTAGCTCATTAGTTATGTCCTGATGCTTTGTGAAACGTGTGGACCTGAAGCAGCTCTAACAGAGTAACAAAAACCAAGTGTGTGTGAGCGACTGAGTTGGATCCACCTGAGAGCTGGCTGCCTGCTGCTTCCAGTCACTCTTCCTCATCACACTCACACCCCACATGGGCACCCTCTTGTACACACACACCACACATACGCGCACACACACATACCAAAGTCTCACGCACCACACGCACATCTCACGCACACCACACAAGCACCACAGTCACACATGCACACACCACACGCACACCCTCTTGTGCACACACACACCGCAGATATGCACACACAGGCACCACAGTCTCACATGTGCACACACCACACACACACACCCCCTCTCATGCACACACCACACATATGCACACCCACACAGGCACCACAGAGTCTCAGATGTGCACACACCACACACACCCGCTCATGCACACAACCACATGCGCACACCCACACAGATGCCAGTCTCACATGTGCACATACACACACCCTCTCGTGCATGCACACACCACACATATGCACACACAGGCACCACACAGTCTCACGTGCACACACCACATGCGCATCCTCGCACGCGTGCACACCACATGCACACCCACGCAAGCACCACAGTCACACATGCACACACACGACATACACACCCTCTCGTGCACGCACACACCCCACACAGGCACCACACACATCACATGCACCACACACGCATGCTGTCTTGTACATGCACCACACACGCATGCTGTCTTGTACATGCACAAACCACACGTAGGCACACCCACACAAGCACCACAGTCTCACATATCTGCACATTCATACCCTCATAAATGCACACAACACAGTCTCATGCGCGCATACACAGGCACTACAGTCTCACACACACCACACACGTGCACTCTCACATACCCCACAGGCTGTCACGCACACACATTTACACACATGATTGCTCACACACACCACACTCTCACACTCAGTCACACTCCCCCCATGCCAACAGCAAACGTTTTATCTGCGCACAGCCACGTGTGGCACACACAGGATCCATGTCGTGTGTCCGGCTTGCTCCTCTTTCCATCTGGGCTGCCTAAGCCTTCCTGGCCAACTTGCAGCAAGGCGGAGCCCAGCCTTGTGGCCTTCAGAGTTGAAGGAGCTGTGGCCACATGTAGCGGGGCCGTCCCTCTGGGCCCCGTTACCTGGGTGTTGGGATATGAGGGACATCTCAACGCTCCTCCTTCCTTGGGGCCCCTCTGTAAAGGAGCCTGCGCGTATCCCGCACGGGCCCGGACCGGGGCAGGTGTGGGCTGCTCCGGGTTTGCTTGTGATAGATAGAGTTCTGCTGAGCTTCCGGGCAAGTCCCCAGGACACCTAGGTGACCGTGTCTCCGGTAAATGTCCAGGAGGGGAAGTGACGGGCCCAGGATGTGTTTGTTCACCTTTAGGAGATAACATGAAGAGGCTTTTTAAGGGTTGAAACTGTCTTCAGCAGTGGCGTGACCAGACCTCAGCAGCACTTGGCATTGTTGCCCTTGACCTTTGCCAGCTGGACGGGGGTAAAACTGGCCCCCCTGCAGGGCTCCAGGGTCCCTCGTGGCCGCCATAGCTGGGCAGCCCGGCATCTGCCTCTTGGCCACTTGGGCTTTCCCCTCTCGTGAAGTTCATGTCTTTTGCCTGTTTTTCTCTTGGATTGTTTTTTCCCTATTTGTTCCTAGTGGGGTGAATTAGACAGATGGACAGAGAGAAGGAAGGAGAGAGAGAGGGAGGGAGGGAGCAGTGGTGTGAAGCAGGTTCTCCGCACATTGGTGACCAGCTTTTCTGAGTCCAGGGAGACAGAACACCCACCCACACGTTCTGTGCAGCGGATTTACTACTGACAGACAGGCAGCAGGGGATGGCAGAAGCCCGGGGCACCACGAGCCGGTCCCCCAAGGCTCGGAAAATGCCCCCGTGGATGGAGTCCTGTCTGCACGCTCCTCTAGGAAACAGCCTGTCCTGAATTTTGTACCCCAAGTGCCGTGTGACACGCTGAGCTGAAGCACTGAAGGGTAGCCTGTTTCCACTGGTGGAGGACTGGGACAGAGCCAGGCTGGCTGGCCTGTGTCCTCCGCATCTCAGGCTGTGTTCCCCAGCACAGTCCACAGTCACTCTCGAGAACTACGAGTGTGAGGGACCTGGGTGGGTCCAAGGCCCCCCGGAGAACTGTCCTGCAGGCCGGTGGGTGGGTCCAAGGCCCCCCGGAGAACTGTCCTGCAGGC
>NW_012102143.1:8101540-8120723 GCF_000951045.1 Mandrillus leucophaeus | reverse complement strand
TGGGTGGGTCCAAGGCCCCCGGAGAACTGTCCTGCAGGCCGGTGGGTGGGTCCAAGGCCCCCCGGAGAACTGCTCTCCAGACTGGTGGGTGATAGCTGGGTCCGGACGAGTGTCCTCCCTGTCCTCTGGAGGAGTGGAGGTAGGATCAGAGTAATCTGTTCCTTGACTGGGAGGACTCTCCTAGGCCACATGTTTACTTCGGGTGAAAATTTTAAATTACAGATTCAGTGACTTTAATAGGTCCATTTAAGTTTCCTATTCCTTCTTAATTTTGAGAAGTTAGTTACATTTTACCAGAAATGTCTCCATTTCAACCAAAATTTCTTCAGATTTCTTGGCAAGAGTTAAGTGTCCCCAGTTTCCTGCCTTTTACATCTCTGCTCTGCCTGCAGCCGGGGCCCCCTTGCATCCCTGGGGTCGTCCCTGTGTGCCCCCCGAACTTGGGTTTCCTCCGTCAGTCCTGCCGGAGCTTGTCAGTTTAATCAGGCACTTCCGAGAATCCATCTTCAGCTGCAGCATCCTTTTTTCTTCTCAGAATTTATTTGCTTTGCCATCTATTTTCTTTACTTCTTGCTTTAGGACCACTGTGTTCTCTTGCTAACTTCTTACATTGAATATTTAGTTTCAGTCTTTCCTGATGTGTGCAGTTAGGGCTGTAAATGGCTCCAGCATGGCATTCAGCCACGTCTCGCATCGTGATAGGTAGCGCTTTTCATTATTTTTTGGTTCTCAGCATTTCCTGATTTCTGTTATGAGTTCTTCTTTGAGCCACGAGTTGGTGTGTTTTCTAATTTCCAAACATAAGGACTCATGGTTCTCTTTTTGCTATCAATTTCTAACAAATTGCACTGTGGTAAGAAAAGGAAGTGTGGTTGGCCTTCACTTTTTTGTGGAGACTCGCTTTACGGGCCAGTGCGTGGTCAGCCCACAGACATTCCACATGTGTTTGGGATCATGTGTCTTCTCCGTCTGTTTCACAGAGTTCTATTTGTGTTCATTAAGCAGAGCTTGCTAATTGTATTGTTCACGTTTTGGTTTTCCTGACTGACGATTGTCTGCTGGGTCTGAGAAAGACATGACGAAGTCTCCCTTGTCTTCTTTCCATTGCACCCTTTTTAGACATTTTAAAGCTGCTTTACTAAATGTAGACATTTAACATCATTTTGCCCTTTTGTGATGAATTGAAGTTTTATCACAGTAACCTTCTGTGTATCCAGTAATGGCCTTTCCCTTACATCTTTTGTGCCAGATACTGGAGCTATGACCCCAGCTGCCCTTTGGCCAGGTTTGCCTGCCTAGCATCAGTTTTCCTGTGTGACTTTCAGCCTTCCCCTGAAGTTTCAGATGTGTCTCCTATAAACAGCAAAAGCTTGGGCAGTATATTATTTTCATGTCCTGTCCAGTGGTCCGTGCTGTAAGTGGAAACGTGGGTCATTTGCCGTTAGTTTGATCCCTTTTTTCAGATGCCTTTGTACCATCATACTTTATTCTTTGTTTGTCCCCATTTCCTGGAGCTCTTTCCTTTTTCTCTTTTCTCACCTTCTCTTGGGGTAGTTGAGGGTTTCCTGCATTCCGTTTTTTCCTCTACTGAGTCCAAAGATATGCAACCTATTTTCTTGTTTTTCATTCGTCATTTTCAACAATTGGAGCATGTATTCTCAACACAGTCAGCGTCCTGACTCCCGCCTCTATGCAAACCAAAGCCGGGACTGGGCCAGCCCCAATTAGGGTGCTAGGGTGCCAGGGTGCCAGAGTAGACACAGAGCACCCAGGTGGATATCCTTCCACTGCAAAACTACTTGTTTATCAGACATTGAAATTGAACCAGGGCCGTGAGTGGTTTTGTTTGTTTTTGTTTCACTAAATCCGGCAGCCCTAGCTCCAGTGCCCCATCCCAGGTTCTATCACTGACTGGTATTTCATTTCCTTCTTTCTTTTGTTTGATTTCACTGATAAGACACCATTATTATTGCTCTGTGTCATCCGTCTTCATCCAGGCTCTCTCTCCTGCACTTACATCATTTTCTTGGCTCATCGTTCCTTCTCATTTCTCACACTGTCTTCTAGGATTATTTTCATACGGCCTTAACTGTAATACATCCACTAGAGTGTCCCTTGGGAAAACACTCATGTGGTCAACTTCCCCAGCTCATGTTTGTGAGGAGGAAGTTCTTTATCTCACCGTTGTTCTTGGATGATAGTTTCACTAGATAAACAATTCTGGGTTGACAAGGATTTGCTCTTGACACATTGAAGATCTTAAGCCACTGTCTGCTTGTCTCCATTGCTGTTAAGGAGTTGGTGTGTGGCTAATGGCTGCCCCTCTGAAGATTCTGTTTTCTCTAGCAGCTTTTATAATTTTCTTTTTGCTTTTGATGTTCTGCAGTTTTACTCTGATATGACTAGGTGTGCATTCCTGGTTTTTTTTTCCCCCCCTGCTTGGGTCTCAAATCTTCCATGTTAGGTTCATAAATCTCTGGTTGTTTCATCATACAGAAATGTCATTTATTTTTAATACATACTCAGCATATTTACTTTTTATAATTTATAACTGATAATTTCAATAACTGCAGTCTTTAAGGATCTAATCAACATTCTTAATAAACTTAATTTTTAGGTAGTTTAAGATTTACAGAAACATTGTAGAGATTATGTACAAGTTCCTCATATCCCCCTCGGAAAACGTCTTCTACTGCGAACCTCTTACCTCGATACGAGTCATTCGTCACAACTTAGAAACCAGCGCTGGGCCGTGACTATTAACTCCAAAGTGTATTCGATGTCACCAGCTTTACCGCAGCTGCCCCTTTTCTATTCTAGGGTCCTGTCCGGGATCACACATCACATTTAGTCATTTCGTGTCTTTTGTCTCAGTCTTCCATGGCTTTTCAAGGAGCACTGGCCAGGGGTTTTGCAGACTGTCCCTCAGTTTGTGTTTGAGTTTTTTCTCCTGGTTCTGTGCCTTGGGGAGGAAGATCACAGAATCACAGTGCCGTTTGCCTGTCGGATGTGCTGCCAGCGTGGCTCACTGACCTTGGTCATTTGCTGAGAGTGATGTTTGCCGGGTCCTTCCACCACTGGGTTACACTTTTACTGCCTTTCCAAATGTATTCTCTGGAAGAAAGTCACACTCAGCGCAGCACACACTCGGGGACAGAGTTGGGGAGGCCTTTAGCTCCATCTCCTGGAGAGGGGAGTAGGTACGTGCGTTACTTGAAATGTCAAGGATTTGTCTCTGCTCCCTGTGTATTTAGTTACTTGTTCTTATCCCGGTGAACTCCTGGGTATCTTACACTTTGGGTCATGCTTCAATACCGAGGTGTTTATTTGGCTGCTCAGCTGGTTCCTGCTCTGGCCCTGGGGCACCTTTCAGACTGGCCCTGCGTGTCCTGTGGTGGACCCATCCCTTGACCTTCAGGCATGTCCTGATTTCCCAGCTCCACAAGGTGGTCCAGGCTCTCCTTGTATTTTCCCTGCCCCAGCCTTGGACCGAGCCGTTGTCCAAGGAGCCCACTTCCCTTCATTGGAGAATGGGATTGGGAACCTCACTGGTCTCTGCCGACCCAGGCTCGTGCTGGCTCGCTTCTGTGTTGTTTGGGGTTTTTGTGTTTGGGAACTCATGCGTCCTGGAAGTTAACCGGCTGCACTCATTTGAAGCCTGCTGTGGGGATGTGTGCCTCCAAAGAGGCCCTGCAGTGGTTGCTGCCTGGCGCCCTGGCCTGGCGGAGCTGACACTGTCGATAGTAGCTGTCCATTCACAGTGTCTAGAGCCAGGCAGATTCTCAGGGCCACTTTGTCTTTTCTCCTCTACCCAGAAGCCAGAGTTAAAACCCAAACGCTCCTTCCGATGGCCTCTGTGGGACAAGTTGTTGTGTGTCTGTCCTCGCTCACCCATCCTTTCCTGACAGTGGTCTTTCCAGGACACCTGGGGACATGGGTGCTATGGCCCCCTGGATCAGGTCCAGCTTTGTTCCAGACCCAGCAGGTTTTCCCTGGTTTTGTGGGCTTTTCCAGTTATTTAAATGTTCTTGAACTGTTGTATTTCTATATTTTTATAATCTATTTCAATCAACCTTTTTTTAAATTTTTATTTTGAGACAGGGTCTCACTCTGTTGCCCAGACAAGAGTGCTGTGGCACAATCTCGGCTCACTGCAGCCTCCACCTCCCAGATTCAAGGGATTCTCATGCCTCAGCCTCCCGAGTAGCTGGGACTACAGGTGCACACCACCACGCCTGGCTAAGTTTTGTATTTTTAGTACAGAGGGAGTTTCACCACGTTGCCCAGGCTGGTCTGGAACTCCTGACCTCAAGTGATCCACCTGCCTTGGCCTCCCAAAGTACTGGGATTACAGGCATGAGCCACCGCGCCTGGCCAGTCAACCATTTTTAATTGTTGTATTGCAAATGCTTTGCCCTATTGCCCCGTCATTTACCTATAAACTTCTTCCCTGCTTTTATCTGCTGCCAGTACTTAGGGAAAAACTTGGTGTGCAGGATTCCCTCTGAGAGATCTGACTTCTTCCATTTCATCTCCCCCAACCCCACCTTCCACTGCCCTGAAAGAAAACCAAGATCAGGGGATATGCAAACATTTTTATTTATTAATAAAAGACAAGGAAAAGGAAAGTGATGAAGTAAGCATCCCTCCCCCTAATGTAACCCTGTGGCATCGATGGTGGATACCAAGCTCACGTGCTGGTGCCAGCCCATTCCTGGGGGCCGTCTTTCTTCCTGCTACTTGTAGGAACCCACAAATATACCTTTATAGTGCCCTAAAAAAATACCTACATAAATCCACTTTTACAAACAAGTTATATAATAAATACCACAGCACATTTGACTTTTTAAAGTTATTTTTTTCTACTCTGTGGGCAAATGCACCCCACAAGGGACTCTGTGCTCAGGAAACAGTTGCAGTCTCGGTACACCCCATCTAATGCACGTGTGGATTATATTGGCAGTCTTTATATTCTTACGTATTTTCTTCCAGCTTGATCCTCTCCCAGAAAAGGTTTTACAGCAAAGACCCAATGCAAACGCTGTCCGCTCCATGGAGAAAGTCATGGAAATCCACAGTAAGTTGCCTGGCCAGGTGCTCACAGGGGACACGCTCCTGGTGGCGGGACCCCACTGCCCCACATCCCTGTCCCCCTATACCCCCAGATCCTCTCCATCCCACTGCCAGCTGCTTCCCCAGGCCTGCAGCAGGAGGCCTTGCTTTCAGCCGCATTTCTTGAGCTGGTAGAGACTCACATGTAACTCCCACTGGATTTTCCCCAGCCTACTGGGATGGTTCCATCAGCCCATTTTGTAGGTCTAAAGAATCAAGGCCCAGACAGTCTCAGTGTGAAGTCACTTGCTCTAGGTCCCCAGCTAGCAGTGGGAGCCATGGCTATGAACCTGTACCCTGGGGACTCCGGCCTCTTCCCTGGACCAGAGAAGCCCACGTCCTTAGATCAAACCTTTGGCCCTGCAAAGAGGCAGGATGTAGGCCCTCCGCGTTCTGGCACCGACCCTCAAGGAGTGGGTCCTGGGTGCAAGGGCGTGGCACGCAGCCTGTCTCAGAGGCACCTCCCACACCCTGTCATTGTCGCAAGCCCAGCTTGTCTTGCCTTTGAGATGACCCAGATGGTTGCCTGTCTACACAGGCAGGTGTAGTCCAGAGCGTGACTCTCCATTTCCCTGTGTGGGGGAGTCCCGGCCTCAGAGCGCTGAAGCTGACCCTGGGCCAGGCCCAGCCCTCCACATACACCCGCTTGTACCTGATGCAGGACCCTCCACCCCCAGCCTCTGTGAGGGCCCAGGCAGAAGATCCCTCAGCCCCAGCAACAATCCACCAGCTCATCTCCCAGAGATAGGAAGGCTCAACCCAGCAGGCTGGCAGCCCCCACTCCTGAGCTCCCAGGGCAGAAAGGAGCGTGGAAAGCCAGGCCCACAGGAGCCTCTGTCTGCAGTCCTAGGCAGGCCTGCTCCTGGAGGGACTCGAGCCACTCACGATGGGGAAACATTTCCAGAGATTCTCGGTCTTCACGAGTTTGTAGCCATGCAGTCCTCTGCTTCGCGTCTCTTCAAAGACGGGTGCTTTTAAAATCATAAGGGATCAATCTCGTTTGAGGCTCAGGGTCCCGCAGGACCCTCCCGGGCCGCCGTGCATCCTGCTAAGGTGTAGTCACTGAGCGACCTTCCTCACCCCACCCCAGGCAAGTACTGGCGCTGCCTGCAGCGTGCAACCTCCACGGCAGGGCGTTCTCTGATCGAGGCTCAGACCTGCGAGAACGAAGAAGCCGAGACGGTCACCGCCATGGCCTCGCTGTCCGTGGGCGTGAAGCCCGCCGAAAAGAGGTGAGCACCTGCCCTGCCGGCCACCTGCCCTGCTGCCCACCTGCAGGCTCACCCAGCCCCACTGTGTCCAGGGACACTCTGTTCAGGGTCAGAACATTTATGGCACGTGCCATGCCAAACAGACTAGAGACAGGCCAGCGGGGCCCCCTCCTTCTAGTGCCAAAGCCCCTTAGAGATGCATGAGGAGCGTTAGATACTGAACAGATGGACCCGGTGCCCCCGGGCCTGGGTAGGCTGGCGGGTGGGGCAGCGCACAGCCTTTAACCCACGTTCTGTTCTCTCCTCTCTGTGGTCCACCTGCCCCACGCCCCGTCTCTTTCTCTTGCGGGATCCACAGACCAGACGAGGAGCCCATGGAAGAGGAGCCGCCCCTGTAGCACTCCCTCGAAGCTGCTGTTCTCTTGTCTGTCTGTCTCTGTCTTGAAGCTCAGCCAAGAAACTTTCCCGTGTCACGCCTGCGTCCCACCGTGGGGCTCTCTTGGAGCATCCAGGGACACCCGGCGTACAACAGCCACGGGAAGCCTTTCTGCCACCCAGGCCCACAGGTCTCAAGACGCACATGCACACCTGGGCGTGGCAGCCTCACAGGGAACACGGGACAGATGCCGGCGACGCGCAGACACACGGACACGCGCAAGCCAAGCACACTCTGGTGGGTCCCGCGAGGGGCGCCGTGGAGGAAAGAAGCCTGTGGCGACAGGCGGCCGAGCTGCCGAATTCAGTTGACACGAGGCACAGAAAACGAATATCAAAGATCTAATAATACAAAACAAACTTGATTAAAACTGGTGCTTAAAGTTTGATTATTACCCACAACTCCACAGTCTCTGTGTAAACCACTCGACTCATCTTGTAGCTTATTTTTTTTTAAAGAGGACGTTTTCTACGGCTGTGGCCTGCCTCTGTGAACCATAGCGGTGTGCGGTGGGGGGTCTGCACCCGGGTGGGGGATGGAGTGACCTTTAAAGAAAACAAAACTGGACAGAAACAGGAATGTGAGCCTGGGGGAGCTGGCTTGAGTTTCTCAAAGCCATCGGAAGATGCGAGTTTGTGCCTTTTTTTTATTGCTCTGGTGGATTTTTGTGGCTGGGTTTTCTGAAGTCTGAGGAACAATGCCTTAAGAAAAAACAAACAGCAGGAATTGGTGGGACAGTTTCCTGTGGCCAGCTGAGTCTGGCAGTGCTGGCACCGCGAGCTGGCCTGACGCCCCAAGCATGGGCACCAGCCGTCATCTCCGGGGCCAGGGGCTGCAGCCCGGCGGTCCCTGTTTTGCTTTATCGCTGTTTAAGAAAAATGGAGGTAGTTCCAAAAAAGTGGCAAATCCCGTTGGAGGTTTTGAAGTCCAACAAATTTTAAACGAATCCAAAGTGTTCTCTTCTCACACGTCACATAACGATTGAACATCTCCATCTGGTCGTGAAGCATGTGGTAGGCACACTTGCAGTGTTACGATCGGAATGCTTTTTATTAAAAGCAAGTAGCATGAAGTATTGCTTAAATTTTAGGTATAAATAAATATATATATGTATAATATATATTCCAATGTATTCCAAGCTAAGAAACTTGATTCTTATGAAATCTTGATAAAATATTTATAATGCATTTATAGAAAAAGTATATATATATATAAAGTGAATGCAGATTGCCGAGGTCCCTGCGAATGGATGGCTCTCAAGGTGCTTATGGAAAGGGATCCTGATTGAAATTCATGTATTTTCAAGCTCCAGATTGGCTTGATTTCAGATCGCCAACACATTCGCCACTGGGCAACTACCCTACAAGTTTGTACTTTCATTTTAATTATTTTCTAACAGAACCCCTCCCGTCTCCAAGCCTTCATGCACATATGTACCTAATGAGTTTTTATAGCAAAGAATATAAATTTGCTGTTGATTTTTGTATGAATTTTTCACAAAAAGATCCTGAATAAGCATTGTTTTATGAATTTTACATTTTTTCTCACCATTTAGCGATTTTCTGAATGGTAATAATGTCTAAATCTTTTTCCTTTCTGAATTCTTGCTTGTACATTTTTTTAACTTTCAAAGGTTTTTAATTATTTGTTTTTATTTTTGTACAATGAGTTTTCTGCAGCATATGGAATTGTTGCCGTCAGAGTTTATTTTCAGAAAGTTAGAGGAGGGACCGTAGGTCTTTTTGGAGTGACACCAACGATTGTGTCTTTCCTAGTCTGTCCTAGGAGCTGTATAAAGAAGCCCGGGGCTCTTTTTAACCTTCAACACTAGTAGTATTACGAGGGGTGGTGTATTTTTCCCCTCTGTGGCAGGGGCAGGGAGGGTCGCTTAGGATGCCCGGCCACCCTGGGAGGCTTGCCAGATGCCGGGGGCAGTCAGCATTAATGAAACTCATGTTTAAACTTTTCTGACCACATCGTCAGGATAGAATTCTAACTTCAGTTTTCCAAAGACCTTTTAAGCATGTCAGCAATGCATGGGGCACACGTGGGGCTCTTTACCCGTTTGGGTTTTTCCACTGCAGCCACATGGCCAGCCCTGGATTTTGGAGCCTGTGGCTGCAAGGAGCCCAAGGACCCTTGTTGCCTGGTGAACCTGCAGGGAGGGTATGATTTCCTGACCAGGACAGCCAGTCTTTACTCTTTTTCTCTTACAGTAACTGACAGTCACGTTTTACTGGTAACTTATTTTCCAGCACATGAAGCCACCAGTTTCATTCCAAAGCGTATCGGGTTCAGACTTGTGGGCAGAAGTTCAGACACACCGTGCTCAGGAGGGACCCAGAGCCAAGTTTCGGAGTTTGGTAAAGTTTACAGGGTAGCTTCTGAAATTAACTCAAACTTTTGACCAAATGAGTGCAGATTCTTGAATTCACTTGGTCATTGGGCTGCTGACAGTCAGCTCTGAGACAGTGGTTTGAGAGCAGGCAGAACGGTCTTGGGACTTGTTTGACTTTCCCCTCCCTAGTGGCCACTCTTTGCTCTGAAGCCCAGATTGGCAAGAGGAGCTGGTCCATTCCCCATTCATGGCATAGAGCAGTGGCAGGGCCCAGCTAGCCGGCTCTTCTGGCCTCCTTGGCCTCATTCTCTGCACAGCCCTCTGGGGATCCTACCACCTGCCCTCTTACCCCGCCATGGCTTATGGGGAGGAATGCATCATCTCACTTTTTTTGTTTTAAGCAGATGATGGGATAACATGGACTGCTTAGTGGCTAGGTTATCAATGGGGAGACTAAATTCTAATCTCATTCAAATGGAGACATCCTCTGTGCAAAGACCTGGCAGGGGGAGGCACGTTTCATCTGTCAGCTCACTCCAGCTTCACAAATGTGCTGAGAGCATTACTGTGTAGCCTTTTCTTTGAAGACGCACTTGGCCCTTCTCCACAGCAAGTGTCTGGGCAGATGGCAGAGGATCTGCCTCGGCATCTGCGGGCAGGACCCCATCAGGGAGGGTTCTTTCGTGTGCCCTCCCTGTGGGTCCTTGGACCTTTAGCCTTTTTCTTCCTTTGCAAAGGCCTTGGGGGCACTGGCTGGGAGTCAGCAAGCGAGCACTTTATATCCCTTTGAGGGAAACCCCAATGACGCCACTGGGCCTCTTGGCGTCTGCCCTGCCCTCGCGGCTTCCTGCCGTGCTGCAGCGTGCCCACGTGCCCACGCCCCACCAGCAGGCGGCTGTCCCGGAGGCCGTGGCCCGCTGGGACTGGCCGCCCCTCCCCAGCGTCCCAGGGCTTCGGTTCTGGAGGGCCACTTTGTCAAGGTGTTTCAGTTTTTCTTTACTTCTTTTGAAAATCTGTTTGCAAGGGGAAGGACCATTTCGTAATGGTCTGACACAAAGCGAGTTTGATTTTTGCAGCACTAGCAATGGACTTTGTTGTTTTTCTTTTTGATCAGAACATTCCTTCTTTACTGGTCACAGCCATGTGCTCATTCCATTCTTCTTTTTGTAGACTTTGGGCCCACATGTTTTATGGGCATTGATACATATATAAATATATAGATATAAATATATATGAATATATTTTTTTAAGTTTCCTACACCTGGAGGTTGCATGGACTGTACGACCGGCATGTCTTTATATTGTATACAGATTTTGCACGCCAAACTCGGCAGCTTTGGGGAAGAAGAAAAATGCCTTTTTGTTCCCCTCTCATGACATTTGCAGATACAAAAGATGGAAATTTTTCTGTAAAACAAAACCTTGAAGGAGAGGGGGGGGAAGTTTGCGTCTTATTGAACTTATTCTTAAGAAATTGTACTTTTTATTGTAAGAAAAATAAAAAGGACTACTTAAACATTTGTCATATTAAGAAAAAAAGTTTATCTAGCACTTGTGACATACCAATAATAGAGTTTATTGTATTTATGTGGAAACAGTGTTTTAGGGAAACTACTCAGAATTCAGAGTGAACTGCCTGTCTCTCTCTTGAGTTGATTTGGAGGAATTTTGTTCTGTTTTGTTTTGTTTGTCTCCTTTTATCTCCTTCCACGGGCCAGGCGAGCACCGCCCGCCCTCACTGGCCTTGTGACGGTTTATTCTGATTGAGAACTGGGCGGACTCGAACGAGTCCCCTTTTCCGCACAGCTGTGTTGACTTTTTAATTACTTTTAGGTGATTTATGGCTAAGATTTCACTTTAAGCAGTCGTGAACTGTGCGAGCACTGTGGTTTAAAATTATACTTTGCATCGAAAGGAAACCATTTCTTCATTGTAATGAAGCTGAGCTTGTTCTTAGCTCGGCCTCACTTTGTCTCTGGCATTGATTAAAAGTCTCCTATTGAAAGAAAAAGAAAGCGAACAGTTTTTGTTTGTTTGGTTTTTTTGCTGTGTGTGCTCCATAGTGGAGGCGCTATTTTCCAATTGATGAGAATGACAAACATATATAATCTATCTACCTATCTATCTATCTATCTATCTATCTATCTATCTATCTATCTATCTATCTATCTATAAAGGGGGCTTGAACCTTACTCACCCAAGAGCTTCTTACGGAATGTGGTAGAAAACCAAGTTGTAACGACACTGTAACCTACTTGATGCCTGTTCGCGCCCGGCGTGAGCTCCGCACTGGCCGTGGCCACCATTCGCCTCTGTAATTTAATCCGTTTCTCTTGGATTGTCTGGACGTGCCCGACGGTTCTTTCTTTTGCTCAGTGGAGTTGGAGGTTTTGTGTTTGGTTTTCTCATTCTTGTCTTGTTTTGTGTGGGTGGATTTTCACTGACCAATGATAACCTCTTCTGACGGTCAACTTCTTTCCACTTCACTGGAGTCCAGTATTCTGTACCACATCACGCAATGTGTTACTCTTGTGGTGTAAATAAAGACTGCGTTACTTGCCCTCCCAGCTCTGGTTTCTGCCCGTGCACTCTCTTCCTCATTGGCTCTCGCATGTCTGGGACCCTGTGGGCCGAATGGCCAGTGCCCTGGGTCCCATCCAGATGGTTGCCTGGGAATCACTGGACCCCATGGGGACGGCCCCTAGGCCCAGACCAGCGGCAGACCCGACCCCCTCTGCCTATATAATCAGGTCCCATAGGAGTGTCTTCGTTTTAAATGTCCAGTAATTTAAATCTTTACATTATCTTCTCCCCCAAAACACTTACCAAGCCATGGTGAGCTGGAAATAATCTTGGAGAGAACAAGGCCAAAGAGAGAGGCCCAGGACCCACGCCTAGCCACCTGCCCACAGCCGGGCAAACACACTTCTGAGACTGGAGTCCAAACACCAGCCACAGCTCCTGACCCTCGGCAGCGCCCCTTCCCAGGCTCCCGCATCCAGTGACTAATCAGTTGGGTGCAGAGCAGTGTAAGCACCAGGCCATCTTGGCCCAACTTAAGACAACTCAAGACCTGCTGGCTTCCCGGAAGGTACCTGAGCCCCTCCCTAGGCTGATTGCCTTCCCTCCTCCCCTGTCACAGCTGCCAATCCAAGGACACCTTAACCACCTTGCACACCGAAGCCCACCCAGTCTGCTCCCCAGAAACCCAGCCCAGGCACCCAGGTTGCCCCTGAGCCCCCGAAAGAGGCCTCTGGAACAGAGGGCCCTGCTGGTCCCCAGGCACAGCCGTGTGGCAAGTGGGGCTCAGTCGGCCCCAGTACAAGAAGAGGTACTTGGAACCTGAAGCCACTGAGGCTGGAGTGATTTTGTTATTGTTACTGATTCAATTGGCATGTTTACTGGTTATAGTATATTAGTTATCTATTGCTTGCAATAGATTCCCTCGAAATTTAACAGCTTCAAATAGCAGACATTTATTACCTTGGAGTTTCTGAAGGTCCGAGTCCAGGTACATCTCAGCAGAGTCCCTGTCTCATCTTCCCTGGGGGTCTAGTCAGATGCTCAGCCAGGGTTCCTCTGGGGGCCCAGCTGCAGGGGGACCAGGCTGGGGGTTGGCCTCCAGGCACATCCCTGTGGCTGTGGGTGGCCACCTTCCCTGCCTGATGGGCCTCTCCACAGGGCCGCCTCGAGGCCTGGCCATCGGCGTCCCCCACGGCACGTGATCTAGGAGCAAGTGGAGGACGCACCAGGAGACACAGCCAGTCTTTTAAATAGCCTCATCTCCGTGGGCATAGAAACCAGTCCAGGAGGCCAGCCCACACTCATGGGTGAGGCTTTCTCTGCTCAAGGCCCAAGGACCCTCAGACTCAGATCCCACTGCGCTTCCCTGGATTCGTCCGTCTCACATGCTAGAGTAGAGATTTGGAAACTGGTCTGCTCCTCTAGCCCAAGAGATGAAGACATCACCGCTGCCCAATAAACAGGTGGAATGAAGGGTTCCAGGGTTGTCTTCTCCACCCATTTGTTTCATTACTGGGGCTGTGAACTAGAAAGCTTTATCTATTTTGGGATGCTAATCCTTTATCCATCATAAATTTATAGTATCTTCTGGTCTTTAGGTTCTCCTCTCTCTGTCTCTGAAAAAGTCAGACACATACAGAAGTGGGGGACTAGTGGAGGCCCTGTGTGCTCATCAACCTGCCTCAACAGCTGTAAACACTCCCAAATGTGTTTAGTCTACCCCCTCCTCACCCCAAACAGGATTGTTAGGAGGCAGCAGCAAATCCCAGACATCTTATCATTTCATCTGTAAATATCTCAGTAGATTTCTCTCAAAGATAAAGACTCTCTTCTTAGACAACACAGTATCTTATCACGCTGCCAAAGCAGGCAGTTTCATGTCATGATCATATTCAGCCCATGTTGAGATTTCCCCGTTGTTTCAGATTGTCTTGGGTTTTTTTTCGTTGTTGTTGTTGTTACCGTGGTTTTGTTTTGTTTTGTTTTCTTGCAATGTATTTGCAGAAGAAATCCAGCCATTTATGCATTTGTACATCCACTGTGCCCTAGCCCTTTCCCCTGACAAGTATAGGAGGCAGGTGGGGCTAGAGCACTGGCCAATTCAGGCTCACACCCCTAGCAGAAGCCCCTCAGAGGTGGGGCCCACCCTTCTTTGACGTGGCCACTGGGCCCATTATTTCATTGGGGGTTTGAAGGCGGTGATGCTTTCTTGCCATTCCATTTTCACAAATGAGATACTTAAATGCATTCACATTCACAACAAGCAAGCAACTGTTATATCAAGTCTCTAGGCCCAACACCTTTGTTTAGAAAGAAGTAAACACGTAAAGGTTACAATTACAAATTGAAAAGGGTTTCCACTCAGTGCCCCATTGATTCGAGATCTTTTAGTCAATAATTTATGGATGGTATTATTATTATTATTATTAATTATTATTTTAGACAGAGTCTCACCCTGTCGCCCAGGCTGGAGTGCAATGGCACAGTCTCGGCTCACTGCGACCTCCACCTCCTAGGTTCAAGTGATTCTCCTGCCTCAGCCTCGCAAGTAGCTGGGATTACAGGCGCCTGCCACCATGCCCGGCTTTTTTGAATTTTTAGTAGAGACGGTATTCCACCATGTTGGCAAGGCTGGTCTCAAACTCCTTACCTCAGGTGATCTGCCCGTCTTGGCCCCCCAAAGTGCTGGGATTATAGGCATGAACCACTGCACCCAGCCAAGGATGGTAATATTATATGGTACTATATATATGAGACTTTAATATATATATACTTATACTATATATATGAGACTTGAATAATATATGAGACTTGAAGTTTTATTTTTAAATGCACTTAAAATTTCTATTTAAAAGGAACTCCCTGGCCAATTAAACTGTTTTGTTGATTTGATTTCAAATGCAATAACATTTTATTTCTCTGATAGTGATGGAAAATAAATTCATATGAAAATGTGGGAAAAAAGAAGTCTGGCATTGTAATTCATGCAAGTCTTGGGATTTATGCACAAAAACTAAAATGCTGCCGTGTTCTCAGTTTCTTATGCTGCTTAAAAGTTTTTGTCTGATATCTGAGTGTACAAAAAATGGAAACTCAGGTTTGCAACTAAATTGTGCTATAATTTCAACACATATTGTCTTTTACATCAGATTCTCAGGAAGCGCACGTCATAATGCAGCGTAGGAGGACCCAGGAAGTGGTTCCACTTAAACTTTTTGGGTGCAGTTTTAGGGAGTTGTATGTCCCTGACATACTCTTAATTTCAGTCTGGATTCAGTTGCTCTTTGAAGTCACACTGAATCTCTAATGGGTACTTGGGGCCTCAGACTAATGTGTTATAATGTTGAAGTTATTAATAGAGCCGCTTTGGAAAGTAAACAACTCCCAGTAATGGGCAGTTAAATATATGACAAAATGACAGAGGATGGCAAAGCTAATGTCTGCGTGGGTGACACACATCTACCGAGCCCACCACAGATATTCGCAGGGCCTGGGGCAAGGGTTCAAGCGGAGACAACCATATGCCCAAGTACGTAGACACAGATCAAGCTCCAAAAGTGTTGTACAGAAATATGGGCTCCTCGCCACCTTGACAAATCCACCTCCCTAAAGACGCAGGAGGCCAGGCTGGAGCTGCGGCTCTCAGCCTCCCAGGGGCCCTTGGTAGCCTCTGCCACCGCCTCCCTCTTCCTACTCCTGCTGGGGAGACCACAGTCCACCCCCTGCCTAGCTGCTTCTCAGGGCTTCTCACCTGGCACCAGAACTCAGAATGGCTCCTTAAGGGTTCTCCCCAGATGCTGCACACAGCATTTCTGCCTAAGAGCCCCTGGGGCTCATGGCCACAGCAGCTGCAAGCAAGGCCGGGATGTGTAGTCCTCCACAGGTACCCATGTGTCCAGGTGGAAACGGCAGCTCTATTGTTAGGGAAGAAAGGGAGGGTGGGTACTGAGAGACACCAGAGTCTCTGCCACAGAACCAAGAACAGCTGCATACCTCACCAACACACGAGGAGCCACTGCACCCAGTACCCCACAACCCCAGGGCCTTCCTGTGAGGTCCACACTCTACCCAAAAGACATCTGTGCCAGTGGGAAGGCAGAAGGTCAGGGATGGTGCCGCCTGGACCCTCCGGGTGGGCACAACCAACTAATGATACCAGCGAAGGTGGCCAGCCCTTACAACCACATTCCGGCCAATCGGAGGCTCTCTTCTTTCCTAGAATCAATCGTGCCAGTCTTCTCCAGAGACGAAGGTGGTACACACAGGTCCAAGGTGAGTATCATGACCAGAAGGAAGTCATCAAATGGTATCAGAACAGGAACTGGCACTGTGCTGTCTGGCTAGTGAATTACTGGGGGACTGAGGATAAAAGGTACCAGGACAGTTCTACAAGTAATGGCTGCGTGCACAGCCACGAAGCTGATGAGATGCTGTTCGAGCAATCACTAGAAATACAAAAAGACATTTCCAAGAGATGTTAGGCCAGGTGCATACAGGAGCATACAGCAGAAATGAAAAATAATCTCAAGGATGAACATCACGGATTCTCCTGCAAGCTCCAGGTGGGAAGGGCTGCTGAAGAGGGAACGGATGAAGCGCCACAGTGGGCAGCTCTCTAGGCGGCACCTCTCTGACTTGGTCCCAGCTGGCAGCAACGTGGCAGGAGGCACCAGGTGTGCCGCACGAAACCGGAGAGCTTCAGCCAGCCAAACCCAGAGGCCCTCATGCCTCGTTAGAAAGGCAAGAAGAAATGACAGATATTCCGTACGAGTCCGTTCTCACACTGCTATAAAGAAATACCTGAGACTCGGCAATTGATAAAGAAAAGCGGTTTAATTGGCTCACGTTCCCCAGGCTGTATAGGAAGCATGAGGCTGGCATCTGTTCAGCCTCTGGGGAAGCCTCAGGAAATGTCCAGTCATGGCGGAAGGGGAAGCAGGTATGTCTTCCAGGACTGGAGCAGGAGCAAGAGAGGGGGAAGGGGCCCCACACTTTTAAACAACCAGGTCCATGAGAGCTCACTCATTCACTCCACAGTACCGAGGGGGCGGAGCTAAGCCATTCATGGAGCTCCGCCCCTGCGATCTGGTCACCTCCCACCAGGTCCCAGCTCCAACCCTGGAGATGACAATTCAACATGAGATTTGGTAGGGCACAGATGCAAACCGTATTCTATTCACAAACCAGTTACCAGGAAATTCATTCTAAATCTAGACTTCCTCTCTGTCTTACCATCACAAAACCGAGTTTTAGTCAAAGCCAAGTTTGGTGGGCAGGTGGAGGAGGCTCCCATGATACTAGGAAGTTTGTTCCAGTAGTTCCAAGAACCGTGCAAATCAAAAAAGCTGCGACAGGAAAACAGGTTTGTTATATCGTCTGTTTTAGGAAGATGCGTCTTCGTGCAAAGTGTAAGCTCTGCAGGTACTGGCGGATGGCTCCCCCCTTTCCAGCAACGATCATGAAGAAGGAACATCTGATTTGGTGCTAACGAACTCCTCACATCCAAACAGCCCGGCACACTGATTTTGAAAAGGAACAAGGCCAAGGGCATTCTTTTGCCATGAAAAGTGTATTTCCAAGGAAAATGTGGGGCCCATTTGATTCTCTTTAAAGCACACATAGAAGTCGACTTTGTAGACAGCTTTGAGCCGCTACACCAGCGACCCGTTTGAGTGAGAATGTCCTCACGAGCCTACTGGCTTCCACTATCCCACCCAGACAGCTTTCATGAAAAAGTTTAAAATCAAGGTTAATGGAGTGATTAAATTGAGATATATTTTTTTCTAGCAGAGAGCACCCTCCAGAATCACTACACCTGGAGATGAGGCTAGTGACAGGCCCAACGCAGGGCCCGTATGGTGACAGGGGTGGTCTTACCACTACCTTCGGTGAGTGCTCACGTGTGGGGCCTGGCGTCGACATAACTCAAAGGTAAAGCTTCCCAGGTTGACATGACACTGGTGGGAGTGGGTGCCCTGAGGCTGGTGGAGGTGGGGAGGGCGGTTGACTTTATCACAGGATTCTGTCTCCTTCTGGGTATGTTCGAGATTTTCCATAATGAAAAGTTAAAAAGAAGCAACAGAAATAAGAAATCACAAAAGAAGAACATTGATAAATGTGACTAAGTAGAAATGTGAAAACTTCCAAGGCGATTTAATAACCCCAGTCTCGATGAATGGAACTTACCACACCAACCAGGAAGCAAGACAGCCAGGGCCAGTGTTGACAATCTGTGCACAGCTCGTAGAAATGTTTTAAAAACCATGGACAGATCCCAAAAGACGAGACACAACTGTGCGATAAACATACAGAAAACTGACAAGCCCTGTCTGTAGTTTTTAAAATTACAAGTAGCCGGGCGCGGTGGCTCACGCCTATAATCCCAGCGCTTTGGGAGGCCAAACCGGGAGGATTGCTTTAGTCCAGGAGTTCAAGACCAGCCTGGGCAACATGGTGAGACTCTGTCTTACAAAAAAACTTGAAAAAAAAAAAAAAAATGAGCCAGGCATGGTGGTGCACACCTGTGGTCCCAGCTACTCAGGAGACTGAGGTGGGAGGATTGCTTGAGCCTAGAAAGTCAAGGCTGCAATGAGCTGTGATCACACCACTGCACTGCAGCCCGGGCAACAGAGTGAGACCCTGTCTCAAAAAATAAATAAAATAAAATTTACAAGCAGAGGTAAAAGAGAAAGATGATTTGGGGCCTGTGTATATTTCAACGATCTATCCTGTTAAATGCTAGGGAGGGTGTGTGGACATGAATGGCCCTCAGGGCCACAGCCGGGGGACCATCACCATGAGAGGCTGCAGAGCCCTTCAGAGCCTCACAAACGACTGTGCCCTGACCTGATGATACTTCTGGGCATCTGTGCCCAGGACATAAACATTACGGAAAACCTCTTATGTCCAAAGATGCTCATTTCAGCATTATTTAATGAACAACTGGAAACACCTGGGAATATTTAACAGCTGGGAACTGGGTGGTGCTTAGGTGCTCGGTGAGTGGGCAGCATCTGCAGCGGACGACTGACCAAGGCTGCCCTGTGAGGCGAGACTCACGGAGGGCCGGCCGCCCACGGACCCTGCCTGTGTTAAGACAGTGTGAGGGAAAAGTAACCCAAAACCCATCCATGCCTTCCGAGGAGGCTGCGGGGACGGGGGCTGAAATTTTTGCAGGATCCTCTTTGAGTTCTAGACTGTGGATCCCTAAGTTTCCCCTTTTCTGATGTAGGAGTACACACCACCCTTAATTCATGGTATTTACATTTGTGAGAATCGGCTTTAAAGCTGCCCTTCCTGCCTCAGCCACAGAACATAGTTTCCTCAAGGAATTAATAGCTGCCCCAAAGAAAAAAGGTAAAATGCAGGGACAGTATTTTCTAGCACATTCCTCTGAGCTCTCTCACCCCCAATCCCAAAGGACATCCGGTCCCCATTCCCCCATGTGCAGAACATGCCCAGAGGAGGCCTGGGCCTCAGTCAGGTGGGCAAAGCGTCCCTCTCCCTGGGGGGTGTGTCTGTCTGGCCAGCCAGGGCAGCCCTTGCCACCAGAGAGTCCGTAAA
>NW_012102143.1:8097256-8101440 GCF_000951045.1 Mandrillus leucophaeus | reverse complement strand
CCACTTGGGCCAGGGCAGCCCTTGCCACCAGAGAGTCCGTAAAGCCACTTGGAGCTTCCAGTCCTCCACAGTAAGAATGCCAGGCCCCAGGCATGAGGGTGACGCAGGTGGGACCCTGTCACCTGACCTGCCACTCTTCCAGATGGGACTGTCCTGAGAATGGCATCAGGCTAAGTGCCAATAAAGGCACTTAGCTCAGTTTCTGGCCACAAATGGCTGTTATCAATGTTGTTATGGACACCACAATGTCTGCTCTGTTCCACAAAGTCTTTGTTTGGAAGACAGTTAACAGTAGCTATTGGGGGAGCCCCCGGGGGCCGCTGAGATGCACCCCCAGCGCCCCTGCTGAACTGAAGCCACTTTCTACTTCCCAACTCAGCCTCAGACTCAGCCTCCAGCCCTTTCCAGAAACCGCCCTCAGCCTGAGAGACAGGGGTGCCTTCAGGGTAGCCCACACTTTAGGAGCAGTCCACGTGGGATTACAGAGGGCAGGGCTGAGTCCACGGGGCTGGCTGAGGCCTCTGTTGAGACTGCGTCACAGCTCAGCACCTCTGCCTGGCCCTGCCACCTCCCTTCCTTCGCGTGGGAGGGGCTCACCAGTACCCCCAGTGAACCCGGGGTCTCAGAGCCGCCTGAGGAAGACCTAAACTGCACCACGAGAGGGGGGAGCAGAGGACACCCCGTCCTTTCAGTGCCACAAATTCCAAGATAAATTTCAGAAAGGTGAAAACAAGAAAAGTTCACATTGTGGACAGAAGAGCAGAATTATGAGTTCTCAGCTCAGTCAAGCCTCTTCATTTACAAGGACAGAAACCCCCTATGGCTGGGGCCAAGGAGGACGGGGCGCTGGAAGCGCCCTGTGGTCACGCCAGGCTGCCCCTCGCCCGGCTCCCCCTGCCTCTGCCAGCCCTCCCGCTCCTCTGCCCCGGGCTCCTGTGTTCCCCTCAGAACCCGGCAGAAACTGTTTCCCTTGCCCACATGCCCACTGCCACCGAACTGCGAGTCCTGCCTCATGCCTTCTGCCCTCAAAAGAGAATCCGACTGGCATCTGTTCAGCTCTCAGCCCATGCAGACACAGAACACGTGCTTCCCACAAGTGGACCCGTGGCTGTCTTAGAGACCAGCATCACGCTGACCCCCAGTGTGGGAAAGCCAGCTCCGTTCTGCCTGCTGGGCTCCTTGAACGCACAAACCAGCTTCTGCCTCCAGGCCGTTGCACAGGCTGTTCCCCCGCCTGGAATGCCCTTCCCCACCTGGCGACCTCCCCTTCATCCTGTGAGCCTAAAAGTCAATGGGGCCTCCCTTCTAAGCCTCCCTCCCCCAGACACTCTCATCTCCCATCAGCAGCATATGGGGAGGAGGAGGAAAGGCTTTCTCGGCCTCAAGAGACACAGAGGTGGCCAGGGAGGCCTGGCCTGTCTGCAGAGTCTCAGCGCGGCCTGTGCCTCCTCCAGACAGTGACCTCCAGCCCAAGTCCCGCCCTCCGTTTTCCTCTGCAAGCTGCGTGCTGGACTCTCTCAGGGTAGACTTGAGTATGGACGTTCATGAGGCCTCATGGCCAGTTCACTTCTCAGCAGGGGGAGATCAGCTATGGGTCCAGGAGGCTCTGTTCCCCCGATGACCAGAGATGGCTCCCGGTGCTCCGAGTCTGTAAGGCAGTAACCAGGAGGGTGATGGACGGGCAGGTGCTTCGAGGCCTGAGGCTCAGCCTGATGCTCCCCAAAGTTAGCAACATCCTTGTCCTGCCAAGGCCTCTTCCAGGGCTGAGCAGGGGGTGGGCACTGCCACCGTGTGTCCGGAGCCCCGTCTCCCTCCTGCCATCCAGCCCCTTCTCACTGAGACGGGCACTTCTCACTGAATGGCAGCCTCTGTCCAAAAGCTGTGTTCACATCCTACCGTGGGAACCTGGTAAGTGAACTGATCCGGGAAAGCACCTGTGCGGAGGTAGTTACAGGTGAGGGGCTCTCCGGATGGGCTCAGCCTGGGTTTTCCAGGGGGACCCTGAATGCAGCGCGAGGGTCCTTACTGGAGACAGAAGAGGAGACGCAGGGAGAAGGGAAGGGGTTCTTGGGAGATGGAGGGGCCTGGCGGGGATGCCGCCATGTGCCATGGTGCTCGGGGCCACAGACGCTGGGGGAGGCAGGAAGGGCCCCCCTAGAGCCTCTGTAGGGGTCATGGCCCCCCGTGCACTTGGACCGCGGCCTTCTGGCTTCTGGAACTGTGAGAGAACAGACTTGCTGTTTGAATCCCCCAGTGCGTGGTCCTGGGTGCCCGTGAGCCAGGCAGCCCTGGTGCGGTGTCTTGTTGCTATTCAGGTGTGGTGAGGCTGACGGGGCAGAACACTGGCCTTGAGAAGACAGTTCATGACCCACCGTTCCCAGGAGGAGGCGTGGCACGCTGCACAGGGCCGGGGAACCCTGGGTGGTCAGAGGCCGAAGGAGTGAGTGGGAGGTGTGGGAAGAGCCATTCTCGTGGTCCACCCAGGCGAGGCAGGATTAGCAGGTCCCGGGGGCTGGGGCTGCTCTATATTGTCAGAGCCTGGCCCAGGCTGATCAGGGCAGGGGGTGATTAGGGCCCGAAGGGAGGGTTGGAGAGAGGAGGCGGCTGGGGATCTGGATGGCTCGCACACATACCACGCACATGCTCTGAGGGAATCAATGCTTATCCCTAGGAATCGGCCAGCCCTGTGAGACAGTTCCTCCGATGTGAGTGAGACCCCGGATGCCAGGGCAGCACAAATGCAGTGAACAGGAAAGACAGAGAATCCACACGGCCTAGGCGAGCACCCCAGAGGGCACCCTCCGCCTGCCAGCAGGTGGCCCATCACGCCAGGGGCTCTGCATCTGGGGTGCCCCGACAGTCTGGGGGGGCTTTGGAGCTCTGGGACGCCCTGAACACTGTGTGCAAAGTTCTCTAGGGGTAGGGCATGGGGTCTTCATCTGATCCCAAAGAGGTCAGATCCCTGCATCTCAGGATGATTCTGAAGCCCCAGCCCATCCTCGATGTCCTGAGCCCCCTGCTCTGCCCTCGGTGGGGCTGGCTGTTGGGGCTGCCACCACTCAGTGGGTTTCCCCTCTCACCTGCAGGGCACCTGGGTTCAGGGACAGGTCTTGTTACCTGGGGCGGTCGGAGGTGCTCATGGAGTGTTCGGGGTGCTCCCAAGGTCAGGGCCGAGTTACCAAGGTCAACACAGAAGAACAAGTGCAGGGTCTTGGATAGACCCACCTGGCCCGGGAAGGCCTGTGCTGCTGCTTCAGGGACAACGCTCTGCCCTGTGCAAAACCTGCACAGTTGGGACTGTGCCCAGCAGCCCAGCCTGGGAGACTGATGGGTGGAGGAAGCAGGGTCCTCCTGCTGGCCTTGGAGCGCAAAGGCAAGAGGGAAGCCAAGGAGAAAGCCCCCCAGAGGAGGGCTGGGCACCCTCCCCGGGCCTGCGTGCCAGATGCAACCAGGCAGGAAGCAGGAGGGGGGCGGGGCAGAGCAGGGCAGGGCCAGAGCAGGTTGGGGACTCCTAAGCAGCCTGGCCTGATTCCCTGGATCCTTCCTGTGGCTGCGCTGTTTTCCCCCGTCCCCACTGTGGTGCCTGTGAGCCTCTGCTGTGGGTCGCAGCAGGAAAACCCTCTTGCCCCAGCCCACGGGGGCGCCAGGCAGAGCTGGGACTGCCCATTCACCAAGGATGCCTGCCTGACCCTGTCCAGAGATTCTTTCTGGCCAAAAGCCAGCTGCACCCCACCCATCACCACAGCGACGGTGATGCCTGGCCAGGCAGGGGCAATCAGGGAGTGGCACTCTGCCCTCTTGCACCTCCAAAATGTTCGGGCCGCTTGACAAAGGAGCTAAGACTCAGCGTGGCACACACCACGCGTTTCACAACTGATTGACTGGGAGCCCCTGACCCCTGGCTGCCTCTTGCCTGGGGACCCCACCTCCCCTGACCCCTGACCCTAACCCCTGGCTGCCTCCCCTGAATTTCGGCATCACTGGCACCGAGCCCCTCTGCTCATCTCTGCCCCCACCCAAGGCCCCTCCCACAGCTGTTGTGGGGAACTGAGTTGCTCATTAGGCCTGGTGGAGATTAATGTCATCAACTCCAGGCGATTTTCACTGTCATTAACGGTGTCCAGTCCCCTCCACCAGGCAGGAGGACGCGCCCACTGAGGCCGACTCTGGAGGCCTCCCAAGGC
>NW_012102143.1:8093978-8097001 GCF_000951045.1 Mandrillus leucophaeus | reverse complement strand
CCCAGGCCCCGCTGGGGAGGCCTGTGGACTCCATCGCCACCTGGTGGTACTGCCCGGAACCACGGCCTCATCCGGAGGCCCCACCCTACCCGGTGCCCGCCAGCCCTGGTCCCCAAACCCTGACCCCTGCCAATGATGGAGGTGACAGTGGTGCGGCCTGCAGAAGCCAGACACCTCAAACCATTCCCTAATATTCTGTGGAGACATAAAACTGACAAAGTGAGACTTCCCCCCACCCCCACGGGAGGCACAGGGCACTTTGGTGGATCTCCTCTGCGGTCTCCTCTGCCAGAAGAACCCCAGGGCAGAGCCCATCGCCCCATGGAGCAGCCCGTTGCTTTCTGGGCAGTGAGGACCTGGGATGTCCTGCCTGGTGCTGGGCTGGCATGGCTGCCCTGCACTCGCAGCTCCCACGTGGCCCTACACACCTGCTTCACTCCTCACTGTCTACATGAGCTGCCAGGCACTGCCAGCTTCTCCAGGGGCTTTCATGGTGGGACAGAGAGCAGACATACAATGCCATACGTCAGGGTGCTGGGAGATGCGCCAACTAGGAAGGTAGGACAGGGAGGTTGGGGGAGACGGAGGGGCGGGGCAGGGCAGGAGGTGGCAGGTGGGTGGCCCAGGGAATGCAGGGAAGGGCTGCTGGGGACAGGCCAGATGGTGCAGAGGAGGCAGGAGGCTGGGGGGTGTGGAGCAGGGCAGGAGGGCCTCAGCTTTGGACAGGATGAGCCAAGTTCTCTGTTAGTTTATTTAGACCCTTGGATAGTTAAGCCTTGAGCTTGAGAGAAAGAAGCTTAGCTGGAAATAGAAACCTGAGCCTGTCAGCTGTTAGGTGGCATTTATGGCCGCAACATGGAGAAAATAACGAGGGAGCACAATAACACAGGAGAGAGGAAAAACCGAGTCCCAGATAAAAGAGGCTGGAGAGAAGAGGAACCAGCAGAGGAGGCCAGGCAGGGTGAGCAGTGTGTAGGGCTGGGGAAACCCACAGAGTGTGGGGCTCCAGCGATCAAGGCGTCAGCAGAGGGGAAGGCGCCATCCATTGACCGAGGAACAGCTGTTGCACGGAGCTGGGAGATTGAGCACCATGAGCACGCATCCCCTAACACCCCAGCCCCTCCGTGCTGCACACATGCCCTCCGGGCACATCTGAGCACCTGCCAACCCGGTGTTCCACCGTGAGCACAACACTGGGAACGGGACACAACCGTCAGGATGTGGTTCCCCAGAGCAATGGGCAGGCCTCACTGGTCAGAACTTTGTGTCTATTTCACCCTCATGATTGTAGTAAGACCTGCTGTTTATTGGGGCTTTTATGATTTCCTGGAACTATCCTACGTATTTAGATATTGACTCCATTCAAACTGACAACAGCCTGCCTTGAGAAGTAGGCGTCACTCTTTATTAGGGCCCGAAGGGAGGGTCGGAGAGAGGAGGCGGCTGGGGATCTGGATGGCTCGCACACATACCACGCACATGCTCTGAGGGAATCAATGCTTATCCCTAGGAATCGGCCAGCCCTGTGAGACAGTTCCTCCGATGTGAGTGAGACCCCGGATGCCAGGGCAGCACAAATGCAGTGAACAGGAAAGACAGAGAATCCACACGGCCTAGGCGAGCACCCCAGAGGGCACCCTCCGCCTGCCAGCAGGTGGCCCATCACGCCAGGGGCTCTGCATCTGGGGTGCCCCGACAGTCTGGGGGGGCTTTGGAGCTCTGGGACGCCCTGAACACTGTGTGCAAAGTTCTCTAGGGGTAGGGCATGGGGTCTTCATCTGATCCCAAAGAGGTCAGATCCCTGCATCTCAGGATGATTCTGAAGCCCCAGCCCATCCTCGATGTCCTGAGCCCCCTGCTCTGCCCTCGGTGGGGCTGGCTGTTGGGGCTGCCACCACTCAGTGGGTTTCCCCTCTCACCTGCAGGGCACCTGGGTTCAGGGACAGGTCTTGTTACCTGGGGCGGTCGGAGGTGCTCATGGAGTGTTCGGGGTGCTCCCAAGGTCAGGGCCGAGTTACCAAGGTCAACACAGAAGAACAAGTGCAGGGTCTTGGATAGACCCACCTGGCCCGGGAAGGCCTGTGCTGCTGCTTCAGGGACAACGCTCTGCCCTGTGCAAAACCTGCACAGTTGGGACTGTGCCCAGCAGCCCAGCCTGGGAGACTGATGGGTGGAGGAAGCAGGGTCCTCCTGCTGGCCTTGGAGCGCAAAGGCAAGAGGGAAGCCAAGGAGAAAGCCCCCCAGAGGAGGGCTGGGCACCCTCCCCGGGCCTGCGTGCCAGATGCAACCAGGCAGGAAGCAGGAGGGGGGCGGGGCAGAGCAGGGCAGGGCCAGAGCAGGTTGGGGACTCCTAAGCAGCCTGGCCTGATTCCCTGGATCCTTCCTGTGGCTGCGCTGTTTTCCCCCGTCCCCACTGTGGTGCCTGTGAGCCTCTGCTGTGGGTCGCAGCAGGAAAACCCTCTTGCCCCAGCCCACGGGGGCGCCAGGCAGAGCTGGGACTGCCCATTCACCAAGGATGCCTGCCTGACCCTGTCCAGAGATTCTTTCTGGCCAAAAGCCAGCTGCACCCCACCCATCACCACAGCGACGGTGATGCCTGGCCAGGCAGGGGCAATCAGGGAGTGGCACTCTGCCCTCTTGCACCTCCAAAATGTTCGGGCCGCTTGACAAAGGAGCTAAGACTCAGCGTGGCACACACCACGCGTTTCACAACTGATTGACTGGGAGCCCCTGACCCCTGGCTGCCTCTTGCCTGGGGACCCCACCTCCCCTGACCCCTGACCCTAACCCCTGGCTGCCTCCCCTGAATTTCGGCATCACTGGCACCGAGCCCCTCTGCTCATCTCTGCCCCCACCCAAGGCCCCTCCCACAGCTGTTGTGGGGAACTGAGTTGCTCATTAGGCCTGGTGGAGATTAATGTCATCAACTCCAGGCGATTTTCACTGTCATTAACGGTGTCCAGTCCCCTCCACCAGGCAGGAGGACGCGCCCACTGAGGCCGACTCTGGAGGCCTCCCAAGGC
>NW_012102143.1:8087445-8091133 GCF_000951045.1 Mandrillus leucophaeus | reverse complement strand
GAGGGGCACCCCCCAAAAAGATAGGTCCGTGTTCTATTCTCTGGAACTTGTGAATGTGTCTCTGTAGATGTTAAGCTCAGGATTTTTTTTTTTTTTTTAGAGGGAGTCTCACTCTGTCACCCAGGCTGGAGTGCAGTGATGTGAACTTGGCTTACTGCAACCTCTGCCTCCCGGGTTCAAGCAATTCTCCTGCCTCAGCCTCCTGAGTAGCTGGCACCACAGGAGTTTGCAACCATACCCAGCTAATTTTTGTATTTTTAGTAGAGATGGGGTTTCATCATGTTGGCAGGGCTGGTCTCGAACTCCTGACCTCAGGTGATCCACCAGCCTTGGCCTCCCAAAGTGCTGGGATTACATGCATGAGCCACCGTGCCTGGCCCTAGTTATTATTTTTGTAAATACAATAAAGTATTTTGAGAAAATATTGGCAACAAATGTGAATAAATGTTGACAGCTGAATATTCTTAGTGGTGAGAAAGAGTGTTTGTTATATTTATTTACTTACTATAGACTTAGAATTTATTTTAAAAACCTACTTTATACCACCAATATTATAAGATTAAAGGAAGTTACCAAAAAAATTAAAATGGATTCATTATAGAAATAGACCTATAAGAAGTACAAAAAATGAATTAGTAATTCAAGATCTTGCCACAAAAAAGCCCAGGCTCAGAATATTCACTGGTGAATTCTATCAAATATTTAACAAAACAGTACCAATTCTTCACAAACACAGGAAATAAAGAGGCAACATTTATTCTCTGAGGCCAGTATTACTCCAATACAAAGTTACGACCAGAAAACTACAGACTAATATCATGCATGAACTTAGACCCCAATACCCTTATCAAACATTAGCACACTGAATCCAACACATATAAGGAGAATGATACACCACGACCAAGTGGGGTTTATCCCAGGAATGCAAGGTTGGTTTAACATTTTAATATCAATTAATTTAATACATCATGTTGATAGAATAGAGGTAAAATCCCACATGGTCATCTTGATAGACACAGGAAAAAAACAAAAAACAAAAAACACTTAACAAAATCCAACACCTATTCATGAAAAGAATTTTCACCAAACTAGAAATCAACTGGAATGTCTTCATTTCTATTAAAGACATCTATAAAAATCCTGCAGCTAACATTATACTTAATGGTAAGAGACTGAATGCCTTCCACTTAGGATTGAGGAAAAAGGCAAGGAGGTGCACTCTCTTCACATTCATTTAACATTTGCTGGAGATGCTAGCTAATGAAATAAGGCAAGGAAAAACTAAGGCACCTAGACTGAAAAAGAAGTAAAACCCTCTTTATTGACAGATATAATAGAAAACCCTAAAGAACCCACAAAACTAATAAATTTAGTAAATGAGTTTAGCAAGATTACTGGATACAAGATCAAAATCAACATATAAAAATCAAGTGTACTTCTATATACTAGCAATGAATGATCAAAAAATGGAATTAAGAAAACACTTCCACTTGCAATAGTATTAATAAAGAATAAAAATACTTAGGAATGAAACCAACAAAGGAAGTGTAAGACTTAAATTAAAAGCTAGAAAACACTGCTGAGAGAAATTAGAGATCTAGATAACTGAGGGGACATTCTGTGTTTATGGATTGAAAGACTTAATGTTGTCAAGATTGTAATTCTTCCAAAATTGATGTATAGAGTCAATGAAATCTTACTAAAATCCAGCAGGATTTTTGTGGTAGAAATAGGCAAACTGACCATAAAATTTGCTTAGAAATGCAAAGAAGTCCAAATAGCCAAAACAATTTTGAAAAAGAAGAACAAAACAAGGGCACTTCCACCACCGGATTTTAAAACATTCTGTAAAGCTATGGTAATCATGGCACACAGGTCAATGGGAGATGATTGAGAGTTTAGAAATAAACACATCTATGGTCTCCTGATTTTCAACAAAGCTGCCAAGACAGTCAGTAAAGAAAAGATGGTCCTTTCAACAAATGGTGCTGGAGCAGTTAGATACCCAGACAAAAGATGAATTAGACCTTTACTGCATGTAATACACAAAAATTCACTCAAAGTGACTCACAGACCTAACTTAAAGCTATAAAACTCTGAGAAAAAAAACATAGGGGACAATCTTTGGGACCTGGGGTTAGGAAACGAGTTCTTAGATTTGATACTAAAAACATAATCCATAAAAATGATAAATTGGACTTCATTGAGATTGAAAGCTTTTATATATACATCATAAGACATGATTAAGACAATGAAAGACAAGCTTCATACATGGGAAAATGTTTTACAAATTATATATCTGGTGAAATATTTGAATCCAGGATCTATAAAGAACTTTCACCATTCAATAACAAGATCAACAGCCTAATTAAAAATGAATAAAAATATAAACAGCTATTTCACCAAAGATGTACAAATGGCTAATAAGCCAAAAATATGCACGGTATCATTAGTCTTAGGGTTAATGCAAATCAGAGACACCATCTCACCCCACTGAAATGGCTGTCGTGAAAGAGACAATCACAAGTGTTGGTGAGGATGTGAAGCAATCAGAACCCTCGTTCACTGCTGGTAGGAATTTGACATGGTGCAGCCACTTTGGAAAATAATTTCGCCTTTTTTCTTCAAAATGCTAAACATAGAGTTATCTTGTTAACCAGCATCCCATGCCTGGGTACATACCCAAGAGAAATGAAACATATCCAAGGACTTGTACAAGAATGCTCACAACGGCATGATTCACAACAGACAGCCGACTCAAATGCCCACTGGCTGGTGAATGGGTAAACAAACTGTGGTCTACGTATACAGTAGAACATGACTCATCAATTACAAAGCACGGATACATGTTACAACATGGATGTGTGTGAAGAACATCATGCTTAATGAAAGAAGTCAGATGCAAAAGACTTCACATTGTGAGATTCCACTGATTTGAAATGCTTAGAAAAGGCAAATCTATGGAGATAGAAGGCATTTCTGCAGGTGCCTGATAGGGCTGGGTATGGGAGCAGGGATTAACTGCAAACGGGCGCAAGGGAACTTTTTGGTTTGGGGTGATGGAAAGGCTTGAAACGTGAAAATAAAACTGTGGTGACAGTTGCACAATGCTAGAAAATTACTAAAAATCATTGAATTGCCACAACAGGTGGATTGTACGGTACCTAAATGAACCTCAATAAGAATAAATTATGTTAGAAATAAATCTCTACAAGATCAGCATTCAAACAAAAATCACTGCCTTAGCTTTTCTAGGCTCTGTCATAGTCTGAGTGAATACTCAAATGGGTTCATTAGCAGATCTGATTTTATTGTTCATGGCTCCGTGGGATTCCGCTTTACCAAGTCTGTCACAGTTGAAGGCGGGAAACCAAAATCACTCAAGGTATTTTGAGGAAGAAGAATGTCAGTGCATGGAATCAGGTGCTTGTCATTGTTGAAAGGGCTGAAGTCACAGGTGCCCAGCTGGACCTCATGCTCACCTCGGAGACAGCCCTGGAGTGACGCCGGTACCTGGTGGCCCCTCCTGAGCCCAGGGTGGCTGCCACAGCGTCACCCTTAGCCTCTGTGCTGTGGGACCTCACTCAGGAATTGGGGAATGGTGATGAGAGTTTATGGATAAAGTCATTTTATTTGGGAAAAATTAATTCCTGGAAACATCAACAGAGTGTTCATTTACTCATTAAAT
>NW_012102143.1:8073688-8087395 GCF_000951045.1 Mandrillus leucophaeus | reverse complement strand
TTCTGTAAAGCTATGGTAATCATGGCACACAGGTCAATGGGAGATGATTGAGAGTTTAGAAATAAACACATCTATGGTCTCCTGATTTTCAACAAAGCTGCCAAGACAGTCAGTAAAGAAAAGATGGTCCTTTCAACAAATGGTGCTGGAGCAGTTAGATACCCAGACAAAAGATGAATTAGACCTTTACTGCATGTAATACACAAAAATTCACTCAAAGTGACTCACAGACCTAACTTAAAGCTATAAAACTCTGAGAAAAAAAACATAGGGGACAATCTTTGGGACCTGGGGTTAGGAAACGAGTTCTTAGATTTGATACTAAAAACATAATCCATAAAAATGATAAATTGGACTTCATTGAGATTGAAAGCTTTTATATATACATCATAAGACATGATTAAGACAATGAAAGACAAGCTTCATACATGGGAAAATGTTTTACAAATTATATATCTGGTGAAATATTTGAATCCAGGATCTATAAAGAACTTTCACCATTCAATAACAAGATCAACAGCCTAATTAAAAATGAATAAAAATATAAACAGCTATTTCACCAAAGATGTACAAATGGCTAATAAGCCAAAAATATGCACGGTATCATTAGTCTTAGGGTTAATGCAAATCAGAGACACCATCTCACCCCACTGAAATGGCTGTCGTGAAAGAGACAATCACAAGTGTTGGTGAGGATGTGAAGCAATCAGAACCCTCGTTCACTGCTGGTAGGAATTTGACATGGTGCAGCCACTTTGGAAAATAATTTCGCCTTTTTTCTTCAAAATGCTAAACATAGAGTTATCTTGTTAACCAGCATCCCATGCCTGGGTACATACCCAAGAGAAATGAAACATATCCAAGGACTTGTACAAGAATGCTCACAATGGCATGATTCACAACAGACAGCCGACTCAAATGCCCACTGGCTGGTGAATGGGTAAACAAACTGTGGTCTACGTATACAGTAGAACATGACTCATCAATTACAAAGCACGGATACATGTTACAACATGGATGTGTGTGAAGAACATCATGCTTAATGAAAGAAGTCAGATGCAAAAGACTTCACATTGTGAGATTCCACTGATTTGAAATGCTTAGAAAAGGCAAATCTATGGAGATAGAAGGCATTTCTGCAGGTGCCTGATAGGGCTGGGTATGGGAGCAGGGATTAACTGCAAACGGGCGCAAGGGAACTTTTTGGTTTGGGGTGATGGAAAGGCTTGAAACGTGAAAATAAAACTGTGGTGACAGTTGCACAATGCTAGAAAATTACTAAAAATCATTGAATTGCCACAACAGGTGGATTGTACGGTACCTAAATGAACCTCAATAAGAATAAATTATGTTAGAAATAAATCTCTACAAGATCAGCATTCAAACAAAAATCACTGCCTTAGCTTTTCTAGGCTCTGTCATAGTCTGAGTGAATACTCAAATGGGTTCATTAGCAGATCTGATTTTATTGTTCATGGCTCCGTGGGATTCCGCTTTACCAAGTCTGTCACAGTTGAAGGCGGGAAACCAAAATCACTCAAGGTATTTTGAGGAAGAAGAATGTCAGTGCATGGAATCAGGTGCTTGTCATTGTTGAAAGGGCTGAAGTCACAGGTGCCCAGCTGGACCTCATGCTCACCTCGGAGACAGCCCTGGAGTGACGCCGGTACCTGGTGGCCCCTCCTGAGCCCAGGGTGGCTGCCACAGCGTCACCCTTAGCCTCTGTGCTGTGGGACCTCACTCAGGAATTGGGGAATGGTGATGAGAGTTTATGGATAAAGTCATTTTATTTGGGAAAAATTAATTCCTGGAAACATCAACAGAGTGTTCATTTACTCATTAAATACTTGCTTTTCTGTGGAAAGAAATGGTCTCTGTGCACCGCCACCCCTGCACCCCCAAATCCCTTTGGCACCTTCTAGAATGGAGCGGCCAGGGAAGGCGTGAGCAACATTCACTCAGTCTGTTCTCTGAGACATCCGTGAAGAGGGCCTCGCTGCACGCCCCTCGTTATGCTGGGGCTTCATGTCTGCGTTTAGGTTTTCAAATGCGGACTTTGAGAAGGTATGTCCAGTCAGTGCTTCCCTAGTATTGTATTGTGTTCAAGGTTTTAACTACTGGCCGACCGGAACATTGTCTGTTTGGGTCAAATGTTCACTTGTATGTATCACTCGCCTCTCAGGGCCTGTTTCCCTGGCGCGGGGCTACGTTTGGCTGGTTATTGACGCTGTCATACCGTATGGACAGGGCACTGGCGCTACTGACATTTTCCAGTAGGATATAAACTTTATTTTCAGAGATTTACCAGGTGTTCACATTTTTTAGCTCCATATTCAAAGATGTCTTGGCCCTGACCTTCTCGTGCCGTTTCTGGCACCCCAAGTACGAGGCTCCCCTGGGTCCTCTAGGGCTGGCTTTGTCCCACACAGTCCTGCTGGCTACAGGTGGCTATTCAGATGAGACCCAAATTCATTAAAGTGAAATTCAGTGAGAAGTCCGGTTCCTCAGTCCCCCAGCCACATCTCGAGGGTTTGATAGCCAGTGTGGCTGCTGGAGCACACAGCTCAGAGACAGGACACACCCACCGCCGCAGAAGACGCCCGGCACCTCGCACACGGGCTCACAGCAGCAACCATGACTCCTCTGCAGTTCCTTGTCCATTTCCCTTTGAGAAGTGACTTCTGAGGCGAGTGTGTCTTACCGTGGTGGGTTTGGAGCAGGTACTTGTCACCGATTCCCAAAGGAAGGGATGACCCAAGGGCCCTCGCACGGAGGAGGGCAGGGCCTTGAAAGTTGCCAACGTCAGGCTGGGTGCGGTGGCTCACGCCTGTAATCACTTTGGGAGGCCGAGGCAAATGGATCACCTGAGGTCAGAAGTTCGAGACCAACCTGGCCAACATGGTGAAACCCTGCCTCTACTAAAAATACAAAAATTCACTGGGCGTGATGGCAGGTGCCTGTAGTCCCAGCTCCTCAGGAGGCTCAGGCAGGAGGATCGCTTGAACCCAGGAGGTGGAGGTTGCAGTGAGCCGAGATCACACCACTGCACTCCAGCCTGGGCAACAAGAGTGGTACTCCATCTCAAAAAAAAAAAAAGTTGCCAGCGTGTGTGAGAGGGCTCTGTGGCAGCAGGCAGCAACTGGAGCTGGAGAGAAGCATGAAGTTGGGATTTGACAAGAAAAGGGGGGCAGCTGGGATGGGCAGGACGCACTCGCTCTGTCAGCGTAGCCTGCTGCCACCCCAGGGAACCTCTGCTGTGGATTTTATTTTACCATGGACTGCCCCTTCTGTGGCACCTGTGTCCCAGGTGGGCCCATACCCCAAGGACAGCCTTCTGATGGGCTGGCCAGCAACCCTGACCCTCTGACCCTCAGGGCCTGGCTCCCAGCGACAACCTGGGTTGGGAATTTGACAGTGGCAGACCAAGGGCTGAGTCAGTCCCTGGGAAAGTTGAGATGAAAATCATGAGGCCAGTTTGGGGTTGGGAGGCTCCCGTGGCCACTGGGCAGGGCGCGGGACAGGGAGGGGGCAGGGTGAGAGGAGGGACAGAGCCCTGAAGCCAGGAGAAGAATCCCAACGACGGAGCCGCTGGTCCCCTGGCCCGCCCAGCAGGATTAAAGCCCCATGCTGCGCCTGGGCCCACCTGAGCGTGGCTCTGTGCCTCGCGGTCAACATGCCCGGGGGAGAACGAGGCGTCGGCAGTGGGGCCTGGCTGTGCGAGCAATGTGGGCCACTGCGCCAGACAAAAGACGCAGCTTGGTTGGCTCAGCGGTGCTGTGTGTAGGACACGCCTTGGCCTGGCCCCTGTTTGGGGGAACATCTGGTTCTGATTGTGTCGTCCTAAAGATGAAAACTCTTCTGGGGCAGTGAGGGGACGGGCTTGGTGGCCTGGAGTTATGGCGTCCCCTCCATAGGCGTGCCAGCCCTCGGGAGCTGCTGAAGGCCACCTGCAGGGACCCATCATCCCGGCCACTTGCTTGGCAGGACCTCCTGGAGTGCAGTGGCCACTGCTGGGGGCCCTGTGGGAGATTTGCTGAGAAACTGAGAAATGTCAGATTCGCACCCGAGGCCGGGAGCTGAAATGGTGCTGACATGACGGACGGCAGGGCTGACGCATGGCATAGACACGCAGGCCTGGAAGCGGGTCCGTAACTCCTTCAGTTTCATTGAAGGGGGGAGAACGTCCTCTTCTCACCCCGAGCGTTCCCCGGCGCCATGCTCGCCCTGGGTACTTGGGCGGACGAGGCCAGGATCGTCAGGGGCTCTGCGGGCTGTGGCATCCGGTCCTCACGCAGCACCAGGGAGGGACAGCGATCCTGGGTGGCTCAGACCTGTTCTTTATTTTTCTATTATTTGTTGTCTAAACCCTCTGTTGCTTTTATTTTTTCCTACTTTTCTCAGTGTCCTAAAAACCCTGCCAATATTTTAGAAAACATCACCTTGAATCAGATCCAAACTCACCCTGCAGCTCCCGTCAAGCTCAGCTCTGTGTCCTGGGGACAATAAAACCGGCTGGGAGTGCTGGCCCAGGGTGGGCTGCGTCTGAGGCTCTCCACGCATGACATTCTCCTGCCTTGCTTCTCTGGAATCCGGGCCCTTCCTGCCTCCAGTGCCACGTTCCTGTTGCTGACAACTTGCAGGGACAACCCCCGGGAATGCACCGAGTGTGCTGACGGGGGAAACACGCTAAGTGTGGGCTGCGAGGAATCTTCTCTCATCATTTACTGAGCTATCCACTCACTCTTCCTGTAACGCACGTCTAGTAACGTTCGCTCTGGACCGTTCCACTCAGGGAGGCTGAGGATTAGGGCAGGCGACCTGCAGGGCTGCGCTGGCTGGGGTGGTGCTAGCATACTGAATGCAGCCGGCTGTGCTGCGGGTGCTCCGGGGCTGTGGCAGGGAAGACGCGCTTGGGGAAGAGCACCCTGTGTGGACGGACGACGCTGATGCTGTGGTTGCATAGACACAGATCTCATCCCTCTCTGCCCCCAGAATGTGCTGGTGGCGCCACTGTAGGCAGACACGGTCCCGGTGCTGCCTCACCTCTCACCTGGCCTCTTTCTGAGAAACGCGTTCCAAAAAGGACCCGAAGAACTCATGCTTGGAGCTACGAGGACATCCATCATCTCCCCGGGAAGCCTTTAAGGCCAAGTTATTTCAGCTACAACAGCTTCTGTGCCACTAGGATCTGAGCCTCTCTATCACTGGGACCCGAGCGCCCTCTTTGCATCACTGGGACCCAATCCCCTCCTGTGTAGCTGGGACCCGAGTGCCCTCTCAGCGTCACCTGGACCCGACCCCCTCTCTGTGTAGCCGTGACCATGGTCCCCTCTCCATGTCACTGGGACCTGACCCCCCCTCTGTGTAGATGTGACCATGGTCCCCTCTCCATGTCACTGGGACCTGACCCCCCCTCTGTGTAGATGTGACCATGGTCCCCTCTCCATGTCACTGGGACCCTAACCCCTCTCTACAATGAAGACAGAAAAACGCCTGTGCAGGTGGGAGGATCTCTGAATGTTCACTCTGAGTCCCAGGGTCCACACGCTGCCCTGGGAGATCTCTGCAAGGTGACTCCTCAGGCCAGGGCCTCCCTGGCAGCCTGGAGCCTGAGGGAGACGGGGCCCTGGACAGGGTGGGCCACCTGTGGGGGCTTGCACACTGTTATTTATGAGTCTTCCTGGGGCTGCTAGAGTGAGAGGCACTCCTAGGGTCTGACCCCCTGCCCGGCTCTGCACTGGAGGGACGGCCAGGGCGCAGCTGCAGCCACCCACAGAGGCAGCCACGTCCCAGCTGTGGGGGAGGCGAGCATGGGCAAAGCGGGGAGCATACTTCTGTCCTAAAATAGATTTTATCTCAAAAAGAAAACAGATGGGGATGGAGATGATTTTTTTCTTCTGGAAAGTGCAGGAAGCAGCACAGAGCTGCCGAGCAGCTCCCGCTCCCACCCAGATGCACTTAGAAACTTCCAGAACCCACTTGGTGCTGAGCCCCCACGACGACCTGGCCTGGGTGGAGTGGGGGGGGGGGGTTGGGGTGGGAGTGGCAGATGGCCCGAGTGGGGCTGCTGCGGACCCTTCCTCTCCCCAACACTGCCATAGTGAAGGTGAAGCCATGCCAGCAGGGAAAACGTGAGGGGCCCTGGTCCTGGTGGAACAGCAGAAGCGTGGATGCAGTCCCCACCCCCGGATCCCTGCCACACCAGGACCCTGGGTGTGGCAGGGACCACGTCTTGGGCAGGACCAGACACAGAGGGAGCCAGGCGGGCAGAGCTGAGCCTCCCTGGGAGACAGCACCCAGGCCAGTGTCTCCTGCCCTAGACAGCACCTCCAGGCCAGCGTCTCCCTGGAGCAGACACACCCTTGGCTTTGCTGCTGGGGGTGGCTGAGCCACAAGGTTGGCAGAGGGGACCAGCAAACCCTGCAGAATGCGACCATGGAGGAGTCTGGGTGCAGGAGGCTGAGTTTCCTGGCTGCCTTTCCCATTGCCTGTGAGTTTCTGTCTTGGGAACGCCCAAAAGTGTTAGCAGGTCTGTCTCATGATTAATGCTATCTGAGTAAAGTCTTGATTCAGCAAAATTCCTCCTGACTCGGTTTTCACCACATGACTCACTGTCTACCATGGAGGGGACAATCACAAAATTTCTCAGTGCAAACATCCCACTTATTCACAGCGAACCTGGGGAGACCCTGAGTGTGGGTCCTGACCACGATTCTCAGGTCCAGAGAAGATTAGGATGAGATTTTATGACCGGGGATGATCAGAGATATGGGTTTCCTTCACTCTATGGATTACAGATTTGTACCCAAGTTAAGGACACATTTCTCCTTTGACAGAGTACCCTGTGGGCCTAGAGACTGATGACTGCAAGGTGTGTATCTGCAGCAAGGGAGAGAGGACCACTGGGCATGCAGACCCCCCACTGCAGGAAGATCCCAAGGAATTCATGGACAATTCAAAAGCTTTGGTTTCCAAACAACACATGAAAAAGCAAATATTCTGAGCCTGGAGTTCTCACTCTGCAGGACAACTTTATGGAAACCCTCGGCGTCCTGAGCTCCCCAGTCACCAGAAAGCAGCTGGAAACATGAAGAACAAGAGGGAGTCAGAACCAGGAGAGCAGCTGACACCCTAATCATGGCCACCAAGGGCAGTGAGCGTCTGCACACCCTCCTGTGGCCTCAGTGCCCTTCAGCATGACCTGGTCAACTTTCCGGGGATGGTGGAGTCGTGAACCGCGTTAGTGAGGGAGGCTGCCTCACCTGGAATGTGGAGCTGGTATGGGTTGGTTGTGTCCCCACCCAAATCTCCTCTTGAGATCCCCACGTGTCATGGGAGGGACCAGGTGGAGGTAATCGAATCATAGGGGCGGTTTCCTCCATCCTGTTCTCATGAAAGTGAATGAGTTCTCACGGGAGCTGATGGTTCCCCTCCTTCACTGGGCACTCATTCTCCTTCCTGCCACCATATGAAGTAGGATTCATCTGCCTCCCGTTCAGCCACGATTGTAAGTTTCCTGAGGCTTCCCCAGCCCTGTGGAACTGTGAGTCAATTAAACCTCTTTCCTTTATAAATTACCTGGTCTCAGATAGTTCTTTATAGCAGCGTGAGAATGAACTAATGCAGAGGCTCACCTGGGGACCCTGCTCCAAGTCAGCTGAGAGAGGAGAGCTAAGGGTCACCATCCACAGAACAGCGGAGGTGGCTGCCAGACTTCCCACAGCCCCCGTGCAGGGCATAGGGCTTGGGGGAAGAGGACATGGTCCAGCTCCTGTTCTAAAGTTTCGATTCTTCTAGGGAGGACAGGGAGCACATGCAGGATCCGGGCTGCCCATAGGGCCCACGGCTGCTGTGGCAAGAGCTGTTGGAGTGGAGGAAAGCGTGGAGTTCCTGCCTCGCCACTGCCCTCTGCATGCAGCCAGCATCACCCTTTGGGTTTCTGTCTGTGGGGACGTTTAGAAACACTGAGCATCCTCCGTCCTTGAATTGAACTTGGCTCCAGAAAGGCCCCATCCTCGTGCAGTGGGGGAGGGAAACCAAGGCAGCCCCTGGATCCTGAGCAATCTCCCCACCCCCAGCGCCAGACTTTATGGCACTATCCGTCAATGAGGTAGACACCATGAGTGAAATTGGGGTGAAGAAAAAAAGAGGAAAAGAAATCAAGATGAAGCCAAGAATCAAAAGAGAACCCCAAATGCACACCAAGTGATGCTGTACAGTTGCTAGGGGTGGGTTGCAAATTAGGCTCTGAGTTTCCTAGCAGTCAGAGCAAAGAGGGAAACCAGCCTGACCTTAACATAACAACAAATATTTTTGCCCCAGTTCCCTAGAAGCCTCCAAAACAACCTGTGGAAGCCTCGGGGTTTTAGCTCATTGTTTTAAGGTTTGGGGTTTAAAATAAAGGACAGGGAGGGGAGAAATTACTTAACTTTAAAATAAGCTAACAGGCTGGGAAAGGACAGCATTTTATAATAATTTTGTGCCCCATAGAGTCACAGCACTGTGTTGCACAAACAGGGAGTGATTCACAGTATTTCTAGAAGTAAATCTCTTCTATCTCCTCCATCACACCTCATCAGGGCCAGCATCACCCATCGGCTGTGTGTGTGTCTGTACGGACTCCCCACCGACCCCATGTCTGCTGCCCTCTGACCCTTCTCCAGCCCCAGGAGTTACATCCCCAACGGGAACCTCACTACCCACAAACAGCGAGTGGCTCTGGCCTTTTTCCACCCAGGCCTCAGCTCAAATCCCCCTTCCCCAAGCTCCCCCCCATGTATTTTTCTGGCTGTTTGCTTGTTCTGTTTATGCCCCTCCACTAGGAACTGATCTTGCCGGGACAGAGTCTGCCTGAGGCGAGTTCCTGGTGGCCAGTGCCAGGCACATGTTCTGGGTTGCTTCATCCTGAGTCCCTTTGCCAACAGCCAATTTGATGATTGACTCAATCGCCAATGGCCAAGTTACTCCAAACTGTCAGACATGGTAGGCCCCTCTGACAGCTTGTCACAGCTGTTTTGCCATAAGGTTTGGGGAAGCAGTGAGAGCTGTGAGGATCTACCTCCCGGAAGGGACGATCCTGGGCTCACGCATCCAGGAAGCACAGCACAGCCTGGTGCACGGCGGGGTACAACAGCCATTGACTTGTCGTCTTCTGAGTCCCTGAAATATTCACATTTTTTAATCCAAGTTTCCAGTGTGTCTTTATAAATAATGATGGCAAAAACTAAGAGAAAGGCATTGTGTAATTTGAATCAGTGCCTACAGGGCTAAGTCTCCTAGAGGCTGGATCAGCGAGAGATGATCTGGACAAGACTTTTGCTGTGACACTCATCCAAGAGAGCTGTCCTGTGGGAGGACAAGCAGGGTGAGGGCAGTGAATATGGTTATTATTGGATTTGATACTGGTGTTTCTTACAGTATTTCAGATATGAGCTTCTCAAACTCTCTGTGATGAAGAACCAGCTTTTTACAATGTCCAATCCACTGTGGACTGATACTTTCATAAAATTCAAGCAAAAATGCCCTGGCCACACCAAAGGACAGCAAAGTATCTACATGCTTGCTCTCAGTTTCTGCCCAGACTCAAGGGGTAGTTCCAACAGCCACGGCCTGCAGTGCTTGGGGCTTGGGTGGAGCGTTCTTGACCCAGATGAGCTGCAGTGGGGCTTGTGCCTGGCGGACCATCCTCCTCACTCCCCTCCCAGCCACTGAAGGCCACGGGGTCACTGCTCAGAAGTAGATGTGGCTGTCGAGTCTTCACCGACCCTTCCTGCTGGTGGATGCCTGGACACACCATGCTTCCCGACACTTGGGTCATTTTGTGGTGATGTCATCGGCCACAATAGTTGAAATCAAGCAGGTGGCACCAACTCTGACCACGCATCGGCCAGTGTCAGCGAGGAAGTATGGCTCAAGCCGTAAATGGTAGCATTTCAGCCATTTTTTCTTCCCAAGTTTGACTGCTTTTCACCTTTGTGATGCACACACACAAAGGTAGAAACATTTGCATTGAGAATATTCTCCAGGGAACGAGAACAAAGGGACAGCAGGAATACCCTCCAGGGCTCTGGGCGTGTCCCTGAGGAAAGACCTCTGCATGCAGCCAGTTTCACCATTTCCGTTTCCATCTGAGAGGATGTTTACAAACACTGAGCATCCCCAGTCCTTGAACTGAACTCAGCACCAGAGAGGCTTGTGGTGGGAGATGGAAGCCAAGGCAGCCCCTGGATCCTGAGCAATCTCCCCACCCCCAGCCCCAGACTTTATGGCACTACTGGCCAACAAGATGGACGCTATGAGTGAAATTGAGGTGAAGAAAAAAAATAAGAGGAAAAGATGAAGCCAAGAATCAAAAGAGAACCCCAAATGCACACCAAGTGATCCTGTGCAGTTGCTAGGGGTGGGTTGCAAAATAGGCTCTGAGCTTCCTAGCAGTCAGAGCAAAGAGGGAAACCAGTTTGATCTTAAGATAACAACAAATATTTTTGCCCCAGTTCCCTAGAAGCCTTCATAGAGGAAAAACCTGGGTGCTGCGGGTTCTGCCTTGGAAGCATCATCCCTCCTAGACAATCCCAGAGGCCCACCATGAGCAGGAACTGTCACTTCTGTGATGCAGAGGCCTGGCATGTGGTCAGAGCCAGCATGGGTGAGTTGCTTGGTCAGTGAGTGGCAGAGCAGGCTCCCAACACCTGCTGGTCACCGTCACTGCCCAGTGGTTTTCTGCACCTCTTTGTCTTCACAAGCAGCTCCGCAGACTGGGTAGAAAATGCACATCTGACTGATGCAGCTGTCTGAGGCGAGGAACAGGCTGCCCCAGAGGGAGGCAGGAGGAGGACGGTCTTCAGGAGGCTGCTCTAGGGGCCCAGATTTTCCTTTTGTTTGGTGGCCCTCAGGTCCCTGGGGCTCCGCTCCCCTTCACCCCTAGCTTCAGTCCTTTCCTTGGGCACGAACTGGCCTCCCTGATGCACCCTGCCTTAGAGCCTTGTTCTAGTCTGTGCGGGTTGCCGGCCAGTGACCACCACCTCCCACCCTCAGTGTGGCCTCGGAGCTTGGGTTTCCCAGGGCTCTTCCGTCTCACGTGGAGGCTGCCCTCCTTGCACAGGGCTCTTCCGTCTCACGTGGAGGCTGCCCTCCTTGCACCCATAGCTGGTCAACCATGATGGGATGCTGCCAAGCTGATCACTTCCACTCTTGTTTCCAGAAATTGCTCATCGTCCCTGAGATGGGGAGTGCCTGGTCTGTTTTCCAGCACAGTCAGGTTCTGGTTCTTATGTTTCTTCTTCTTCTTCTGTCATTTCACTGGGGCTCAGGGAGGAAGGACGTAAACTTGGCTAACATTTTGAAGGGATGTCCCTGTTTTTACCCGTGAGGGCTCAAAGGGTGCTCTCCTCCCGGGTTTCCCCCCCAGCAGGACCCTCACCCTGAGGCTGTACAGTGAAAATACAAGACTCCTAACTCTTAAGAAAGCAGGAAAAAAACCCAAACTTCCCACCCTATTAAGGTGTTCCAATCTTATCTCATGAATAGGAGAGTGTTTTTTTTTTTGAGGCAGAAGGACTGGAGAAAGTGGTCCAAGCCTAGAACTTTTTTTGGAAGGAAGATGGAGGGCGTGGCAATTTCTACACTTAGAAAATTGGAGATCATTAACGAGGTGCACAACGCCTCCCAAGGATATTGATGGACTCTGTGTTTCTAATAGTTAAAGAATGGAGGCAGGTTAAATGCTCTCCAAAAAGGTCAGTTTATACAATCAGAATGTCTCGACGAGGCGGGACTAAAAAGTTAGTGATTTGTGTATTGACTACGTCTGAAAGTTTAATCAGCAAAATGTTACCAGCACTTATCTCTGTGTGGTGAGATGAAAATTATACTTATTTTCATTTTTGCTTATTTAAAATTGTGCCTCTTAAGTTTTCAACAAAAAATGCATATTGTTTTTTAATAAGAAAAAAGGTTATTAATTTAAATATAACAACCCGTGTTAAGACAAGGTGATGGCAGAGCCGAGGCTAGACCAAGTGCACGTGCACAATCCACAGCAGTGCATGACCGGGGCTGAGCATCTGCGTCTCCAAGTGGCTTTGGGGAGAAACCCTAGGGATGTTTCTCAGAAAGTTTCCCACCAGGTGATGGTGCTTTTGAGTGATGGGTGCTCAGCAGCAGCTATGAAGGGACAGAGGCAGTGCCTGCCTGCAGGATGCTTCCAGTCCAGTGAGGGACAGACAGGAGGGCCCAACCTGGAGCAAAGTTTAAGGTGGCCACCCTGTGGGAGAGGAGTAGGCAGGGGCCAAGGGCACTCCCAGATGGAGACCAGATGCCTGAAGAGGTCAGGGCCACGTTGATCTCCAGGCCTAGCATCCAGGCTGAGCAGAAGGGGCTCTGGCCAGGTTTGCCACCTCATGTACCAACAGTCCCCTGCCCCTTCCTGCCCCCGCATGGGTGCCTGCCCAGGTGCAGCATGCACAGGAAGGGGACAGGGCTCATTGAGGGTGTGTGCAGGGGAACGTGGCAGGGCACAGTGCCCATGGTCCCTGGAGTCCCCTTGCTAGGTGTGTGCAGAGCCACCCTCAGCTCCTTGGGACCCTCTCTCATGAGGCCTCCTTCCCCAAGAGGGACCCCCCAGATGTGGCTTGGCAAGGAGCTGGGAAAGCATAACCCATGGTGGAAAGGGGAAGATCTGACCCAACCTTGAACTTTTCTGGCAAGGAAGTAAAATCTGCGAGGAAATTCGGGGAGTCTGGGATTCTTCACTCTCTGCGGGATGTCTTGGGAGCGGTAAATCAGCGTGGGAAGGAGGCAGCAGGTGGGGAGGGCAGAGTGGGCGTGGGGGCTTTGACTTAAAAAGCTTTACTGTCTGGGAATGCTGGTGTTCTAAACAGTGTGTGTGAGTATATGGATGTGCACCTATGCATATGTATGCATAGGTGCACATGTGCATAAGTGTGTGTGTCTGCACGTGTGTAAGTGCATGTGTGCATATGTTCAGGTGTGCACTTGCATGTGTGCATGCAGTTGTGACTTCTTTCACTCGCCTGCAGGAGAGGTAGGTTTGCCTCAAGGCTCTTGCAGCTGGGAGAGTGGGGACATCCCCAAAAGGCAGCTCAGCTCCTCTAGGCTGTCGGTGTGGGTGCTGCTGACCTGTGCTCAAGAGCAGCCTGGGTCACCCTTGATGGGCACCGCATGGGGCCTCACACCTGCAGCCAGGAGCCCAAGGAATTTGCTCTCTGGTGATAGAGGAGAGAAGGCAGTCATACATGCACACCCACATGCTCAGACACACATACACTCACATGCATGTTCACATGCTCACACACATACACCCCCACATGCTTACACATACACATGTCCACCTGCTCACACACACACACACCTGCTCACAGAAATACACACATGCACATGCTTACATGCTTATACACACAAACCCACCTGCTCACACAGATACACATACACATATACACACAAACCCAAGTGCTCAAATACACATGTGCTCACATGCTCATACACACACAAACCAAAGTGCTCAAATACACGTGTGTGCTCACATGCTCATACACACACAAACCCACCTGCTCAAATATACATGCATGCTCACATGCTCATACACAAATACACAAACCCACCTGCTCAAAAACATGTGTGCACTCAGATGCTCATACACACACAAACCCACCTGCTTACACAAATACACATATGTGCTCACATGCTCAT
>NW_012102143.1:8061295-8073393 GCF_000951045.1 Mandrillus leucophaeus | reverse complement strand
ATACACATGCATGCTCACATGCTCATACACAAATACACACACACAAACCCACCTGCTGACACAAATACATGTGTGTGCTCACATGCTCACACACACGAACCCACCTGCTCAAATACATGTGCGCACTCACATGCTCACACACAAACCCACCTGCTCAAATACACATAATACACGTATGTGCTCACATGCTCGTACACACACACAAACCCATCTGCTCACAAATACATGTGCATGCTCACATGCTCATACACACATACACACAAACCCACCTGCTCAAATTCCTGTGTGTGCTCACATGCTCATACACACACACACACACAAACCCACCTGCTCACACAAATACACGTGCGTGCTCACATGCTCATACACACAAACCCACCTGCTCAAATACACATGCATGCTCACATGCTCATACACAAATACACAAACCCATCTGCTCACAAATACACATGTGTGCTCACATGCTCACACACACAAACCCACCTGCTCAAATACATGTGTGCTCACATGCTCATACATGCATACACACAAACCCACCTGCTCACATACATGTGCATGCTCACATGCTCATACACACACAAAAATCCACCTGCTCACACAAATACACATGTGTGCTCACATGCTCATACACGCACACCCATCTGCTCAAATACACATGTGCTCACATGCTCATACATACACACAAACCCACCTGCTCAAATACACTTGCATGCTCACATGCTCATACACACATACACAAACCCACCTGCTCAAATACATGTGTGTGCTCACATGCTCATAGACACAAAAATCCACCTGCTCACACAAATACACGTGCGTGCTCACATGCTCATACACACACACACACTTGTACACACAGGCACACACACAGGGATCCCTTGTATTTCAGTCAAAGATGTTCTAAAGGGCTGGGATCTTAAGTGATCACAACAACAAACTTATAAATGAATACCTGCAGATCTGGAATTAGAACTTTCCCCATGCCTCCAAAACTGTTCTGTTTGCTTTCCTAAAAAGTCCAATCCATTTATTTTACCTCCCTGAATGCAAATGGACCATCCTGGGCCAAGTTCTTCCTCACTCGGTGGTATAAGAAAATTAGCCCGAAGATCATACAAGGGAATGGCCAGGCTAAGTGATGCTGGGGCAGTGGGATCTCTGGTTCTTCTTTAAGGTCAATGGGATTCATTCAAATCCTTCATGGTTCCTGCAACCAATCTTGATGTCAGGGTAGTAGAGTGCACAGCAAAGAGCTGAATAAAGACTCTGCCCCATGGGAACAGGGCAACTGGGGACATCCTGAGGCAACTGGGCAGGTGGAGACAATGCGGTGAAGTGTGACCAAAGGTGACCTTTGGGTTGTGCAAAGGTTCTGCAGGTGGGACTGGTGGGGCCAGGGGCAGATAGCCCATCGTGGGCTACAGAGGGCCAGGACTTCCCTGCAGGGCTTGTAGGAGCCATCTGAGGGCTCTTCTGAAAGGCTCAGGGGCCTGTGTGGAGGGTGGTGGGCACCCCTGCCACCCTGCCTGTGGCAGGGCCCTCACTGCTGTCCCCTGTCCTCTGGGAGCTGCCCTGCAGAGGTGGTCCTCTTGCAGAAGGACCGCTTGACCTATTTAAAAAGGTCTTCCCTCAATCCTTTGTGATGTCCTGAAGTGTTTACAGGATCAATACCAGCAATTATCAGGCTCCGAGCCTGCTGACCAAGCAATGACGCCACAGCAAGAACAGATTCCAGCGTCCCATCCTGTGCAATGGCTCTGGAGGGATAAAGGGCAGTATCTGATTAGACAGGAATCTTGCACGGCTGTGGAGAGATGGGAGGAGGTGGGTGTTGGGAGCAGGGATGCCTCCTGTGGCCAAAGCTCAGGGTCAAGTCACATATCTGTGGCCAGGATCCTCCTTTGTGGGCTGTTAGGTCCGGCAGACACTGGTGCCCAGAACACGAGGTCGCAGGGCTCAGCATCGGAGATAAAGCCAGATGCAGGGGTGCGATGGAATGCTGGCGTGGGCAGGGACGGGGATGGGGGAGGTTGCCGGGATTTCCAGCCAGATTTCTGACATCCTTGCAAAAAAGCGACAATCAAGACAACGGCCAAATTTCCTCCTAGGAGAGAGAGGATGGGGGAGAGGCGAGGGAAGGCGGGGGAGAGGCGAGGGAAGGCACGGGAGGCCAAATGTGGTGGAACCAATGTGGTGTGTACGCGGGGCTCTTGGAGGCAGCTGTGTAGAAGGCTGCAGGGGCTCAGCCCGCTGGCCCTGGACTCTTTCACTTTGAGGAGAGCGAGGTCCATGGGAAGAAAGTGGGTGGAAAGAAATTTAGTGTGACTTTAACAAATCCTCATCAACTTGGGAGTGTGCTGCAGCTGCATGCCAGGGAGAGGGTCATGCACTGGCCCCACACAGGGTGGCCGGCATGGCTTCCCAGCCAGGTCCTGCAGGGCCATGAGCCAGAAGGCAAGGGGTGATGGTGCTCCCCGCCGGGGCCTCTTGTGCGTGTGAGCTGCACCCCTCCTTGGGGCACCACGCTCCCAGCTCTATTTTCCTTTGAAGAAGCAACAGAGCATCCTCGATGTCTGCTCAGTATGTGGCAGGCACCCAGCACAGCCCCGAATCATCGGAGATCTTTCCCCCGTTTGCGTCCATGGTTGTCACAGTGACACAGGCAGAGTGACAGGGCTTTGGAGTGTGCCCCCATCACAGGAGGAGGCAAGTCCCGCAGGTCCCCTCTACCTTCCTAATGCGAACCCCTGATTCCAACTCCTGTTGGCGGGGACCTTGCAGCTCCCCAAGGTACCTCTCAGTTGCCAGAGGTCCCGGTTTAATATGAAACAAGGCCCCTCTCTGGCACTGTCCACCAGCGTTGTCCCTTCGCACCCCACACAGCAAGAGCTTTTCCCTCCCAGGGATCTGCCACTCCTGTTCAAAGATGCCCATCCCATCTCCACTTCTCCAAGCTGCCCCCACACCGAGTGCCTCATTAAATTCTAGCCAAGTGTCCCCACACACTTGAGCCTGTGCTCGTAGCACTCAACAACCCCCTCTCCTGCCTCCTGAAGAACACAAGCTCCAGGCAGCAGGGGCCAGGGCCCTGGCCACACTGCCACGTGTGGTCCTGCCACACTGTACCTGGGTCCCTGGACTCCAAGCTCAGTGCCTTTCCAGCCACACCAACAGATCTCAAAAATTATTTCCTCCCAGTGGTGGAACCATTCCATAAAAAGGAGCCTTTGAACAAAAGCATGACGGGCACAGGCTGCTAAGGGGGATGGGGCACTGGCAGCCACAGGCCCTTGCCTCGCCCCTGCCCCACTAGGATTGTCCTCCCTGAGGTAGGTGTGGGCTGGGTAAGGGCCCATGGAACATGGACTGAAACCCCCGGGGGTGTGAGGGTGGAGCAGGTAGGCAGCTGCCTTGGTTGGGCTGGAAAAGCCTGTGAATCCCATTGCTACCCCTCCCAGGACCCTGCAGGGTGCACCCATTGGTATGGGAGCTGGGGGTCACCTAACAAAGCCAGCGCAGGCTTCCCTGGGGAGGAATGGGCACAGCTGGATCCCTCCAGGAGCTCCCCAATGGGTGGACCTTGGGGAAAATGACTTAGAAGAGCCCGTTTTACTGCAGAATCAGAAGCAACTTTGATTACAGATTTGATAGCAATTGATCTCCCATTTCTTAAACAAAACAAAACCAAAAAACCCTACTTCATTCACTCATTTGGTATTAAACGAATTTAAGACATTATAAAAATAAATTAAAGCAGGTTTCACTCAGAATCTCACCATCTAAACAGCACCCCAAGATAATAAGGTGGAAGGTGCCTGAGCCTGAATCCGCACTGGGCTGCCTGCCTTCGTGGCTGAAGCTCCTGACTCCCCAGCAAATGTGAGATATTGGTGCTGTGTATCTCATGTTTGTGTTTAACACATTCACAGTGCTTTTTACCTGGGTCTAGTAAATATATTTATTTTTAAGGACTGCCTAGCATTTTTTTGCACAGAGATCCCACAATTTGTATTACTATCCCTGCAGCAATGAAAATTTAAATTGTTTATAGTTCCTTTTTTTTTTTCTTTTAGCTTTTCATTGGAACTTTATATACATCTAAGTTTCCCATTATTTTTAAAAAGGGGCTTTAAAATCAGTCATATAAATGTCTGTTTTTGAGGAATAAAATGAAGCAACTTTGAGGTCACATCTAATCCTCCCCCATCCCAATTTTAGCAGAAAAATTATGTACGTTTGGATTTGCTTCCATGAGTCAAGTTCTTAATGCGTTGCTCTCCTTCGGAAGGGAGAGTCCTGTCACTTTTATGAATCATCCGAATCCCAAAGGTGGAAACCCTTCACTGAGCAGCTTACAATGACTTGAGATTAACGATGCGTGTTGGCTGGGACGAGTGCTCCTAGGAAGGGGTGGTGCATAAGGGGCTGTCTCAGAACTGTGTCTGCAACTGAGCCATCTCGTCCCCAGGGCAGGCAGGGTGGCCTGGTGGATAGCACACAGAATTTCTGTCCTGGCCTCCAGTTCACCCGAGGTGCCCAACACAAGCTTGTCTCCCTGGGAGAGGCCTCTATGGATCACTCTCTATTCCTGGATCTGACTGTGGCTGAGCATGGCTCCGGAAGTTGAGCCCAGGCTCTGCAGCAAGGCAGGCTTCTCTGAACATTTGGTGTGCTGGGCTGAGCCTGGGTGAGTCCCCAGGGACATAGCTTGAGGGGTCTCCCAAACTTTTTTGGCCAAGGCTCTGGCCTCCCCTACCACCCTCTGCACTTTTGGGGGAACATCCGCCACCACCTCCCAGAGCAGCATGCCATGGGTCCTGGCCTAGGAGAGAATTGTCTGCAGTGCGTTTGCTAATGTCTCAGATGTGCCACCTTGAGAAGACACTGCATGCAGGGCCTGACAACCCAGACGCCGGCAGAGGACAGGTCCCAGCCAATGGAACGGAGCTGCTTTTATGGGGGCCAAGCTTAACACCCTGCAGGTGTGTTACTTTTTTAAATTACCTTGTGGACCAAAAGAAAATGACAGCTGACAGTACTTGGCTGCACCCAGTCATACCCATCAGTACCCAGCAGCACCTGGGAGTACCTAGCAGTACTCACCAGTACCCATCAGTACCCAGCAGCACCTGGCAGTACCCAGCAATACTCATCAGTACCCATCAGACTCCAGCAGCACCTGGCAGTACCCATCAGTAGCCAGTAGCACCCATCAGTACTCATCAGTACCCAATAGTATCCAGTCATACCCAGAAGTACCCAATATACCCAGCAGTATCCAGCAGAACCCATTAGCACTCAACAGTACCCAGCAGCACCAATAGTATTCATCAGCACATGATAGTACCCAGCAGCACTCATCAGTACCCAGCAGCACCCACCAGCACCCAGCGGCATCCGACTCACCCTTGCTTAGTCTGCCAGGAGTGGCTGCTCTATGTCTTCCTGTTTTTCTCTACAGCTGGGAGGGAGGATGGCCCTGGACCAGCCTGGGCACTAGGTCCACAGTGGTTCCTGGTGTTCCTGGCGTGGTCTTTGGAGGCGGTTGCCGCTTTCTTTGTGGCCCCCTCCATTCTGGCTGCTTCTCAAGCCCTGGAGGGACCTGTGCTTGGGTGTGGGAGGCCTGGTGCCCGTGGCTGTTGGGTGGGGGCTGGTGAGTAGCTGCCTCCCAAGCTGGTCCTGGATTTTGGCTGCCCCGGGGCAGGTCGGCAGCGTTGTCTTCCCTGAGACTTTGCTGCTTGAGCCCCATCCACTCCTCCTAAACCCGACTCCCCTCCGGCTGCCCAGGTCAGTCCACCTGGACCCTGGAAGAGCCCACGGGCTAGTCGGTCCGTGGCTCCATCCCCTGCACCTGTGCCTGCCCCTCTCTCACACGCCTCCTGCTAAAGCAGCACTGAAAGGGGAATTGTGGGGAAGTGTGAGAAACAGCTGGGCCCAAGCAATACTCAGAAATGACTGAGGATCATTTTCCTGAGCTGAAGATATAATAACAAATGTCAATTTAAAGGCAAAACCACTGCAAGAGGCCAGCCACTTTCTGACACAAAAGTCATACATTGCACAAAAAAGAAACCCTTCTTAAGGAAACCCACCAGTAAGCAACCAGACAAATCCACGTCCCTCCAAAGCAGCTGCTCCAACAGGAGCCTCAGAGTCATTTGAAAGGGTAAAGTTTGCCCTAAGGAACTCATATCTGGTTATATGGGACCCTAGAGAGCACAGGAATCTGAGATACGGGCAGCAGCTACAACCTCTCAGGCAGAAGCTGAGCGCCTGTCTACTAGGGTACCTCGAAATTCCGCTGGGAAGCGCTTGCCAGGTCAGCAGCAGGACCAGGGTGACTGCAGAGCTCACAGGAGTGGGGCTGCTGGAATCCCTGTGGAAGATACCCTCTGGGTGCCAATGGAACCCACTGGAAGCTGTCCTGTGGGGGCCAGTGGAACTTGCTGGGGAGCCACCCACATGGCAGTGCCCGTGATGCCCGCTGGGGTGAGCGTCCTGGGCGTCCCATGCCTTGATGGCGGCCATGCTGTTGGAACAAGCTGGGAGGGACATGGAACCTGGAGATAGGCCCCTTCCTCTGCCAAGCCTGGTGGTACCCCCAGTACCCTCCATGGATGAAGCCTGGTGCTGCCAGCTTGTAAAGGAGCCACGTTCACAGCCCAGCTCCCCGCATCACAGGGAAGGTCCAAGGAGGGCAGAGTTGGAGCTGAATGGTAATAAAGGGATACCAGCACACAGTGTTTGCTTATGATATATGTATACTACTGCACTACTGTACTCATGCGCCTTAGAAAAATACAAACCCAAGGGCCGGGTGCCATGGCTCATGCCTGTAGTCCCAGCAGTTTGGGAGGCAGAGACAGGCAGATCATTTGAGGTCAGGAGTTCAAGACTAGCCTGGCCAACATGGAGAAACTCCATCTCTACTAAAAATACAAAAATTAGCCAGGTGTGGTGGCTAATTTTTGCACCTGTGGTCCCAGCTACTTGGGAGGCTGAGGCAGGACAATTGCTTGAACCTGGGAGATGGAGGTTGCTGTGGGTCGAGCCCACGTCACTGCACTCCAGCCCGGGTGAGAGCGAGACTCCGTCTCAAAAAACAAAACAACAAAAAACACCAAAAATCAAACAAACAAAAACACCAACCAGAGAAATTTACCATTAGTGTGAGCAGCGTTGTTAATTATGACTGTTTTAATTCTTTGTGACATAGTGTGCAAAGGTTTGTTCCTGGCTGGGCACGGTGGCTCACGCCTGTAATCCCAGCACTTTGGGAGGCAGAGGTGGGAGGATCGCTTGAGCCCAGGAGTTCAAGACTGGGCAACACGGTGAAACCCCGTCTCTACAAAAAATTAAAAAATTAGCTGAGCATGGTGGCACACGCCGGTGGTCCTAGCTACTTGGAGGCTGAGGTGGGAGCATTGCTTGAGCCCAGAAAGTTGAGGCTGCAGTGAGCTGTGATCACACCACTGCACTACAGCCTGGGCGACAGAGCAAGATCCCGTCTCAAAATAAATGATAAAATAAAATAAAAAAAAACAAAAACCCCCCAAAATCCAAAGGTCTGTTTCTAAGTTCATTTTATTTGTAACTTGGTTTTAATGACAATCATTGCTGGAAAGGAACTGCTTACAAAGTCACGTAGATCCAAATGAAAGAAGGCTGCGCTTATTAAATATGCTTTACCCTTTCACTTCCACCAATTACACAAAGGATTTTGTTCAAATTTTGTCTAGTCAGTGCCCATCTTCCCTGAGGTTAATAATTTGCTCTTGCAAATTAATTGGGAGGAGTTGTATTTAAAGGTTTTTAACAAGCATATTTAAAACTCACTAGGATCCTTTATTTGGAAGATTTTCAAATAGACTGAAAAAAATTCTGTCCTTAAATTTTTAAAGCGTCCATATATGAGAATTTTTGCAGAAGACAAATTTTTTAAGCCACAAAATTATATAACAGTGGAAAATTTTTTAAGCCCTCTGTTTTTAAAGTGCAATCTCCATTGAATTGTTTTATTTAACACCACCGCCCCCCCCCCTCCATTTTCTCATTCTTTATTCAAAAGCCAACTTTACCTTGAGGAGCAGACTGTGTTTATTTTTCCATAAAATATCTGTAAATAGCATAGACTGTCAGTCACCGGCCACTTAGAAAAGTCTGCAAACAGAAACCATGTGTATATTGTAAGGGAAGAGAGTGCCACGTCCTCCCAGTGGTGGAGAGGAAGATTGGGAAGGTGTCCAGGACGTGCCTGGGCCTGGAGAGTCCCCATCTCTTCTCCAGCTCCTCTACAGAGCCATGGTACCGCTGCAGCCACTGGCTGAGTGGACACCAGACCTCCGGCCCTGTGGTGGGATGGTTCAGGGGCCACTGCCTCCAACCCTGTGAGTGGGAAGCTGGTCTGAGGAAGGGGATGTGAGGGCCACATGACCTCCCGGAGGGAGGGGAGTGGGCAGATCGAGTGTCTCCATCCTTGAGGGGAGGAGGGCAACGAGAGTTCCTTAGGGGCCTCGGAGGGGCTGGAGAACCTTTAAGGGGGTGGGGGCGGATTCCTTTGTTGTTATTGTTGTTTTTAACCTGTTGGGCATTAAGGACATGGCAGCAATAGACCTGTGCGCCAAATTACTGACAAAGGGGGGAAGAAAAGAACGTCCCATCTGGCTGGGTGGGGACAGAACAGAGGGGAGGGAGCGCCTGGGTATGTCAGGTGAGGAATGTCAGAGGGAGCCGTCCACCCAAGTGGCCAGAGAAACGGAGCGTGGGAGGAGGCCCAGGAAGACCTGAGATCAGAACCCACAGGGCACGTGAGAAGATCCAATTCCAGCGCGCAAAGGAACTCCAGGCGCTTCCAAACGCGCCCGCATCATGAAAACATCCAGCAGACGATTAAAGACGCCATCCTGGTGCAGACCCTGACCCGAGGAAGGAAAAGGGTGAGCAACAGGCAGACATAGCGGAGTGGGAAAGAGGCAGACGCGGACGGAAAGCAGGAGGCTTGGGGGTCGGGCCCAGGAGACCTGATCTGAGAGTAACAAGTTACAGGAGCGCGGAAAATCACAGATGGGGGAAGGGCAGCCATTAAATATTGGAACTCTCCCCTGAGCTGGGGGACGCCGGCAGAGGAAGGGCTCACGGAGTTCCAGGTTCAGCTGATGAGAAAAGATGTACTCTGTGCTATGTCATGGTAACAGCTTCCAAACTCTGCATACACACGGTATTCTTCCCTTCATATGAAACTCTAGAAACAGCAAATTGTATCCACAGTGATGGAAATCAGACCAGTGGTTGTCAGGGGCCACCGAGTTGACTGGGACAGTGATGGAAATTTTAATGAATACATAGATGTATAAACATGTCAAAACATGTACTTTTAAAAATGGATCCATTTTATTATATGCAAATGTTACTAAATAACTTTGAATGGAAAATTATAAGTGCTGTACTTTCTGCATTGAGAAAAAGAAAGCCAATCATTTTTCAATCAAAAGGAATATGTTACCTAAAAAAGCAAAACAATCGGAATGGTCTCAGGCTTCTCATCTACAACACTGCAAGCCAAAAACAGTGGAAGAGCAAAGACTGCAACCCAGGAGCCCCTGTTCCCAATAGATCGTTGAAGTGTTAGGAGCAGAAGGTGTTTGAAGATATATTAAAAACTCAGTGAGTTTATCGCCTAAGTGCCTCATCTAGGAAAACACCAGAGAAATAGTTCTAATGAAATGACAAACCCAGCAACGACATAGCAGAGACCTCCAGATGAAGGAGGATGGAGAGGAAGGAAGCAGTGGCATTAGGAAGCTTCATCTGCTTGGAGGCATCCTGAGGGGCTCAGCGTTTGGGAGCAGCGGAGGGGCGCAAACCCTGCAGGGTGGCTGGGTCTGGTCTCCACAGGGGATGGCAGAAGCATAAGAGAAACTGAGGCCACGGTGTGAGTGGGAACCTGGTTGCAGTGGGTTATGGGATGAGAGAGACAGTGTGTGTTTGGTGCACATAAGTAATTGTCTTTTTCTTTTTTTTCTCACTCTGCCACCCAGGTTGGAGTACCATCTAGGTTCACTGCAACCTCCACCTGGGTTCAAGCAATTCTTCCTGTCTCAGCCTCCTGAGTAGCTGGGATTACAAGTGCCCACCACCATGCCCGGCTAATTTTTTTTTTTTTTTTTTTTTTAGTAGAGACAGGATTTCAAATCCTCTTAAGGGCACGTTGATAAGTCTGGTTGAAAACAGGATTTGCCTCATCCAAAGCAGGAAGAAGTGACTGTGATGAAGATGAAGGCACAGCCATGAAAGATTAATTATTCTGTAACTCAAGAGGGTCTGTCCAGGGCCCAGGGACCCATGTTTTCCTTATTAACCAAAAATAAGTAAGAAGGGTGATGATTGTGTCTGCACCCTGGGCGTCTGCGTGTTGATTTGGTGATGAATGGTGCACCATTGCCATGAGGTGGAAGTCCTTTCCTGACTGGAAGATGGTAACAGCCCTGCCCCATTTCCCCGCCGTATTTATACTGGACTTCAGAGAACTGTGAAAGCCCATCTGGAAACCAGTCAAGGCAGATGAGTGCCCCTCACACACCCTGTGGAGAGCACCACCCTTCCCTCCACCATCATCACCAGCAACAAACATTTGCTGCAACCCACGGTGTGCAAGGCAGAGGGCCCGGTGCTGCAGGGACAGAAAAAGGAATGAAGGACGAAAGAACATGACAGAAGACAAAGGAAGGACGTCTCTGTTCTCCAGGGATTTGTCTTCCACCTGGGTGCTGGTCTGATGTCCCTGAGTCACTGAAGCAATGCCAGCAGCATTTTTATGGGCAGAAAGATCAATGCCCATAAATAGCAGTGCATCCTCCCTGTCAAAGGTGATCTAAGATTCTACTGGTTCAGGCTGGGCTCCGAGTCACCTATTTATTCAAGTTATAATTACTGAGCTCCACTGCAGAGGCTGCTGGCCACACCCTTATTTCCTAGAAATGGAACTCTTTCTAGCAGCGTGTATGACTGTCTGGAATAAAACGACACCTCCCAGACTCTCCCGTATCTATGTTTGGCCACATAACTAGCATCCGCTTCGTGGGATGTAACTGGAAGTGCTGTGTGCTACTTCCCTAAAAGGAAGTAGCTGTGCCCCGAATCAACCCTCCTCCTTCCTGCTGTCTGACGTACGGATATACAGGTTGGATTTAAGCAGCCATCTCAGACTACGAGAACACCGGGATACAGTGGAGCAGAGAGTGGAAGGGGCCTGGATCCCTGCTGGCTGTGTGGAGCCGAGCTGCCCACACCACTTGCACTGTCCACCTTTGCAGTTTCTGCTTGAGGGAACAAAATCCTGTGTGGCTGGGTCAATGGTAATCAGGGTCTCTGTTCTTTGCTGCTGAGCCTACTCCTGGTGGATATAAGCGCCTGCTGTGCTTCAGGACCCCGTGCTGAGGACTGGGACTTCGAGAGTGGATAAGAGAAAGACAGCGCCTGCTCCCAGGGAGCTTAGAGTCGAGAGAGAGAGACAGATCAAAGACATCATGTTACCTGAAATAAACCAGGCACTGAAAGACACACTCTGCACGATCTCACCCACATGTAGAATCCAAAACTTTGATCTCATAGAAATAGAGAGTGGAACAGTGGTTCCCAGAGGCTGGAGGGGTGCAGGTAGGAGCTTGGTCAACGGATGCAAAGTTCCAGTGAGACGGGAAGGACAGGTCTGGTGCGCTATGACACAGTGGGTTAATAAGAATGTATTATATATTTCAAGAAAGCTGGCAAAGAGGATCACAGTGTTATCACAACACAGAAATGATAAAGGTCTGAGGAGGCTGACATGCTAACTACCCTAATTTGATTATTATGCCACATGTGCATGCATGGAAACATCATGGCGAACCCCAGAAACATGTACAATTGTTATGCGTCAATTCAAAACAAAATTTTTTTTAAAAAGTAAGCTAATGAACACATTCACCCAAGCTGATAAATTCAATAAACTAAGGAAATGGCTGGCTTGCTAAGTTAGAGAATAATGGAGACAGACAGCAAATAGCAGCTAGAAAGGGCTTCTGAAGGAGGCGGGTTTTAGGGAAAGGTAGAAAGAGGAG
>NW_012102143.1:8052496-8061245 GCF_000951045.1 Mandrillus leucophaeus | reverse complement strand
AAAGGTGATCTAAGATTCTACTGGTTCAGGCTGGGCTCCGAGTCACCTATTTATTCAAGTTATAATTACTGAGCTCCACTGCAGAGGCTGCTGGCCACACCCTTATTTCCTAGAAATGGAACTCTTTCTAGCAGCGTGTATGACTGTCTGGAATAAAACGACACCTCCCAGACTCTCCCGTATCTATGTTTGGCCACATAACTAGCATCCGCTTCGTGGGATGTAACTGGAAGTGCTGTGTGCTACTTCCCTAAAAGGAAGTAGCTGTGCCCCGAATCAACCCTCCTCCTTCCTGCTGTCTGACGTACGGATATACAGGTTGGATTTAAGCAGCCATCTCAGACTACGAGAACACCGGGATACAGTGGAGCAGAGAGTGGAAGGGGCCTGGATCCCTGCTGGCTGTGTGGAGCCGAGCTGCCCACACCACTTGCACTGTCCACCTTTGCAGTTTCTGCTTGAGGGAACAAAATCCTGTGTGGCTGGGTCAATGGTAATCAGGGTCTCTGTTCTTTGCTGCTGAGCCTACTCCTGGTGGATATAAGCGCCTGCTGTGCTTCAGGACCCCGTGCTGAGGACTGGGACTTCGAGAGTGGATAAGAGAAAGACAGCGCCTGCTCCCAGGGAGCTTAGAGTCGAGAGAGAGAGACAGATCAAAGACATCATGTTACCTGAAATAAACCAGGCACTGAAAGACACACTCTGCACGATCTCACCCACATGTAGAATCCAAAACTTTGATCTCATAGAAATAGAGAGTGGAACAGTGGTTCCCAGAGGCTGGAGGGGTGCAGGTAGGAGCTTGGTCAACGGATGCAAAGTTCCAGTGAGACGGGAAGGACAGGTCTGGTGCGCTATGACACAGTGGGTTAATAAGAATGTATTATATATTTCAAGAAAGCTGGCAAAGAGGATCTCAGTGTTATCACAACACAGAAATGATAAAGGTCTGAGGAGGCTGACATGCTAACTACCCTAATTTGATTATTATGCCACATGTGCATGCATGGAAACATCATGGCGAACCCCAGAAACATGTACAATTGTTATGCGTCAATTCAAAACAAAATTTTTTTTAAAAAGTAAGCTAATGAACACATTCACCCAAGCTGATAAATTCAATAAACTAAGGAAATGGCTGGCTTGCTAAGTTAGAGAATAATGGAGACAGACAGCAAATAGCAGCTAGAAAGGGCTTCTGAAGGAGGCGGGTTTTAGGGAAAGGTAGAAAGAGGAGTAAAGGGCATTATAAGAAATTGTCTCCTATTATTAATCTTGGCCAAAATTCAGAAATGGGAAGAGGGAGGCTGATCCATCTGCAGCCGACAAGGGCATTTGTACAGGGCAAGGACCCAACCCTGCAGCAGGGAAGGGAGCTCCTCCCACGCCTGGGCAGGTGGTCCTGGGGTGTCCTCAGTGGGTCAAGCCCTGGGGCTGTAGCTGGCTGCCGTCGGGTTGCATCCAGCTCAGGGAACACTCAGTCACTAGCCTGAGTCTCCAGACTGCCTGGGACACAACGGCTTTTTGCATGAATGCAGATTCCTGGGCCCTGCTCATTGAAGATTTCTGATTTTGTGGAATTAAATTGTATTGGTGAGATCTAAAAAGCCCAAGGAATAATGAACTTTCAAAAACTCAGACTAAAAAGGTGTTTCAGGCGGTCCGGCCCAAACACCCACAGGGCTGTGACCACCTCTCACCTTTACCTGCCTGCACGGCTGCCAGCAGAGGCAGGTTCTGCCATTCCAGGGCTGCAGTCTTCTCCCTGTAGGGAATTGTATTGAAAGGAAATCTGTGCCGGGAGTGGTAGCTCACACCTGTAATCTCAGCACTTTGGGAGGCTGAAGCAGGCGGATCACTTGAGGTTAGGAGTTCGAGACCAGCCTGGCCAACATGGTGAAACCCTGTCTTTACTAAAAATACAAAAAGTAGCCGAGCATAGTGGCAGGCACTGGTCATCCCAGCTACTCAGTGGGCTGAGGCAGGAGAATCACTTGAACCTGGGAGGCAGAGGTTGCAGTGAGTCAAGATCGTGCCACTGCACTCCAGCCTAGGTGACAGAGCAAGACTCTATCTCTAAATAAATAAATAATGAAGAAAGGAGATCTGACCCCCCTTGCAGGGCTGCCTCTGGAACTACCGAAAATAAGATTAATCTCTTTTCCAAATGAGAAGCTTTCAACTATGTGGGGCCACTTACTACGGCCCTGGACATCTCCTCTTTCCTGGGCTAACTATCCTCGCATCCCACAGCCATTTATCTTGTAAGCTTCACTGGCAGGACCCCAGTCCTCTGGTGCAGCGGCCTGGGAAGGGCGGCCTCCTCTCGGCTGGCCCGGAATCCAGAAAGAAGGGAGACGATGGAGACGGGAATATGTGTGCTACGTTCTTCGGAGGGATTCCACATCCAGGACCCCACTTCCTAGCTGTAGCCTGGAGATATCTGAAGAGGCTTCAAAACGATTTAGTTTAACCTCCTGAGTTAGTTTCCTAGGGGCGTTATAACAAACGACCCCAAACTGTGTGGCTTCAAACAACAGAAGGGTGTCCTCCACAGTTCTGGAGGCCCGAAGTCCTACATCATGGTGGCAGGGCTGGTTTCTTCTGTGGCTGTGAGTGGGAGTCTCTCCGGGAATCACTGCAGCTTCTGGCAGGTGTGGGGAAGCCTGGCTGCTGGAGGCATCACTCCAGCCTCTGCCTCTGTCTCCGCGTGGGCTCCTTCCCCGTGGCTCTGTGTCTTCTCCCCTTCTCTCCTCTTCTAAGGACTCTTGGCATTGTATTTAGGGCTTACCCTAAACCAGAATGATCTTATCTCGAGATTCTTATCCTAATTACATGCACAAAGGCCCTTGGGCCAACTAGGGGCACACTCTGATGTTCCTGTTGGAAGGAGGTGGCACCATTTAACCCAGCAGAACTCTTACTTTACAGATAAATGCCATGGGGGGCAAAAGGGGAGTGGCGTGCCCAGGAGCCCCTGCAGAGTTTGTGGGGAACCCGAGCCTTAACACCCCAGGTCTGCCCTCCCCACCCTCTCACACGGAGAACACAGAGACAACAGGACAGACGGCGGCACACACTGACCCGGCATTGCTGCAAAATGCGAGGCTTCCATGAAGTTCTCAAGTAATTGAAGCTTACCTCTTTGAGGACAAAATCATGTTTAAAATGCTCTTTTGATGGTAAGCGTTCTAAACCATAGAAACATACTCTCCCAATGTACTTAAAAGAATGCAAGTTTGAAAAAGTCCGTCGGCATTTTGTTGGTAACTCAGGGTGGTTGCCGAGGGGCCCTTCCGAGCCGGGGCTGGGCTGTGATCCTTCCAGTTCTGCCTGACTGGCTGGGCCGTGGCCCCTGCCTCAGGTGCCCCCGCATCGCTGGCTTCTGGACGTGGTGACTGCCAGCTGTTTCCCCCCAAGAATTGGCCCTTCTCAGAATGGCAGCCCATTCATTCGCCAGCCCTTAATGGGATGTGTGACGGAATACACTTTGAGGGGGTGGGTGGAGATATTAATCTTTGTTTTGCTTTTCTTATTTCTCCCCCTCATCCCATTTCAAGCAGATCACCCGGCTCTTTGTAATTTTCTTGCCTCGGGGATTTTTTTTTCCAGGCAGAAAGCCAGAGCAGCTCAAAGCCAAAGGCTCTTTCTGTCTTTTGTAAAAACCTAAACCCATTTCATAAAAACCCAAACCCAGGAGGCGAGTGGGAGGGAGAGGGCAAGACTCACTGAGGCTGGGAAGAGGAGGAGGCTGGTGTCCCCAAGGGCCTAAGGTCTGAGCACAGCTCCAAGGCACAGCCTGGGAGGGTGGAGCACACTCGGCTGCCCATGTTGTGCCCCGAGGCTCTCATCCCTGGCAAGGATCCCCAGGCACCGGGCAGGACGCAGGAACGGCTGCCAGCCTGAGGGCAGCAGGACGTGGGTGAGAGTGGCTGCTGAGGCGGTGGTGACAGCTCCCAGCTCCCAGCCCTGCAGCTCTTCTGGGCACCATGGAAGCTTCTGGATCCTGGAGGGACTCTAGGACGGGAGAGAGTTGCATTTTCTGCCAGCCCCACAGGGTGGGGCTCCAAGTTGGGTTTAAGTTGAATTAAATAAACAAAGAAATGAACCTTCTGGATTTCTGGACAGCACGGCCCTACACGTTCACGCTCTGAGGCCTCTTCTCTGCTCCGAATACGCGGCAGCATTAGAGAAAACATATTTCAACAAAACAAGCCAAGCATCACAGACACCAAAAACAGACAGAACAAAACCCGTGGGTGGGGTCTGAGATGGGGCTTCCGGTCCGGAACCAATGTGGGGGAAGCGCTGGCACCTGGTGCAGCACGCAGGGTTGGGAGCAGAGGCCAGCTGACTGCATAGAGAGACCCCCACCCCGGAGAGGGGACGGAAAGAAAATTCCAGCTGAGTGCTTCCTGGGCTTCAGGTTCCAAAGATTCGAGGATGAGGAGGTGGGAGGAAGCGGCCTCCTGTCTGGGACCCAGGTAAGGCACCACCGATGCCATTACTCCATTTGTGATTTAGCCGTTGCTGTGTGGGACATGAAACCTGGTTCACGGAGGGCATCCCTGGAGGCTGGGCAAAGACTGATGCAAACCCTCAGGGCAGACAGGGTTGAGTGTGTGTGAGGGGTGTGGACAGGGAGAGAAGGAGGAGGGTGGAGAGGGACACGGGAGAGAACCAGAGCAATAGGAAAATATCCTTAAAGTAAGTTTTTTAGCATCTTAAAGAGGAAAGACAAGAAATAGCCTAAAAAGAGTAATTAGCTATACACAAAACTTGGCAGAAATGAAAAAGGTCAGAACTGATGGAAATGGAAAATATCTAATTAGTAAACCTGAAAATTAAAAAGATGCTCATTGAAATAAAAAACCAGCAAATGCAATCAAATCCTCAACAAATGGGTGAATTGGAAGACGGACATAAGGAATTCTCCAAGAACGCATCCCACAGCAACTGAGATTTAAAAAGAAAATCGCCCCAAAGGAGCAGGCAAGAGACCGGCAGAGTCGCCTGGGCAGCTCTGGCTCGTCTTGGAGGAGGTCTGGGAAAGAGGAGCAGCAGGCGGGAGAATGAGATTGAACAGACAATGCCAAGAAGGGTCCCAAGCCCAGCAAAGACACAACCCTCAGGCCAGAAGCCACTGTGAGCAAGTCGACCAAACGTAAATCCCATCTCTGCATGTCGCTGGTCAAATGCGTCCATAAAGTACCCACTGGCTGTAAAAACACTATTCACCTTTGTGCATTTATAAACAATAACAATAACAAAGATAGGACAAGATACAGGAAATAACGTTCCTTGTTCAGAAAAAGGATGTAGATACTTTAGACTTCATCAGAAAAAACCCAGAGTTCCGAATATAGATTAAAAATGAAGGATAGTCACTGCCAAGAATAGAAACAAAAATCTACAGCCGCCAAATCATCTCAGGGGGAAAGAAAAATCCAAAAATGTTATCATACTTAGAAAACGCAGAAAAGATAAAGCAAAGGAAAATCATGGTAAATGAAATGTCACATACAATAATAGAAATAATTTTAATTACTTTAGTATTAACCATAACTGTAAAGGGATTAAGCTCATGTACAAAACCTGGAGACTACAGGATTAAACCAACATCCCCCAAATTCAGCTAGATGCTGCTCATAAATATACACATAAAACAAGCCAGAGACTTTGTTTCTGTTTTGTTTTGTTTTGTTTTTCTGAGAGAGTCTCGCCCTGTCACCCAGGTTGGAGTCCAGTGGCACGATCTTGGCTCACTACAATCTCCGCCTCCAGGGCTCAAGTGATTCTCGTACCTCAGCCTCCTGAGTAGCTGGGATTACAGGCATGTGCCATCACGCCCGGCTAATTTTTATATTTTTAGTAGAGATGGGGTTTCACCGTGTTGGCCAGACTGGTCTCGAACTCCTGACCTCAGGTGATCTGCCCACCTCAGCTTCCCAAAGTGCTAGAATTAATGGTATGAGCCACCTCGTCCTGCCAGTTGCTTTTTTTCCTTTTTTTTTAAAGGATGAAAAACAGGAACATGCAGCAAATACAGATACAAGGAAGAGGATGTATCAGTAAGAAACTAGTTACATTTATTGCAAAAACCTTCACAGGCTCTAAGGACTGACTGGGCTAAGTCATGCGGCAGGAACGATCTGATTCTCAGGGCTTACAGCTACAGGGCAACTTCTCACTCCGCCGCCCATGGGCCGTGGCTCTGCTCCCTAACGTCCTGGCCAGGAGCGGCTCCACCTGGGACCTTGCTGGGCTCATGCAGAGAGGGCAGGGAGACTTCCAGAACCACAGGCTGGCTCTCAGTGCTTCTGATGGGAAGTGTCCCACATCACTTGGCCCACACTTCCCTGGCCGAGAAACCCTCCCGAGCTCAGTGGTGGGGACTGGATCTTCTCACCATGGGGAGGGGAATGCAAATCAGGGCAAACAGCGACAGCCTGCCCCATGCTGTGCAGAAATGCCACGCCGTAACAAACAGGCCAGGCCATCGCTGTAAGCTTGCGTGCATGTAAGAAACAAACATTTTATGCCCAAGGAAGCTTTTTCACCAGTGTGGACTCAGCACCTCGGGAGGTTGTCTGCAATTTCTATTTGCTATGGGCCGAACATTTGTGTCCCTCCAAAACTGACAGGTTAAAATCCTCACCTCCAGGTTGATGGTATTAGGAGGCGGGGCCTTTAGGAAGTGATGAGGTCATGGGGGTGGAGTCCCCATAAATGGGATCAGTGCCCTTAAAAAAGAGGCCCCAGAGAACTCCCTCAGCCCTTCCACTGTGTGAGGGCACAGCAAGAAGGCACTGTCTGTGAACCAGGAAGCAGCCCCCGCCAGACACTGCATCTGCCTGGCTCTTGGGCTTCCCAGTCTCCACAGCTGTGAGAGACAGATCTTACTGTCTAGGAACTGCCCGGTTCATGGCATTTTGTTACAGCAGCCTGAACGGACTGACACCTGTTCCTTCTGCTGACACTGAGGGTCATTTGGGACAAGATGGGGACTCATCAAAAATTATCAGGGGTGGCAGGGCTCCGTAGCTCAAGCCTGTAATCCCAGCACTTTGGAAGGCAGAGTCAGGAGGATTGCCTGAACTCAGGAGTTCGAGACCAGCCTGGGCAACATGGTGAGACCCCCATCTCTATAAAAATAAACATATTTTTGTTTGTTATGCCTGTGGTCCCAGCTACTTAGAAGACTGAGGCAGGAGAATTGCTTAGGCCTGGGAGGTCCAGGCTGCAGTGTGTCTTGATTGCACCACTGTACTCCAGCCTGGGTGGCAGAGTGAGGCCCTGTCTCAATTAAAAAAAAAAAAAAAAAAAGAGAGAGACTATTGGGGGAACTTGGCATCCATTGCTTTTGTCTCTGTTCCTACCACAGCCCCACTCTGCCTTCTGAGGAGGCTGCCTCTGTAATTGAGTCATGCTGGCCACAGCCAACTGGATGGACCAGGGCAGGAAACTGACCCCAGGCCACTTTTGGCAGACTGCCCAGTGGCCCGTGGCCTGGCCTGGCAGGAAAGCTCTGCTCCGGAAGCCCACTCTAAAGCAGCTCAGGACAGAGTGATCGGGTCTGGGGAGTCCAGCGTGGGGATGCGAGGCAGACGCCAGGAGGGGCAGGAGGAAAACCGAGTGCTGAGACTGGAGAGAAGGGAAAAGGGCCAGCTGGCCTGGCCGGGGCCTGGAAGTGGAGTACCTGAGAGTCAGTGATGGACTTCGTGGCTGAGCAGTGACAAACAAACGTGTCCTGGGTAACATTCCCGCCCTCCCAAAGGCCTGCTCTGAGCTGGCAACGTTTCTCCCAGCTTCCTGCGTCTCTCCAGCCCTCACCTCGTTAACCCCAGCAACTTGAGTACATCTCTGTTCCTTAGAACAGGACCGATCTGACAAACAAGTCTGTCGCACTCATAATCTTCATATTAGATTTAACACAACCCGTGGGATCGTGGGGTGGGGCCGCCTCTCCGGTAGATATTTTTACTGCCGCTCAGAGGGACTTTAAAATTTATTCTCCATTTCATGGCTGTATTTGAGATACTTAAGATTTCTGGAAGCCCAAGTGCGGCAGCAGAGAGAGCCCAGGGCTTGGAGGTGGAGGACTTGATTTTTATTCCTGGCTCGGTCAGTGTTCAGCCTGTGACCTTGAATGAGATTTACACTCTCTGGGCTTTATTTTCTTCTTGGAATGCGAATATCTTCCCTGCCTACTTGATGAGTTCATATGTGTGCACGCACTAAGCAGACGCCAGTCCTATGGGGCTGACTTTTTAATTGGGAAGCTGAGATGGTTCCAGAGATGTGCCCAGGTTCACCCACCTTTCCTGTGCGTGGCTGTCAAATGGTGACGTGCTTTCTCCCCGAGCCCCTCCTTCCACACCCCACGTGCTTCTCAGAAAACAGCTGCAAACCTCAGATAGAGGCTTCTTCCCCACCAGATGTGAGCAGAAACAACATTTAAAAGGTGTATAGCCAGGCATGGTGGTTCACACCTGTAATCCCAGTGCTTTGGGAGGCCAAGGCAGGAGGATTACTTGAACCCAGGGGTTCGAGTCCAGCCTGGGCAGCATAACAAGACGTCAATGCTACAAAAAAATAGCCAGGTATGGTGGCATGTGCATATAGTCCCAGCTGCTCAGGAGGCTGAGGCAGGAGGATCACTTGAGCCTGGGAGGTCCAGGCTGTAGTGAACTGGGACCATGCCACTGTGCTCCAGCCTGGGTGACAGGTTGAGATTAAGAAAGGAAAG
>NW_012102143.1:8048394-8052111 GCF_000951045.1 Mandrillus leucophaeus | reverse complement strand
GGAAGGAAAGAGAGAGGGAAAGAAAGAAGGAAGGAAAAAGGAAGAAAGTAAGAAAGGAAGGAAGGAAGGGAAGGAAGGAAGGAAAGAAGGAAGGAAGGAAAGAAAGAAAGAAAGAGAAAGAAAAAGAAAGAAAGAAAAAAGAAAGAAAGAAAAGGAAAGAAAGAAAGAGAAAGGGAGGGAGGGAGGAAGGAAGGAAGGAAGGAAAGAGAGAGGGAAAGAAAGGAAGGAAAAAGGAAGCAAGCAAGGAAGGAAGGGTACACTATTTAAATGTAAATCATCTATAATTTTGAAATATCTAGTTAAAAACGTAAATCTGAGTATTTCCTATGGGTAGGAAATACTCAGGGTGGGTCCTCAGGGGGACTTGGGGGTATGTTTTGCTGCCTTTGCTGGGGAATCTGCAGGTGCATACAGAGACTGGTCTTGCTTTGGGGGAGAGACCCCCCCAGGACTGCTGGGTCTACCTCTCCTCCCAATAGATGGGTCTAGACCTGGTACAATCAAGACAGGAAGGTGACCCAGGCACCTGCCGGTCCCCTGCATCATGCCGAGGGAGCGTGGTTCACATCACCTCCTCCCCTAACTCACAGAGCTGCAGTTCTTTCCCATCCTGCCTTCATGGGAGGCTTTGCTGTTGAATGATGGGCGTTTAGGGAATGCCGTGCGTCTCTGGCATAAAGGTGCATCCCTTTGCTGTCCATTCTCAGGAGCTGCAGCCGTTCTGCCGGGGAGCGAGCAGGGTGGGGTGCCACAGGCTCTCATAAAGGGTCCTCGTAGCCTCATGAAATCAGTTGCTATTTTCCTAAGTCTCTGGCTCTCTATTAATTACTCTTACTTTGTTGTTCTGGAGCCAAGAGCAACACTTCTGGGTCCAGGGTGGGATTAAAAGTTTTCATCTTTATGGTGTTACCAGGGAGCGTGAAGGGCACTGAACGGGCCAAGGGTCGTGCTTTCCCATTGCCCTTTTTCGCCAAGAGGGACAAGAGGTCCAGCACCGAGGCCACACTGGCCCCCAGGGCCTCTCCAGGAAAGCCGGCCCTTGGTTTGCTCCAGATCTAACCCCTAGTCCTTGGCAGAGAGACAAACTTAAGATTTTCAGGAGGGAGGAGAAAGGTAATATTTTAAGGAGCTTTCGAGCTTTCTGAGCGTTAATTTTAGGTCATAGAAAGGTCAAGCAGGCCTTTCCAAAGCACTAAGAATGTGATGAAACCTCTGTTGTGTGGGGTGGACGGCGGTGGCTGGTGCTGGAGCGCAGGCCTGGAGCGGTCCTTCGTGGGCTCACAACACTTTACTGTGAGCTGTGGGAACCCACATCTCCCTGCCCTCCCGAGCCAGCCAGGAAGCTGGCACAGTTTTCACCAGTGGCCCACACAAGCTGGAGGCCAGCACTTTGTCATATTGTATTTTTAGATTACATTTTTCCCTTTTCCCCCTTTTAAAGGAATTCAGCTTAGTGCCCAGAACAAGCTCTTGCTGGGCCATGTGTGAAGGCGGGCCGAGGCAGAGGCCTGGGCAGCCAGGAGCCCACGGGCTTACCTTGTCCCACGGCATGGCCGAGCCCACGCTGAGCCTGCCCAACATGGTGAAGGGGATACGGTTCCAGGCGACCAGCTGGCCCGAAGTCAGTGACAGCTGTCCCAGAGGTGAGGCGTTCTAGGGAAAAGGATGCACGGGGCACTCCCTGCCCCCATGGAAGTGGGACTCTGGCCCCTCTGTGGGGACGCACAGGTCTGAGCAGCCCACCCTCCGCAGGCGACCTGGGCAAAGCTGGGTCAGGTCTCTTGCAGAGGCTGGCGTTTGGCCAGAGCCCCGAGGAAAGGGCAGCCGAAGTTGCTCCTCCTGCAGCCCTGGGCTCTGCTCCTGGCTGCCCCCAGACCCTCCTAACCCTCAGGGACAGGGGAACCAGGGGCCACACTATGAAGGGGCCCTGCCTGCCGCTCAGATGCCCTCTCTGGCATCTACCTCGCATGGCCTGGTGGGATGGAGGGAGTGGAGCTGGCTCCATCACCACTGGTCAGATGTCTCCAGCTCGGGCCAACTCCTGCGGAAACCAGCCTCAGAGCTCCCGGTCCTTCCCGGTGGCTGAGGAGTCCTGGAGTTCAAGGACGCGAAGTTCCGCGAAGTTCCAGATGGAGGCACCCGTGCTCCTCAGGGATGGAAGGAGCTGAGAGCCACGTGGTGGCTCTGAGGCTGGTGGATGCCCCTCTCCCAGCTCAGCTGTCTAGCCTCTGAGTGCCTAAAAAGCTGGGCAAGACCAAGCAGATCCAGGGCCTGGGTTGCCTGGAACATACAAAACTAAGTCACAGACATCATCACCTTTAAGCTCGAAAAGTTCAGTGCCCATCTCCTAAAAAGAATACGTAATAAAAATAATAATACATTCTCTAGCATGGCACGATAAAGTTATCAAATTCAGAAAATGTAACATTGATATAATACTATTATCGAAAAATGCAGTTTGCAACCACATCTTGCCCATTGTCCTGATAATGTGCTTGGTAGCATCTCCACCCCCAACTCCCAATCCAGGATTACACAACGCTTTTGTTTGTCGTGTCTATTAATATTCTTGAGCTTCCTTTGGTCTTGTTAAAAAAGCTTCTTTAATTGTGGTAAAAAACACATAATTTAACATTTGCCATCTTAACCATGTACATTCCAGTAGTGTTAGTCATGTTGATTCACAGTGCCGTGCAACCATCACCTCCATTCATCTCCAGAACTTTTTCATCTTCCCAGACTGAACCTCTGTACTTATCAGACACTAACTCCCCATTCCTCCTCTCCCCAGCCTCTGGCAACCACCATTCTACTTTCTGTCTCTAGGACTTTGACAACTCTAGGTGCCTCATTAAAATGGAATCATATAATCTTTTGTGATTGGCTTATTTCACTCAAATAATGTCCTCAGTGTTCATCCATGTTGTAGCATGTGTCAGAGCTCTTTCCTTTTTAAGGCTGAATAATACAGCATTGTAGGTGTATACCAGATTTTATCCATTTACCTGTCAATGGACACTTGTGTTGCTTCAGCCTTTTGACTGTTGTGAATAATGCCACTATGAACATTGTGTGTCTTTTGTGTTTTAGCACATTTTTGAAGAGTACAGTCCACTTGTTTGGTACAATGCCCCTCAATTTGGATTTGTCTCATGGTTGCCTTATGATTTTATTTATGGTTGCATTTTTGGCAAGGACGCAAAACAACTGATGTTGTGTCCTTCTCAGTGTACCATATCAGGAGGCACACAAAGTCCCTTTGTCCCATGATTAGAGATGTTACTTTGATCGCTTGGTTAAGGTGATGTTGCAGAGTCCTCCACTGTCAATATACATTTGTTTGAAACTTTGAAACTGTAGAAACAAGCTGTTTCCTAATATACTTTGACTCATTGGTTTTAGCATCTGTTGATGATTCTTGCATGAATCATTTATTACTGTATTGGTTGCAAAATTATTATTTTCTAAGTCTTATCATTCCTTTCACATTTATTAGTTGATATTCTACTTACAGTAGAAGACATTTCCTTCTCTTCTGTTTCTTTCTAAAATAAATATGGACCCACGGTCTTTCTCTCTTTTTAACAAATTTAATGCATTCTAGCCCATTGGTCTTACTATTCATCTTGATCCTCACATTGCCTTTGGTTTGGCCAGTGGGAGCCCCTTCTTTTCATATGCTTACATCATATTTTGAGCTTTTTTTTTTTTTTTTTT
>NW_012102143.1:8046403-8048344 GCF_000951045.1 Mandrillus leucophaeus | reverse complement strand
TTTTTTTTTTTTTTTTTGAGACGGAGTCTTGCTTTGTCACCTGGGCTGGAGTGCAGCAGTGCGATGTCCGCTGACTGCAAGCTCCGCCCCCTGGGTTCATGCCATTCTCCTGCCTCAACCTCCCGAGTAGCTGGGACTACAGGTGCCCACCACCACGCCTGGCTAATTTTTCTTTTGTATTTTTAGTGGAGATGGGGTTTCACTGTGTTTGCCAGGATGGTCTCAATCTCCTGACCTCTTGATCTGCCTGCCTCAGGCTCCCAAAGTGCTGGGATTACAGGCATGAGCCACTGTGCCTGGCCACAGTTTTTTTTTTTCTTTCTTTTTTTTTTTTTAACTTTGTGACAGAAACAAGACATTCTAGGCTTCTCTCACTTGCTTCAGTCCTGGACTCAACCACTTCTCCAAAGAACTCTGCTCTCTCTTAGTGAAGAATGGGATTTAGGGACCAAGTCTGGCCACTAGTGTGCTCACTGTTGATGGGTATCACGGTTTCAGAGCCCTTTCCATGGACAGAGCCAGGATACCTATATAAATATGAATACCACATGCACAAACATTTTCAAGCTTTTTGTGTGGTATTCATATTTATATAGGTATCTTGGCTATGAGTTCATCAAAACTGTTCTCAGGTTAGCCTAATGCTGCAAAGTCCTAACTTGCCTTCCACTATTCCACATTTGTTTCTCCTTTTCCTACATATTTATAATTACTCATTTACACAATCATAGCACACACACAAAATAGTTTCAAAAATAACCATACTGAGTACAGTTCAAGATTTATACCCAGCAAAAGGATCCTTTTCTCTCTAGACTGAGGTTATCCTCAAATGTTACTTTAATATGTTTTTTCCCCTTCTATGTGGTTACTGTTCTGGTCATCTGTTGCCTTATAACACACTGCCCAACACTTAGAGGTGTAAAAACATTTCATTATCCTCACAATTTTGTGGTTGACTGTGTTCAGCTGGTTGGTTCTTATTTGGGATGTCTCATGTGGGTGTAGCAGATAGTGTGAAGTCAGGCGAGGACTCAGCCTGGATGGAAGTCCGAGATGGCTTCATCACTCATGTGGGGCCTCAGCGCCCCCTCCACGACTCCCTTTCCAGCAGAGGAGCCTGAACTTCTTGTACAGAAACTCAAGGCTTCAAGAGAGGCAATGAAGGCTGCTGGGCCAGTGAAGGCATGTTCCTGAAGCTGGCCCCAAATCATTTATTTCCACCATATTCCGTTCATCCAACGAGGCACAGGGACTTCCTCAAGTTGAGGGAAAGAAGAAAAAGGTGCCCTTTTCCAAAGGTATACCAAGGTCACGTTGCAGAAGAGTTAGTGGGGTGGGGGCTGTGGGCACAGTTGTGTTTGGGAATTACAGCAGTTACGTCAGCCCTGTAAGATGCAGCTGGGTTCGTTTGTTTCTGTGTATATATATCTTTATGTTTTTCCCTTTCTTCCTTGTTGACTCAATTTTTTTGAATATGTAAAATATTAACTTGGTTCCAGGAATCAAAAACTATACAAAAGAGATAAGGTGTACTCAGAGAAGTACCAATCCCTTCCTATCCCATCCATACCATTCCTACTAATTCCTCCAAACCTATTTCGTGTCTGGTTTATTTTAGTTTCTTTTTTTAAGAATAAGTGTATGTACTTACTTCCTTTCCTTCCTTAAACAAAAGTTAACACTGTATATATACTTGTGTGCATTTGCTTGTATCACTTAATATGGTGTCTTGACATGCCACGTGAGTTCGTAACAGTCTTTCTCTCTCTTTCCACAGCTGCATAGTGCCCCACTCTGTGCCACCATTAATTCAACACATTTCCTGTGTGTGGGCATTCAATATTTTTTAATTATAAAAAATCCCTAGGCCGGGCGCGGTGGCTCACACCTGTAATCCCAGCACTTTGGGAGGCCGAGGCAGGCAGATCACAAGGTCAG
>NW_012102143.1:8020637-8046222 GCF_000951045.1 Mandrillus leucophaeus | reverse complement strand
AAAAAAAAAAAAAAAATTCCCTGCTATATTGGATACCTTTATTTATTTATTTTACTAAGATGGAGTCTTGCTCTGTCACCCAGGCTGGAGTGCCGCAGCACGATCTCCGCTCACTGCAACCTCTACTTTCCGGGTTCAAGCAATTCTCCCTGCCTCAGCCTCCGAAGTAGCTGGGATTTTAGGCGCCCGCTACCACACGCCCAGCTAATTTCCATATTTTTTAGTAGAGACGGGGTTTCACCATGTTGGCCAGGCTGGTCTCGAACTCCTGACCTCAAGTGATCCACCCACCTCAGCCTCCCAAAGTGCTGAGATTGCAGGCGTGGGCCACGGCGCCCAACTGGATAACTTTATATACAGGTATTTTTGTATAATGGGGTATATCTTTGGAGTAAATTCCTAGCAAAAAAAATTCCTTCAGGCAGAGCCTGGGGACCTGTGCTTTACCTGAAGTGCTAACAGGAGTTAGGAGTTTCTAGATTGTGGGATCCTAGTTGATGAGCAGCAGCAGGTTAGAGGTGGGCATGCTGGAAATAGCCCACCTCTAACCTGGGCTAGCCCACCTCTAACCTGGGAATGACATCTGTCCAGCCTGACACCAAGATTTTTCTTGGAAGACAAGAAAAACTGTACAAAACAGGGGAAACAATTTTCAAGATTTTATGGTAGTAATTTCCACATATAATTTCCATCCTCTACTTACATAAAAGTAGAGATTACCAGAAACCTCTGTGTACCTATCACCCAGCTTCAACGAACATTAGCACTTGGCTGCACTGTTTCAGAAATAAAAGAATTTACAAAGAATTTACAAAGCTCTCATGTAGAGGCATAGTCTCTGAGGTCTCCTGAAAACCCGCACCCGTCGAGTCCTGGGATCCTCACTGTGGCCCATCTCAGTTCAAGAGAGGTCTCTGTTCATGTCAATGACCTTGAGTTTGTAGAGAAAAGAATACTGTTTAGTGTGGTTCTCTTAAGAGGTTGGAGAAGTGGTTAACTACCCCCCCCCACCAAAAAAAAAAGACTTCTACAGAAATGCTTTGAGGGTTTGATGCTGAAAGTGGTGGCTGCTCGGCTGCTTCGAGCTCATCTCCACGCAGAGGACTTCACAGTAACTGAGGTGTCCCATGCTTCTTCCCTGAAGACACGGGGCCAGTTGTAGCTGCGGATTCCACTCTTCCGGCCTCTATGGTTTTGGCATTAGTGCCAGTTTTCTGGGTTATTCTCCGACAAGCCTGAGGTTTGTATTTACAAAACAAAAAAACACAAAACAACCCACTAGTGCCAAGCTGCTCAGTGCTGCTATGTGGGAGAACGACACCCCCAGCCACAGAATGACAGCCGAGTGGCAAATGAGCTAAACCTTGTATTTCTTTTTGTGCAAAGAGCATTGTAACAATAATAGGCATTAAAAATGGAAAGCCCTCCCTTCAGAGTTTTCCTGTTTTCTACCAATCCACATGGGTTCATAACCTTTACGTAGTCACGGCCATCCTATAAATAAATACCACTTGGTAGGGAACATCGTCTCTCTGGGCAGCGTCATACAGTCTCTGTCCAAATTGCTACGGGGTCTTCCATCCTTCACATCTATCACCTCCCCGTTACTCTCATGGCTTCTGGGAAGGGCAACCTACATTTCCAGCCAGGTTTCTCTAACACATGGGCTGCAATCCAGCCCCACAAGGGAACATGGTTGCAAAGAGAAATGGAAAGACATTGCAGTCTAGTAAGAGCAGGTCAAGGAGATGATGGGAGAAGATGAGGTGGGTATATCCTTCCCTCTCGGGCAGTGGGACAATCCAGGGAAGAGAGGTGGAATGGTGGGGGCCAGATAAACTCAACCCCCAAAAGTCAGAGTGTCCAACACTTTTGCTGAAGAGGAAGATCCAAGTGTGGAGGAGGAGAGAGAAATGATTTAGTTTGATCCAAACAAGGTTAACCCTGGGTCCCATCCAGGTGAATGGAGTCGGGGAAGCCCAAGGATGTGAGGTCAGTGGAGGGTTGACGGCTGGGGTCTTGGAGGAGTTTGCTGTGTGGTGTCAACTCCACAGGGAGAGACAGGAAAAGAGCAAGGAAGAGGGGAGGAGGACTGACCTGAGGCCTGTATCTGGAGGTGGACACACACCAAGGAGCCATTGGCTTGCAGGTTCCCTGTGTGATGGTAAACCAAAAATAAAATCCTAAGCTCTGCAGCTGAATGAAAGGACCCCATTCTCAGTTAAGGGGATTCTAAAGAAACCTAAAAAATTAATTCAGGCCACAATGGCCAAGAAGCGGTCAGACATAACTCATGCCTTCGTCCCTATGGAGTTCAGGCACAGCTGAGCAGCATTAGCATCAAAACAGAAGTCTGAAGACTGACAAAGCAGACTCTTGGCCAGGTGTAGTGGTTCATGCCTGTAATCCCAGCACTGTTGAAGGCTGAGGTGGGCAGATCACCTGAGGTCCAGAGTTTGAGACCCACCTGGCCAGTGTGGTAAAACCCCATCTCTACTAAAAATACAAAAAATTCACTGGGTGTGGTGGTGCTTGCCTGTAGTCCCAGTTATTCAGGAGGCTGAGGCAGGAGAATTGCTTGAGCCCAGGAGGCGGAGGCTGCAGTGAGCTGAGATTGCGCTACTGAACTCCAGCCTGGGTGACAGAACAACACTCTGTCTCAAAAAAAAAAGAAAAAAAAGCAAACTCTTGGTAGCAATAAGATATCAAATTCCAGCATGACTCTACCATAGCATCACATGACAGATAGCAGGCCCCGAAGAAATATCAAAGTATTTTATCCCAAAATGTATTTTTGTGACATATTTTGAAATGGCCATGCAAAGCTGTCTCTTGTGATGGAAATTTGTATTGTGTGGAGAATTCTCTTCCCTTTTCAGGTCTTTTTTCTGCTCCTGAAGAGATTAACTGATAGTCTAACACCTTCTAAAAGTTTCTATTTCCTCTAAGGGTAGCCACCGAAGAGACTTCATCTATATAATAAAAACCTTGGATTCCACACCCCCTTATCTTAACCTAGACATTCCTTTCTATTAATTCCAGGTCTCTAGATAATAACTTAACCCTTTTAACCAATTGCCAATCAGGAAATCTTTGACTCCACCTATGATCTGTAAGCCTCCACTTTACTCCAAGTTGTTCTGCCTTTCCGGACTGAACCAGTGCACACCTCACATACATGGGTTGATGTCTCACATACATGGGTTGATGTCTCACATCTCCCTGAAACATATAAAACTAAGTTGTAAACGAACCACCTTGGACACACGTTCTCAGGACCTCCTGTGGCTGTGTCATGGGTCATGGTCCTCACATGTGGCTCAGAATAAATCTCTTCAAATATTTTACAGGATTTGGATTTTTTTCATCAACATGATGGTTAATATTCAGTGTCAACTTGACTGGATTGAGGGATGCCTAGAGGTGAGGGAAGCATTGTTCCTGGGTGTATCTGTGAGGGTGTTGCCAGAGGGAACTGACATTCTAGTCGGCAGACTGGGAGAGGAAGGCCCACCCTCAGTGTGGGTGAGCACCATCCAATTGGCTGCCAGTGCAGCTGGTACAAAGCAGGCAGAAGAATGGGGATAAGCAGCTTGCTGAGTCTCTGCATCTGAGTCTCTTCCCATGCCTGATGCTTGCATCTTCTCCTCCTGCCTTTGGACATCAGACTCCAGGTTCTCCAGCCTTTGGACTCGGGGGCTTGCACTAGCAGTCTCTCGGGGGCTCTCGGGCCTTTGACTGCAGACTGAGGGCTGCACTGTCAGCTTCCATGGCTTTGAGGCTTTTGGGCTTAGACTGAGCACACCACTCGCTTCTCTCTTTTCCCAGCTTGCAGACAGCCTGTTGTGCGGCTTTGCCTTATAATCGTATGAGCCAATTCTCCCAATTAAACTCCCTTACATTTATTCTATTGGTTCTGTCCCTCTGGAGAGCCCTCACTAGCATAGCCAACCTCCATGTCTTTGCTACTCCCTCCTGCTGGCAGCCCAAAGCTGTCTGCACAAACTGGTCCAAGACTGAGCCATCCGTATCATCCCAGGGACTGCCCCAGGGATGAGATGTGGCTGCATGCCTGACCTGGGTAGGGCTCATCACAGACCCTCCTGCGTTTTCTGGCTGCCACTGGTGAGAGGGCCCCACGTCTCCAGCTAGGGGCCTCCCTGCCCTTGGTGGGCCCATGATCCTATAAGGCTGCTCTGGCTGACACTGAGTGCACTTGGACTCCAGCACTTGCCACCAGGGTCCTGCCCAAGCAGGTGCCTGTTTACAGATGGGTCAAGAATGAGGCCTGTGTGAGTGAGCAGATGGGACAGGGCACGACCGCCCACCACTGCCTTCTCGGGGAGGGAGGGTGGTGGCAGAGACAGATGGAGAGGAATCACTGGGGAAGGTTGACGGCACTGGGGCTGCCACAAAGGACCATGACCTGGGTGCCTTCAACAACAGGAACTTACTCTCTCCCAGCTCTGGGAGCCAGAAGTCTAAAATCAAGGTGTGTCAGGTCTGTGCTTCCCCAAAGGGTATTGTGGAGAATACTCTCGTCTCTTCCACCTTCTGGCGGCTCCAACCTCTCCTCCATCTTTGCCTCCATCTCCACATGGGCACAGCCCTTTCCTCTCCCTGTGTCTTCTCCTCTGTCTCTTAGGAGGACATCTGTCATTGGCTACTTAGGATCTACCCAGATCACCCAGGGTCATCTGGTCTGGAGATCCTTAATTTAATCACATCTGTAAAGGTCCTTGTTCCAAATAAGGAAACAGTCACAGGTTCTGGGACACGGGCTTATCTTTGGTGGAGGTCACTATTCAACCCACTACAGGTGTCGTGTGGAGTCGGGATGGGGACTTGGGTACAGTGACTAGACGCGCCCACTGCAGTGCCTGACAACCTGCAGAGTCAGCCCCAGCTGCAGCTGTGCCCTGGGGGACCTGAGGCAAGGAAGGGCTGGGAGGATGCCTGGCCTATGTCAAGGAGAAAGTTAGTAAAATCGAAGGACAGCTGTGCAGGCCTGAAGAGGGATGGTGAGGTGTAGCATTTACCCCCTTTGCCCCGCTGTCGGGGGATCTGTGAAGACCAGCATCAGCTGCTTAGTCCCTGGGATGCACTGACTTCTAAACAGATTGACACTCAGTTCCCAATCCAAGCAGCACCTGCCAAGGAGGCCATTAGGAATCTCCTGTTTTGAGTTACTTTTTCATAACACCTCTACCCCTCTTCTCATCCAGTTCACATAGTTCATTTTAAATTTGGCAGTTCCGGGGACTGCCCGCCCCTGGAGTAGATGCTGTGATTTCTTCTTTGAACCCCTACAACTCCTCAAGCCTGACTTAGAGCATCCTCAAGTCACAAGAGAGAAACAAAGGACAGAAAGACACAGAGGACGCTTGCTAGCTTTCTCTTTTAAACGCCTGGCTCACCACATCCCCGACTCTCTGGGCTGAGCCAGGGCCCCAGGCTGGCCCCAGGCACTGCCCAGAGCAGGAGGTAGAGCTCACGCCTTGCATCCTGCCTGATGACAGACCTCAGAGAATTTCTGGGGCAGAGGAAAAGAGCATAATAAGCTTAATTTCAGCATTGTAAAGGTTATTATTATAATCATTTCCCTCTGAAGAATTGTAAATAATTCATTTGCAAAACTCTAGTTGAAGTCTCTAATTAGACTCTCCTTGGGCTCTTACAAAGCTCCTTCCTTTTCCAGTTGCGAAATCTATTTAGTTTGCTTTTTGTTTTGTTTTGTTTTGACCCTTTCTCCATTCAACATGCTAAGAAATCAGCCTCGTATTGTTTTTTTGTGTTCTCAAATTATGTTTCAATAGTGTGCCCTGCCTGTCCCCTCACCAGGGATGCTTGCGGGAGGGGAGGATGCTAGCGGGTGAGAAGGGCATTCTTGTTAGGCCACATTATGCTCCTCTCTCGGGGTTGTGAGGCTTCCCGGGAGTCAGATGCTCTGGTCCTTGCCCTGCCCTCTGATCTCCAAGCCTGAAGCAGGCGGAAGAGGGGGGGTCTCCTCAGGAGCGGGACAGAGCCTTCCACAGTGACCCAAGGCCTTACCGGATCTAAAATCCAGGGCTGTCTCTACTGGGGGCTAAAGCAGGAGGCACGGGCCTCTGATGTGTCAGAAAATGGCCCTGCCTCCGTCTTCCTGGTCCTCCAGATCCTTCTCCTGAGACCACAAGTGAGCGTCCCCAGGTGCGCTTAGAGAACGGCGGCAGGTGCCAGTGCAGACGGCAGGTGATGCTGCCCGAGGAAGAAGAGAGGGTTTCTCAGGGCGGCGTCCACCTCCACTGGTGGAGGGTCTGGGAGTGTGCAGGGCGTGGACTAGGAAGTGTCGGACTGATCCTGTTTGCACCTGAAGAGGACACATGTAGCTGCGCGGCCGCACAGGTGTCCAGCAGGGGCCCTTAGAGGGGTCTCTAGGGAACAGTGACCCGGACTGTGTGTCCTGGAGCTCTGCGGTCGCCCCATGCACCTGCCCCCCGGGCCTGCCTGGTCCCGAGCCCCGCCGCACCCCAGACCCTGCCTGACCCGACCTGCCCTGAGCTTGGAGCCCTCCGCGCAAGGAGACAGCCCCGGGGGAGAGCGAGCCTTGCTCCCCAAATGGTCGGGGATAGTTTTGAATTTAGGTGTCGGGTGTGTGTGTGTGTGTGTCTGTGTGTGTGTGTGTGTGTGTGTCAGCCAGGAAGAAGGTAACTTGAACACGTCCTGGGTCACCGCGAGGGTCCTGGGTCACCGAGAGGGTCCCGGTACCTGCATTTGGACCTTGGGGCCGTTGGTTGCGCAGGGCAGGTGCGGCCAGGGGCTTAGACCGGGGCCTGGATCCCAGCGAGCCAGGGAAGAGCAGGGCGACCCCGCGCAGAGGCTGAGGCGCCTCCCCTGGGGCTGGGGCCCTGCGCGCATCTCCCATCCCCTGCGGCAGGGGTCCCACCATTCTGTGTGCGAGCCTGGGTTTTAGCCAGCCGACCCCTCTCTCGCACGTTCCCTCCTTGCTGTGGATCTGAGAGGACGCGCTGGCACGGGGAGCAGAAAGAGGCAGCCCGCGTGGAGAGGCAGGGGGGCCGGACCGCAGGGAGGGGACCTGGCTTGGAGGAAGGAGGGGCAGCGAGGACATCGCTAGTGCCTTTGTTCCCACTGGGAAGGGGCTGGCTGGGAGCTGAAGGAAGGTTAGAGGGCGATGGAGAGGGTAGCAAGGGCCGCAGTGTGCCAGGCTGTGATGGTGCGCGGGCCTGAAGCATCCCCAGGAGAGCTGTCCAGCGGCCCCGACGGGCTGGAGTGCAGCCTTCCCTCCGCAGGCCTACGGCTGCCCCGCAAGAAGCACCGGGGCTCTGCCAGCCAGGGTGTAGCCTGGCCGAGGTCAGGGGGCGCTGGGGACCCTGCCTCCCAGCAGGAGGGGAAAGACCCTCCCTGAGGGGCCCGCGTGGCCTTTGGCGTGCTCAGACTGAACACGTCCATCCTGGGTAACCTCTGGGGTAAATACTCGAACTCCCCGAGCCTCAACTCTATGGTGGGGCCTCCCGCTGAGCCCCAGGGACCGGCAGCTCCCATCCCCACATTCCTGTTCAGTTTGCGTGTTGCGTCCCTGACATGTGTGCCTCTCCCGAGGCCCACCTCGCCTGTTTTTAGGAGGTGACTGGACGTGGGAAGGCCCATGCTTGGATGCTGGCTTTGTCTCTTTCTGGTACGAAGATAGCTGGCTTGTGAATTAGTAAACTTATAAACTTGGTCTTATAAACACTCATCATTCCAAATGTGACATCACCTCTATGTACATACATCTTCTTAAACTCAAATATGCAAAAATACCTCCCAAGCAGCTGCCACATTGCAGAGAATTTAATTAAAGGAAAGGCCCCTTTTGGAAGTGTGTTTATTTTACCCTAAAAAGGGATGGAGTTGCCCTTTCTGGAAGTTTTTCTCTCTAATTAAGCTTAGCCCTGATTACCGCTCTGGAGGTGGCACCCGGAGGAGTCCTGGAGGGAACGTCTCTGGGCTGATAAAACCCAGGACAGTTCAATGAAAGCCAACACAAACGGACTGAAAAGCTGTGTGATGTTTACAAAAGAGAAGATGAAAGCTCTTTGGTGCAAATCAAAATATGTATTTTTTAAAATTATGGTTAAGCACATGCTCATTTACCTGGATTCTGCCAGCGTCATGCATGGTTCCTGTACTTCTGTAGGAAAAGCATCACCCCACCAACGACAAAAATGACTGTGTTGCGATACAGATGCACATGTTGAAGCTTTCTTCAATCAAGTCAGAGAACTTGAATGCTTATTTTTTTCTCAAATTTTGATATATATTATTTAACAATAGCTTATTTCTAAACAGAAATATTTACTCTTCAAATCATTCAGACCCTTTCTTGGAAACCAGGTGAAACACTGAACAGGATCATTTAATATTGACCCTGCTCACAGCAGAGGTAGATGGTGGATCCTGACTTAGTCTTACAGCTGAGAACAGAGAAGCCAGGTTGGAAGCTGAGTGATCTCCATGCTTCCTTTAGTTACCTGCTGCAGAGTGAGAAGCTGACTACACAAATGGACAATGGTCAGACCGTGTATAGAAACAGAGCGGCCGGGCGTGGTGGCTCACACCTGTAATCCCAGCGCTTTGGGAGGCCGAGGCAGGCGGATCTCCTGAGGTCAGGAGTTCGAGACCAGCCTGGCCAACATGGTAAAACCTCATCTCTACTAAAAGTACAAGAGAAGTAGACAGGCATGGTGGCAGGCACCTGTAATCCCATCTACTGGGGAGACTGAGGCAGGAGAATTGCTTCAACCCAGGAAGCAGAGCTTGCAGGGAGCCAAGATTGCACCGTTGCACTCCAGCATGGGTGACAAAAGTGAGACTTCGTCTCAAAACAGACAAACAAACAAACAAACAAAAACAGAACTCTGGCCTGCAACCTGTGGCAACCAGCCCCAGAAATCCATCCCTTTCCTACAGTGGCCAGCCCCGAGACCAGCTTGCTGTCGATAAGCCAGATGTGGAGGAAGGCAGGCCACCATCTCCAGCAACCTGTCCAGGAAGCCAAACAAGAGCCTTTGTAACAACTGACCCCAAGGGGCCAGGATTCAACGAACAGCTGACATCTTCCCTAATTTATGTCCCTGTTTCTAACATAGGACCAACTAGAGAAAGCCAAATACACCCGTAAGCACCCACATGGGTATCCCGCTTTTAGTAAGCTGTGTTCAGCTCCCTGACTATTCACAGATACTATGATTGTGTGCCTAAAAGTACATGAAGAATCTAAGTTAAATTTATTAGAATTAATAAGAATGTAACACAGTTGCTGGGTACAAAATCAATATACAAAGATCAATTACATTTTAAATTCCAGAAACAACTAGGAAAAAACACCAGAAAAACAAATCATTTTTAAAAAAATGAAGTCCCTGGAAATAAGCTTGAACAAAATGCATAAGAATTCTATGATGGAAAAGGAGAACTTTTAATAAAGATATTATTTATTTATTTATTTATTGAGACGATCTTGCCCTGTACCTCAGGCTGGAGTGCAGCGGCATGATCTCAGCTCACTGCAACCTCCACCTCCTGGGTTCAAACGATTCTTCTGCCTCAGCCTCCCAAATGGAAGAATACATTAAGTTCATGGATGAGAAACTGCTAATATATGAAGATATAAATTCTTCCCAAATAGGTATGTAGATTTCATGTAATCCCAGTCAAAATGTCCATAGTTTTTAGTGCTTATACATTGTTGGTGGGAGTATAAATTAGTTCAATAGTTGTGGAAGACAGCATGGTAATTCCTCAAAGACCTGAAGACAGAGATACCATTCCACCCAGCAATCCCACAGGTATATACCTGTCTCTTATACACATCTAGATGTGTATAAGAGACAGGAAGCAGCCCGCGTGGAGAGGCAGGGGGGCCGGACCGCAGGGAGGGGACCTGGCTTGGAGGAAGGAGGGGCAGCGAGGACATCGCTAGTGCCTTTGTTCCCACTGGGAAGGGGCTGGCTGGGAGCTGAAGGAAGGTTAGAGGGCGATGGAGAGGGTAGCAAGGGCCGCAGTGTGCCAGGCTGTGATGGTGCGCGGGCCTGAAGCATCCCCAGGAGAGCTGTCCAGCGGCCCCGACGGGCTGGAGTGCAGCCTTCCCTCCGCAGGCCTACGGCTGCCCCGCAAGAAGCACCGGGGCTCTGCCAGCCAGGGTGTAGCCTGGCCGAGGTCAGGGGGCGCTGGGGACCCTGCCTCCCAGCAGGAGGGGAAAGACCCTCCCTGAGGGGCCCGCGTGGCCTTTGGCGTGCTCAGACTGAACACGTCCATCCTGGGTAACCTCTGGGGTAAATACTCAAACTCCCCGAGCCTCAACTCTATGGTGGGGCCTCCCGCTGAGCCCCAGGGACCGGCAGCTCCCATCCCCACATTCCTGTTCAGTTTGCGTGTTGCGTCCCTGACATGTGTGCCTCTCCCGAGGCCCACCTCGCCTGTTTTTAGGAGGTGACTGGACGTGGGAAGGCCCATGCTTGGATGCTGGCTTTGTCTCTTTCTGGTACGAAGATAGCTGGCTTGTGAATTAGTAAACTTATAAACTTGGTCTTATAAACACTCATCATTCCAAATGTGACATCACCTCTATGTACATACATCTTCTTAAACTCAAATATGCAAAAATACCTCCCAAGCAGCTGCCACATTGCAGAGAATTTAATTAAAGGAAAGGCCCCTTTTGGAAGTGTGTTTATTTTACCCTAAAAAGGGATGGAGTTGCCCTTTCTGGAAGTTTTTCTCTCTAATTAAGCTTAGCCCTGATTACCGCTCTGGAGGTGGCACCCGGAGGAGTCCTGGAGGGAACGTCTCTGGGCTGATAAAACCCAGGACAGTTCAATGAAAGCCAACACAAACGGACTGAAAAGCTGTGTGATGTTTACAAAAGAGAAGATGAAAGCTCTTTGGTGCAAATCAAAATATGTATTTTTTAAAATTATGGTTAAGCACATGCTCATTTACCTGGATTCTGCCAGCGTCATGCATGGTTCCTGTACTTCTGTAGGAAAAGCATCACCCCACCAACGACAAAAATGACTGTGTCGCGATACAGATGCACATGTTGAAGCTTTCTTCAATCAAGTCAGAGAACTTGAATGCTTATTTTTTTCTCAAATTTTGATATATATTATTTAACAATAGCTTATTTCTAAACAGAAATATTTACTCTTCAAATCATTCAGACCCTTTCTTGGAAACCAGGTGAAACACTAAACAGGATCATTTAATATTGACCCTGCTCACAGCAGAGTTAGATGGTGGATCCTGACTTAGTCTTACAGCTGAGAACAGAGAAACCAGGTTGGAAGCTGAGTGATCTCCATGCTTCCTTTAGTTACCTGCTGCAGAGTGAGAAGCTGACTACACAAATGGACAGTGGTCAGACCGTGTATAGAAACAGAGCGGCCGGGCGTGGTGGCTCACACCTGTAATCCCAGCGCTTTGGGAGGCCGAGGCAGGCGGATCTCCTGAGGTCAGGAGTTCGAGACCAGCCTGGCCAACATGGTAAAACCTCATCTCTACTAAAAGTACAAAAGAAGTAGACAGGCATGGTGGCAGGCACCTGTAATCCCATCTACTGGGGAGACTGAGGCAGGAGAATTGCTTGAACCCAGGAGGCAGAGCTTGCAGGGAGCCAAGATTGCACCATTGCACTCCAGCATGGGTGACAAAAGCGAGACTTCGTCTCAAAACAAACAAACAAACAAACAAAAACAGAGCTCTGGCCTGCAACCTGTGGCAACCAGCCCCAGAAATCCATCCCTTTCCTACAGTGGCCAGCCCCGAGACCAGCTTGCTGTCGATAAGCCAGATGTGGAGGAAGGCAGGCCACCATCTCCAGCAACCTGTCCAGGAAGCCAAACAAGAGCCTTTGTAACAACTGACCCCAAGGGGCCAGGATTCAACGAACAGCTGACATCTTCCCTAATTTATGTCCCTGTTTCTAACATAGGACCAACTAGAGAAAGCCAAATACACCCGTAAGCACCCACATGGGTATCCCGCTTTTAGTAAGCTGTGTTCAGCTCCCTGACTATTCACAGATACTATGATTGTGTGCCTAAAAGTACATGAAGAATCTAAGTTAAATTTATTAGAATTAATAAGAATGTAACACAGTTGCTGGGTACAAAATCAATATACAAAGATCAATTACATTTTAAATTCCAGAAACAACTAGGAAAAAACACCAGAAAAACAAATCATTTTTAAAAAAATGAAGTCCCTGGAAATAAGCTTGAACAAAATGCATAAGAATTCTATGATGGAAAAGGAGAACTTTTAATAAAGATATTATTTATTTATTTATTTATTGAGACGATCTTGCCCTGTACCTCAGGCTGGAGTGCAGCGGCATGATCTCAGCTCACTGCAACCTCCACCTCCTGGGTTCAAACGATTCTTCTGCCTCAGCCTCCCAAATGGAAGAATACATTAAGTTCATGGATGAGAAACAGCTAATATATGAAGATATAAATTCTTCCCAAATAGGTATGTAGATTTCATGTAATCCCAGTCAAAATGTCCATAGTTTTTAGTGCTTATACATTGTTGGTGGGAGTATAAATTAGTTCAATAGTTGTGGAAGACAGCATGGTAATTCCTCAAAGACCTGAAGACAGAGATACCATTCCACCCAGCAATCCCACAGGTATATACTCAAAGGAATAGAAATCATTCTGTTATAAAGACACAGGCATGCGTATGTTCATTGCAACACTATTCACAACAGCAAAGACATGGAATCAACCTAAATGCCCATCAGTGATAGACTGGATGAAGAAAATATGATACATATACACCATGGAATTATGTAGTCATAAAAAAGAACGAGATCATGTCCTTGGCAGCAACACGGAGAGAGCTGGAGGCCATTATCCTTAGCAAACTAACACAGGAACAAAAAAACAAATACCACAAGTTCTCAGTTATAAGTGGGAGCTAAATGATGAGAACACATGGACACACAGAGGGGAACAGCACACATTGGGGTCTATCGCAGGGTGGAGGGTGGAAGGAGGGAGAGGATCAGGAAAAATAATTAATGGGTACTAAGCTGAGTACTTGGGTGATAAAATATCTGTATAACAAATCCTATAACAAATCCTAGGACACAAGCTCACTATGCAGCAAGCCCACACATGCCCCCCGCACTTAAAATAGAGGTTTAAAAAAACTTTATAAAACCCCAAAAAACAAAATGTCCATAGTTTTGATTTTTTTTTTTTTCAGGGGGAAGGCAAGGGGTAGGGTGGACTTTGACACCAAATGACACTAAAATGTATATGAAAACACAAAGGGCCAAGAATTAAGCCATTTTTGAAAAATAATCACAAAGCTTGGCCTTATTGTTTACGGGTAGTGGCGGCAGTAGGAATCTTAGTATCTGAAGCAGTTAAAATAATACAGGGAAGAGATCTTACTTGTGGACATCTCATGATGTAAATGACATACTCACTGCTAAAGGAGACTTGTGGCTGTCAGACAACCGTTTGCTTAAATATCAGGCTCTATTACTCGAAGGGCCAGTGCTGCGACTGCACACTTGTGCAGCTCTTAACCCAGCCACATTTCTTCCAGACAATGAAGAAAAGATAAAACATAACAGTCAACAGGTGATTGCTCAAACCTACACCGCTCAAGGGGACTTTCTATAGGTTCCCTTGACTGATCCCGACCTCAACTTGTATACTGATGGAAGTTCCTTTATAGAAAAAAGACTTCAAAAAGCGGGGTATGCAGTGGTCAGTGATAATGGAATACTTAAAAGGATTTCCCTCGGCCAGGCGCTGTGGTTCATGCCTGTAATCCCAGCACTTTGGGAGGCTGAGGCAGGTGGATCACAAGGTCAGGAGATTGAGACCATCCTGACGAACACAGTGAAGCCCCGTCTCTACTAAAAATACAAAAAAAATTAGCCAGGTGTGGTGGCAGGCGCCTGTAGTCCCAGCTACTTGGTAGGCTGAGGCAGGAGAATGGCATGATCCCGGGGGGCGGAGCTTGCAGTGAGCGGACATCGACCCACTGCACTCCAGTCGGGCGACAGAGCGAGACTCTGTCTCAAAAAAAACAAAAACAAAAACAAAAAGTAATCCCCTCATTCCAGGAACTAGCACTCAGCTGACAGAACTAATAGTCCTCACTCGGGCACTAGAATTAGGAAAAGGAAAAAGGGTAAATATATCTATCTATCTATACATATATATAGACTCTAAGTATGCTTACCTAGTCCTCCATGCCCACACAGCAATATGGAGAGGAAGGGAACTCCTAACTTCTGAGGGAACACCTATCAAACATCAGGAAGCCATTAGGAGATTATTATTGGCTGTTCAGAAACCTAAAGAGGTGGCAGTCTTACACTGCCGGGTCATCAGAAAGGAAAGGAAAGGGAAATAGAAGGGAACCACCAGGTGGATATTGAAGCCAAAAGAGCTGCAAGGCAGGACCCTCCATTAGAAATGCTTATAAGAGGACCCCCAGTATGAGGTAATCCCCTCCAGGAAACCAAGCCCCAGTACTCAGCAGGAAAAACAGAATAGGGAACCTCACGAGGACATACTTTCCTCCCCTCCAGATGGTTAGCCACCGAAGAAGGAACAATACTTTTGCCTGCAGCTAACCAATAGAAATTACTTAAAACCCTTCACCAAACTTTTCACTTAGGCATTGACAGCATCCATCAGATGGCCAAATTATTATTTACTGGACCAAGCCTTTTCAAAACTATCAAGCAGATAGTCAGGGCCTGTGAAGTGTGCCAAAGAAATAATCCCGTGCACTGCAGGCCATACATTTCAATCCCTGTATCTTTAACCTCCTTGTTAAGTTTGTCTCTTCCAGAATCAAAACTATAAAACCACAAATAATTCTTCAAATGCAGTCCCAGATGCAGTCCATGACGAAGATCTACCACGGACCCCTGGACCTGCCTTTTAGCCCATGCTCCCATGTTAATGACATTGAAGACACCCCTCCTGAGGAAATCTCAACTGCACGACCCCTACTACACCCCAATTCAGCAGGAAGCGGTTAGAGCGGTTGTTGGCCAACCTCCCCAACAGCACTTGGGTTTTCCTGTTGAGAGGGGGGACTGAGAGACAGGACTAGCTGGATTTCCTAGGCCAACTAAGAATCCCTAAGCCTAGCTGGGAAGGTGACCGCTTCCACTTTAAACACGGGGCTTGCAACTTAGCTCACGCCCGACCAATCAGGTAGTAAAGACAGCTCACTAAAATGCTAATTCAGCAGAAACAGGAGGTAAAGAAATAGCCAATCATCGATCGCCTGAGAGCACAGGGGGAGGGACAATGATTGGGACATAAACCCAGGCATTCAAGCCGGCAATGGCTACCCACTTCGGGTCCCCTCCCATTTTATGGGAGCTCTGTTTTCACTCTATTAAATCTTGCAACTGAAAAAAAAAAAAGGAAAAATAACCACACTATATCACAATATGTACTTGACCTATGAGACATCTATATTTATTATAATGCTATAATACCTGAGAAAGTGTGACACTGGCCTAAGGATGGACTCATAGAACAATGGAACAGAAAACAACATCTTGAAACAGAAGCTCCCATATCCAGGACCTCGATATGTGTAAGCAGTGGCACTTCAGGCCAGTGAGAAAAGGATGAACATTTCCATAAGTAGTCGTGGGTAAATTGGACATCCATGTGGAAAAATGAAATTCGATGCCATGGTGGATTATATTTTTCAAAGATGACTGCACCTGTATACATCCCATCTCACAGACCTTTCAAGGTGACATTGACACTTCTCCATTGAGACCTGGGTCTGTGTTCTCTCCCCTTGTGCCAGGGCAGACCTTTACAAATACCTTGACCAACAGCATGCACAGAAGTGACTGCTGAGGCTAAGTCAAAAAGGGCAATAAAGCTTCCACCTGGCTCTCTCTCTCTCTCTTTCCTGCCTCTCTTAATGCTTGTCCTTGAAACCCAGCCGCTACACTGAGAGGAAGCCAAAACCAGACCATATGGAGAAACCACCACCCCATGTGCAGAGAAACAGCTCCCCAGCTGACTGGCAGCATCAAGTTACAGATATGTGAGTGCATGAGATGGTTCTGGCCTTCAAAAGTTTCTCAGAACCCAGTCGTTGTGGACTTCAAACAATAAACAAACAGAAACTTCATTTTTGGGCCCTTTCTGAATTCCTCACCCACAAGATCTGTGAGTAAACTACATGGTTGTTTTATACAGCAAAGTTTTGGACTAATTTGTTACACAACTCTAATAACTGAGCAGACCCCTACCTCACATCACACACAAACTCTATTTCAGGCAAGTCAAAACAAAAACTGAAAACAAAAGTCAAACTATAAAGCTTTCATAAGATATTGTAGGAATTTATCTTCATAACCATGGAGTAAAAAGAAATTTCATAAATGAGACACAGAAAGAATTAACCATTAAGGAAAAGATAGTCGTACTGGTCTACAATAAATGTAGCCCCCTCTAGATCATTGAAAGATATCATTGTGAAGGGAAAGACAAAGCCACAAAGTGAGAGATGATATTTGCCACACGCATATCTTCTAAGAACTCATGTTATAGAATATATAAAGAATTCCTGGCTAGGCGCAGTGGCTCACGCCTATAATCCCAGCACTTTGGGGAGCCAATGCGGACAGATCACTTGAGGTCAGAAGTTCGAGACTAGCCTGGCCAACATGGTGAAAGCCTGTCTCTACAAAAAATATAAAAATTAGCCAGGTGTAGTGGTAGGCACCTGTAACCCTAACTACTTCGGAGGCTGAGGCGAGAGAATCGCTTGAACCCAGGAGGCAGAGGATGCAGTAAGCCAAGATCACATACAGAGCGAGACTCTGTCTAAAAAAAAAAGAATTTGAATTCCCACAAAGTAATAATAAAAAACAGAGAACCCAATAGACAAAAATGGGCAAGAGATGTAAGCAGCCCTTCATAAAAGCAGATATCCAAAAAGGCCAATAGACGAATGAAAATGTGCTCCACCTCATCAGTGATCAGAGAAATGCAAATCAAACCGTAGTGAGATACCATCACACACCCACCAGATTGATAAATAAAAAGCCATGACAATGCAGAATGTTGCTGAGGGTGTGGCCCGATAGAAACTCATATACCGCTGTGGGAGTATGAACTGTTTCAACCCCTTTGGAAAACAGTGACATTTTCTAGTATATTTGAGGATGTGCATTCCTATGAAAGGAATTTCACTCTCCGTGTGCCCTAGGGAGACTTGTGCCCATGGGTCCTAGGGCAATGTTCCATAATCCTCCTAGTAGCACTCCTTGTAATCATCCTAAGTGTCCTTCAATGTACCATGGATAGATAGATCGTGGTATATTTATTCAACGGGATGCTAGTCAAAATAGAAACTTAAGAACTATCCTCACATGCAACAATATAGGGTGAATTTACGTGTATGACAAGCTAAAGATGCAAGATCCAAAAACCACCCGTGGTGCAATTCCACTAATATGAAGTTCAAAAAAGTTCAAAACTAGGTTAGCCTGTATATGTTTGGGGATAAATACAATCACTGCAAGGGTGCATTTGAGAGAAGAAAAGCAAGGAGTGATCATTATAAAAATTGAACAGTGGCCACTGTTAGGGGTGGGTAGGTAAGAGGTGGTTCTAACTAGGAAACTCTCCCAGAGGCTGATGTGCTATTTTCTAGCTACATAGGAATTGGCTTCACAGTTAATCATGTGTTATTTTGTTTAAATTAAAAATAATCTTGTTTTTAAACAAAAGCAGTGTATTTTCATTTTAGAAAATCAGAACACAAAAATGATAGCAACATTATATTCGCATCACCTAAAAATTACCACTGTTAATAGTTTATATCCTTCCAGATCTTTTTCTAAATATATATAATACATAAATGCATTTTCTACCAAAGTGACATCATACTGTATATAATGTTTTTACCCATTAAAGTGTACAATTCTGTGATTTTGAGTGTATTCACAATGCTGTACAACCATTACCAGTATCTAATTTCAGAACAACTTTATCACAAAACCTTATACCTCACGTTCATCTCCCCTTCCCCCCGGGGCCTGGCAACCACTAATCTAATTTTTGTCTCCATGAATTTTCCCATTCTGGATATTTTATACAAATGGAATCACACAATATGTGGCCTTCTATGTCTGGCTTATTTCATTTAGTATGTTTTCAAGGTTCATGCATATTGAAGCATATATTAGGACTTCATCCTTTTATGATTGAATAATATTCCATTGCATGGATATATCACAATTTGTTTATCTATTCATCAGCTGATGGACAGTTGGGTTCTTTGGCTATTATGAATAATGTTGCTATGAACATATACATACAAAGTTTTTGCATGTACATATATTTTCATTTATCATAGATATATACCTATGAGTAGAATGGATCATATGGTGATACTATGTTTAATTTTTTGAAGAACTTCAAAACTGCTTTCTAAAGTGCCTGCACTATTTTGCATTTCCACCAGCAATGTAAAAAGTTTCCACTTGCTTTATATCCCTGTCAACACTTGCTATTGTCCATCTTTTTGACATGGCATCTTAGTACATGAGGTTTCCTAATGGCTTATGATGTTGAACATCTTTTTATGTGTGTACTGGCCATTTGTGTATCTTCTTTGGAGAAATATCCATTCAAATCCTTTGCCCATTTTAAAGTTGGATTATTTGTCATTCTATTGTTGAGTTATAAGTATTCCTTATGTATTCTAGATACTAGTCCTTTATCAAATTTATGATTTGCTAATATTTTCTCCCATTATGTGGCTTGCTTTTCTTTTTTTTTTTTTACTTTTTCAATAATGTGCTTTAAGTTGTATAAGTTTTTAATTTTTATGAAGTCCAATTTGTCAATTTTTTTTTTTTTGGTTGCTTATACTTTTGGTGTCATATGTCAGAAACCATTGCCCAACTCAAACTCACGAAGATTTACACCTATTTTCTCTAAATATTTTATAGTTTTAGCTCTTACATTTAGGTTACTCTTTTTAATTAATTTTTGTATATGGTATGAGATGGGGTAACACTTCATTTTTCACATGTGGCTATCCAATTGTCTCAGCACCATTCATTGAAACAACTATTCCTTTCCCATTGAATTATCTTGGCACTTTTTCTGTATCTCTTACATCTTTTTTGTTTCTCTATTTTTGACTTTTTGGTGTTGAAAAGATATTTTCTAGTGTACCATTTTAATTTCCTTGTTATATCTTTTGCTATATATTTTTGAGATATTTTGTTAGTGGTGGCCCTGGAAATTACAATTACATCCTACTGTATAGCAGTCTAGGTGAGATGACTACAAATTTAATTTTAATAGTATACAAAAACTTCACCCTTATGTACTACCATTACTTTCTCCTTCCTTTCTGCTATTATTGTCATGCAAATTACATATTTATGCAGTGAAAAACCATCAACACAGATTTATAATTGCTGCTTTTTGCAGTTGCTTTTTAAAATCAGATAGAGAAAAATGAGTTTCAAACAATGATACCTGTATACCATCTTCTATATTTACCTATGTACTTACCTTTACAGATGCTCTGATTTTTCTATGTGAACTCAAGTTACTGTGTATTTCTTGTCATTTTAGCCTGAAATATTTCCTTCAGTGTTTCCTTTTTATATTAAATTTTTTTAAATTTTAAATTTGTGTAGGTACATAGTAGGTGTATGCTTCTTGTAGTGCAGGACTGCTAGTGACAAATTCTCTTGGGTTTTTCTTTTAATCTGGAAATGTCTCAATTTCTCTTTTGCTTTGAGTGATAGTTTTGCTAAATATTAAATTTGTGATTGACAGTCTTTACAGCATGTCAGGAATGTTTTCCTACTGCCTTCTGGCATCTATAGCTTCTGGTGAGAAATTCGCTGTTAATCTTACTGAGGATACATGTATGTGATGAGTTGATTGTGGATGCTTTCAAGATTCCTCTTGGTCTTTGGCTGTTGGCAATTGATTATGAGGTGTCTACTTGTGGATCTCTTTCCATTTATTCTACTTGGAATTTATTAAGCTTCTTAGATGTGTAGATTAAGATTTTTCATCACGTGTGGAAGTTTTGGTCATTGTTTTTTAAATGTTATTTCTGCCCCCTTTTCTTTCTCCTCCCTTTCAAGGAGTCCCATTATGCATTTGCTGGTAGGCCCACAGATCTCTGAGGCTTTGTTTATTTTTCCTCATTCTTTTTATTTTTGTTTTCTCAGACTGAAAAAACTCCATGGACCTATCTTCAAGCTTGTTTATTCTTTCTGCTGGCAGCTCAAATATGCCACTGACTGCCTCTAGTGAAGTTTTCATTTCAGTGACTATGCTTTTCCACTCTAGAATTTCTATGTGTTTTTTAAAGAAAAACCAATTTCTATCTCCTTATTAATCTCTATTTCATGAGACACAGTTCTCATATTTTCCTTCAGTTCTTTAGACATAGTTTCCTTATTTCTTTAAACATATTTAAAGTAGCTGACTTAAATTCCTTGTTTAATAAATCCAACACCCGTGCTTTTGCTCTAATTCCCGTGACAGACCATACTTGCATGTTTCTTTGCTCACCTCCTAATTTTTTGTTGAAAACTGAACATGTAAAATAATATAATATGCCAGCTCTGGAAATCAGATTCTCCTTCTCCTCAGGGTTTGTTGTTGTTGCTGCTATTTGCTTGTTGAGTGGCTTTCCCGAGCTATTTCTGTGTTCTTTGTCCTGTGTGACCACTGAGGTCTGTACTCAGCATAGCTGGCAGATCATGACTGGATAATTTCCTTGACTACCTAGAACCAGTAAGTTTCACCGCCTTTGCTGAGGGGCCCTGCCTCTGTGTGGGGCAATGCTTCAACTCAAAGGCAAGCAGCTTCCAACTGAGCACGATCTTCACTTCCTACTTTCACGGCACCTTGAGTGCAGCCAGTGGTGACGCCTCAGGCCCCATCAGGTCTTTCCTGGTCATGCATGTGGCCTTCTGGAGTCCCACAAAAGTGTTGGAGTTTCTCAAAGCCTCCTTCTGGATATTTCTTTCCCAAACTTTTCCTTTTAGGTTTTTTCCATCATCTTGTTTACCTCTATTGTTTCATCACCTCAAGCTGCTATCATAATAAACAATTGCCAGAGAGCTGGAATGAACAGGCTGAGGAATGGCAGCTCTCTGGAAATGGGGCTTTGGAGGAGCTCCGACTGAATTCCGCCCCCTTAGCTTGTCTGCCAGGCTGCTGCTTTCACTGTGATTGCAGGACCATTGACTTCTGTGGTTACTGCAGAGCTGGAGAGAGGGGTTGGGCTAGGGCAAGTTACAGTGCCACGAATCTCACCGTTCTTATGGCGATTCAGCCACTTTTCCTGAATAAATGCTCCCTGAATTGTTGCAAGCCTTTGGTTAATTTCTAGAGTTCTGGAAAAGTTTATTTTGATTATTATTTTTTTTTTTTTTGGTCAGTGTTTGTACTGCTTATATAAAAATGATTTTCAAAGGCACGTCCTTTGCATTTCCACTGACATTACCCAGCAATTATTCTTCATTTTATATATGGTTTATGTACTCATCTGTATTTATAAAAAAGAATAAAAAAGCAAAATCAGCACTGTATCCTTTGTGCCCAGCTGCAATAATCAACTGTGACTTTCTGTCTTTGGAACGTTTACAGTCATTCTCATATTGAGTCTGAGTCATCACAGGAAAGCTGATCCAAATTTCATTATTCAATATATATGTAAATAACTAATCCAGACAGAAGAAAAGGTTTATGTATTAGGTTAGTCCAAAAGTTATTGTGGTTTTCGCCATTGAAAGTAATGGCAAAAACTGTAATTACTTGTGCACCAACCTAATACATAGATGCCCATTACAACATTGGCCATACAAGGAAAAATTAGAATTAATCTCAAAATTCAAACAGGGTAAGGTGTAGGTAAATACTGTGTATTTTCTCACTGGAATGGTTGCACCCATTCTCTGAAATAATTATGAAGACCAAACAGTAATAAGGAGAATTTTTTTTAGGATGTGTTTATTGAAAAAAGCAAAATGCAAACTTCTACTTGCACCATGGTTATGCCTCTGGAACAATTACATATATGCATGTACAATAGCTAGAAAGGAAGAGAGAAAAGTGAACACAATTTGTTAGGGTGGAGAGAATTGTGGGTGTTTATAAATTAGATTTTCCCCCACCTTATTGTTATGCTATGAGTGCACTAAATCGAAAGTTAAAAAAAATAGGTCAACATGTCTAAAAGAAAGAAATACTTCCCCGTATCCCCTACGTGCTGGACTTGGCACTGGTCAGAGGCATCCTACGGCAGGGGCTGTAATAGCCTGGGGGCTTCCTCTGTGGTATGACCTGGGCACAGAGCTCTGCCTTTTCAGCAAGATGGACCCCAGGGATTGCGACGGGGATGGAATGCAGCTTTTTGCCAAGCTGCCTGGAGACAGGGAGGAGGAGGAAGAGGAGGAGGAGAAAGGCTCTCTCCCTTTCCCCTCCTCTTGGAGAAGATGTTTTTCCAATAAATAATTGTGAAGTCTCGAATGAAATATAAGCCTCATGAATTATCTTGGCGTTTTTGGGATCCAGGAATCTTTCAGTGTCTGGACAGGGTCATAAAGGCTCTTGATGGATGTCCCATCTCCCCTGGGGAGGGGTGGGTACCACCTTCCTGATGATAATGACGGGGCCACCCCTTCCACCCCTCCTCCCATGCCACTCCCTCCCTCTGGACTTGGGGTTTTAGTTTCACTCCATCATCCTGCAGCTCTTATCCTGCTTTTTAAAACATTTTAATTTCTTCCTCTTAAGCGTCTGAGGAAGGCAAGGGAGAGTTAAGCGGAGCGTGTTTTGGAAATCATTCATCAGAGCAGCTTTCCCAAAGCGGGTTTTGTGTAGGATGACCGACTGTCCTGGTTTGCCTGGGACTGAGGGGTTTCCAGGGGTGTGGAACTTCCACTGCTAAAACCAGGAAAGTCCCATGAAATTCCTGGGATGAGCTGGTCGCTTCAGTCCCACGAGTCTCTATTTGGTAGGATGCTAATACGTATTACATGAAAATGGTTGGCAAAAACTAGATTAAATCAAGTCAGATATATTTGCTGCAGGCCTGGTCAGAGCCTCTGTATGCTAATCTGTTCTATGCTCACACATATTCAAAGCAGGGTGTCCTTGGTGTATTGGAGCTTAAATTCTCTATTTGTCTAAAATTAATTAATCTAAGAAATGTGAAGTTTGATGAAGCTAAGTAGGCTGTGCTGCTCAGGATACCCAGACAGTTTCTGGAAGAAGTGGAGCAAGATGCTACTCTCAAATAGTTGAAACCTGCCAAGTGGTGGACATGGTTCTCTCCAAGGTGCTATTAGAGGGGTGGAGGAAGTCCTGAGGTTCGCTTTTGCAGAGCTGGGTGCTGGAACGGGTGTGTTTCCAGGTGTGTACAGCCCAGGGCTGTGTCCTGACCACCCTTTCTCAGTCCAACCCATTCAACACAGGGAAAGGACGTCTTCCTGGTGACAGCAGGCAGATCTGGTTCCCGGGGGGACCGGGCTGGGAGGGGCAGTTTTCAAGTGCTCATCATTCTGCAGCTGGTGCACTGGGGCATCCCTACTGAGACACACGCAGCTCCCTGGCCCCAGGCAGGTGGCATGCCTCACACCATCACTGTGGGGGCCCCAGAGTGGAGCAGTGAGGCACGGGCACAGGATCTGAGGCCACCCGACTGGCTGTATGTTCTTGACGTCCCCACCCTGTCTATCCATGGAAGGGCACGTGGAGCCTTGTGTGGCACCAGCACAACGCATGTTTGCTCCCCTTTGGTCTGTTCCTGCAGCAGCTGGTGCACACACCAGAGGTGTGGGGATGGCAGAATCCCCGTGTGTCACAGCATCTGGGAGCAAGGCTGGGGTGAGGGGAACCGTCTCTGGACAGGCAGTCTAGCCATGCAAGTTACAGGGACTTCAGGCCCCCCTCGGGTGGCCATTACTGGGCAACCTCTGGACTCCTCCCGACCCTGACATCTCCCCCTGTCTGATGGGGGCCTGAAGGTGCCTGGAAGCTTCTCAGGCTGGGGCTTGCATGCTCCTCGGCTTGACTCCAGGCTCAGAGACATGGGGGTTGCTGGACATTAAAAGTCCACTAACAGCCTCACACAAGACTCATGGTTCCAGCGAGGAAGCAGATTCTGGGGGCTTTGAGCATCCCTTTCTAGCCTGTGGGGACAGGAACCAGGGGGCTACGGATGAGCACCAGGATCTGCCCTGGGGGCCTCTGCCCAGGTGATGGGCTTCTTTCCACCTGCCTCTGGCCTTGGCAGCCTCCCAGCTGTGGGAAGATCTGCATCTGCCATGACCCCCATGGAACCCAGCCCTGGTAAGTGGCCAGAGACACCAGCTCTTCTGAGGGAGGCTGCTGGAGCTGGAGTTCAGGTCCTACAAGGGAGGCAGAGGCCAGCATAAGCAGCCCTGCAGTGGGCATGGCTGGCCATGGTTGGCTGCACATCCACCTGCCCCCACACACCAAGTGCCGCGCCAGGCTCTGTGGCCCCTCCAGGAATGAGCGGTGAGCTGCCAACCCCGGTCAGATAAGAAGCACGTTGCTGCACAGCAAGGACCACAGGCTCTCAAGGACTTGGAGGCAGCAGGGACTCTGTTCCCATGACGACTCGGAAGGCCTTCTACAACTGCGGGGATGTCATCTTGGGTTGCTAATTGAGACTCAGATTTTTGAGTAAAGATGAAATGAAGGTCACTCCCTGCCCTTCCGGGCCCTTCCTAGGAGGATGGGGTTCCAAGACGCACAAGTGTCCAACAGACCCTTGTGGGTAACTATAGGATGCTGTGACTCTGGGATGTGCGTGAGGCAGAGGCACCCAAGACTCCAGCCCAGCCCCAGGAACTTGCCTCCAAGTTGTTCAGCGGGCTGCCCTGACACTCAGCCAGGGCTGGGTAGAAGGTGGCATGCTAGAGACCAAGCAGAGGGTGGCAAGAGCAAACAGATTGGACCGCTTGAAGCCAAGGACAGGGAGGCCTCATCCCCCATCTGAACCCAGGGCTCAACCCCGGCTGCAGAAAAGCAGCACAGCCTCTGTGCGCATCTGCTGAGGTCAGCAATGCTGTCCACGTGGAGGGTGAGGAGAGGAGCCCCTAAGAGCATTCAGGGATCTGGAAGGGGCCAGGTGGTCAGCCCCAGTCAGAAGTGCAAAGCCTGCAGCAGTTTCAGGGATCGGCCACCAGGTGGCAGAGGAGAGCTCAGGACAGCCTCGGGGCCTTAGGTCAGCCTGGCTGGCCACACCTGGCCTTGGGCCTCCTCAGGCAGGTGATTCAGAGAGAGGAGGAGGGAAAGCCTCCACCGATCGATCGTCTACAGTGGGCATATGGGCTGCATGGGGCTGGGTCTGCCCACCACATGTGAGGGTGGTGTGCCCAGCCTTGAAGGATGGCTAAGGGCTGGCTAAGCAGAGATGTGGGGGCAGGAATTCCAGGGAACTGGAAACTCCAGGGGCCAAGGTTCCAGAGATTCCAGGGAACCGGAAACTCCAGGGGCCAAGGTTCCAGAAATTC
>NW_012102143.1:8010199-8020429 GCF_000951045.1 Mandrillus leucophaeus | reverse complement strand
AGGGGCCAAGGTTCCAGAAATTCCAGGGAACTGGGAACTCCAGGGGCCGGGGTTCCAGAGATTCCAGGGAACTGGAAACGCCAGGGGCCGAGGTTCCAGAGATTCCAGGGAACTGGAAACGCCAGGGGCCGGGGTTCCAGAGATTCTAGGGAACTGGGAACTCTGTGAGGAACTGATGCAGAGATTCGGAGACCCACCCCAGCATGGTGCTGTTGGGGAAAGAGCCCATCTGAACCTCAGCCTGCCAGCCCTGGGGTTGCAGGGGCAGGAAAGTCCTGCCTAGGTGTCCACCCACAAGGTCTGAGACCTGCCCTACCACCTCCTCCCTGCCAGCCTTTTGGAGGAACCCCCAACCCCCCACCTGACACCCCCAAATGCCTACTCTCCCCATGCCACACTCCAGATCACAGAGGCCCTCTACCTGAGGCACCCTCAGTGTGTTCTGTTGGCATCTGATCAATTCTGGGTCTTGGCATGATTGGGGCTGGGTACTGTTGAATGATGCTGGGGGAGATGAGCCTTCTCCCTCCTCTCACATGGCACGGAGGCAGAGGAAGGGGTGGAGAAGCACCACTGAGTCCACAAAACCAAAGGGAAGAGAAAGAGGGAGGAAGAGGAGCAAGGTAGGACCCCCGTCTGGGGCTCGATGCTGTATGCGCGCATCCTCTGGCTGCTTGCGTCCTGCAGAATCCTTTCCGATTTTCCACATTATTCTAGGAGGTTATTAACCATTTTAATTTTTATCCAAGAAATGTGGCACATGTAGGCACGAATCCTACCCGGCTAAGTGCCTCTCTTCCTCAGGCTCATCTTGCAGTGGAGTCCACAGCACAGTGCAGCAAGGTCAAGTGTCCCATTGGGCGGCTTGGGCAGGTCACAGATGCAGAGGACAGATCCCGATATTGCACATCACGCTCCTTTCCTCTCTCCCTCTCTTCCTCTTCTTCTGCAGGTCACCGTGTCACTTAGGTGATCACATCTGCATGGGGTCGCTGGGAGGCACTCTTCAGTCCTGCAGAATAATGGGTGATAAGATCAGGGGCACAACACCATCAGGGTCCTCAACACCCCAGGCGAGGAAGCTCCCTCTCTTCTCCTTCCACTGGGCAGATCTTGGGCCTTGGGTGCAGGGCCACCTGGGCAGTTTGGGCACCTGAGAAGGACTCGCTTTGACGAGGGGAAGGTCTGGGAAGGAAAGGCCAGACCGCAGCCAGCATCAGGATGGTGCAGGGGTGCAGGGAGGGGTGAAGGAGGCAGCTCCCTAGAGGACCCCAAGTGGCCTGAGGTCTGGGGACTGGTGCCCACCCCTGCTTGTTCCTCCTGGCAGGCTTCAGGCAGCCGGTAACCCGAGCCTTATGCGGAGCCCCCAACCGCGACCTCCTGATGGAGTTGGGCACTCGCCCTGTCATTAGGGCTGAGGTCAGCAGAGGTGGTGGGCGGGGCTTAAACAAACCCATCAGGGCCCTGACTCTTTCCTCTGGGGCCTGAAACATAAATTTTCATTGAGTGCCACTGCATTTTCATCCGGGGAACTGTCAGAGATATTTTGAGAAGGAACTGGGGGTCAAATGGCAGCATGGCTGAGAGCTGGGGGTTGTACAATGTCAGACTGCAGAGACGGAGGGGCCCCCAGGCCACAGGGCTACTCCCTCCAGGGTTCCAGGAGCTCTAGCAGGTCCAGCCCCCAGGATGGCGTTTGAGCCTCAGCCCAAGTCTCCGGGCTGACCACAGTGGGTAAAGAAACGATGACTGTGGTCCACTTTGGGGAATCAAAGCCGTCCTCACTGTCCTCTAAGTGTGCAAACACATAGAAGTAGGGAATTTAGGGCTCGGTCGTTATTTTCTCTGAGATCTGCAGACGAAGCTTCATACTTGTAGGAACTTGCCCATTTTGGGGGCGTTCTGTCACACTTTAGCTTACGTGGCTATCACTCCACGGATGAAGTGGGACAGAAGTGAGTGTCCCCTTTACACAGATGAAAAGACTGAGGTTTCATGGAGCTGGGAGGCTGCCCAAGGCCACTGGACACAGAGGAGCCCAAAGCCTCTAGCTGCCCCCACATCTATTTTACAAGAATCTCTTTAGCGTCGTGGGCCCCATTCAGCCACGGTTTTATGTAGGTCATTAAAACCCTTGAGCAGCCCTGAGGCTGCTCCCATTTTATCCTCGAGGGAGCTCAGAGTGATGATGTCCTTTGTCCAATGTGACAAGAAGAGGGCCTGGAAATGTCTCCCAGTCCCAAAACCAGAGTCTGGGCTCCTCCCCTGAAGTCCTGCGAGCCCTAACGCTCAGCCGAGCTTCTGCTTGTTTGCATTTGACCTTGGCGTCTGTACTTGGTCTTGAAAGTTGCCTTGAAAGTCAGCTCCAGGATTTCCAACCCAGGAGGGGGAGGCATGAGGGTTTCCAGGCCCTGTGACTCTCTGACAATAGCCTCTGCCACCGGGCAGCCCCGTCCCACACTTCTTCGGTATGAGATTACATTCACCAGCTCTCTGTGGAGATGAACACCCTTGAGTGGGCGTCGGGCAGGGCTGGGCGTAAAGACTTTGTGGCCAGAGACAGGAGGCTGAGGAGCTGGCTTGACCGGTGAAGCTCAGGAGGACTTCATAGAGGAGGTGCCCCAGAAGTTGGGCCTTGAAGGGTGCATGGGCGGTGCTAGGCGAGTGGGCGGTGCTAGACAGGTGGGCAGGCCTGGGCTGAGCGCAGCGCAGGGGCAGCCGCCCTGCGAAGCTGTGTTTTTGTTGGCGGTGTGGCTGCTGGAGCCATTTTCCGTTTGGAAGGCTCCTGATAGGAGAACACGGGTCAGCGGGTTTAGAACAACACAGCCCTGGACACGTGTTTGTGCGAGTGTGTGAGGAGAGGGACTAATTGGCTGCTCTGAGTTGACGATTATAAAATCATCTCTGGTTAATAAAAGCGCCGCCATCTAGCAATTTTAGTTGTCCTGGTGGGGGATGGGAGATGGGCCAAAGAGGAAGTCTTGCAGAATGAATGTACTGACGGGAAGGTCAAAGGCCCAGCACACCCCGCCCCCACGAACAGCTCATGTCCAGGAATAACGGGGTGTCGATTCAGGACGCTCAGAGAAGGAAAACAGCCGTTGGTGAGACGATGGGAAGAGGAGAGTGGGGGGGCTCCTGGGAGCACTGCGGGGGCTGCGAGTGGCGGACTGTGCCGGAGGCCACAGACCAGGCACGGGTCGACTAGAAAACTCAGTCACTGCCACTGAGAAGCACAGGGCCAGGGCACATGCACGAAACACCGTGACAGACACACGTGGGCCGCGCCTGTGGGTGACAAGCAGACACCTCCCGCTACAGGTAAAGACAGCGGCTTAACCACAAGCCACAGTCCCCCCAGACAGAGGCACGAGCAGGATTGCAACTCGGGTGAACTTTCTCATTGTCTCTCAACTACACGGGTGGCTCTAGAAACGCAAGCCAGGAACTGATGGCTTAAGCATCTTGGTGAGCTCCAGAACCAGGCCAGAGCCTTCGTTAAACCAAGAGGAAGACCCGCAAATCGCCCCGGTGGCCGGGGCGGAGGACAAGTTCCTGCCTGTCGCAGGACTCAGCACAGCCTCACGTGCTATGGTCCTTGCAGGGGCTCTCGCCTGTGGGGTGCCCGGAAGACCCTGGGGCAGAACGCAAGCGGAAGTCACTAGTTCAGGGATGGCAGGGGCTGACCAGAGCTTGGAACAATCAGGAGCCGGTGCCCACCTGGTCACCGGAGGGACGGGGAGCCACGTCCTGGCTGACCACTCACCACTGGGGTGGAGCCCTGGCCTCTGTGAACCCCTGTCCCCTCATTTCACATGGGGGTCATCACGTCTCCAGCTCAAACGCCAGCGAAGAGAAGCGGAGGTTGCAGGCCCAGCAGTTGGCACAGGGCCTGTGGCTTCCTCCTTCTCTCCCCTCTGCCGTCCCCTTTAAAAGCATTTCTTGGCTTCAGGTGGTAATGCGGTGGTGGGTAAGAAAAGCACCTTCCGGAATCACAGCAGAACAGCCCTGCGACGAAGTCACCTGGGTGGGAGTCCTGACCTCGCTTCCTCCACGGAGGTAATTAACGGGATGGAGAGAGGAGCTGTGTGAACCAGGTCCCCACTCGCTGTGAACACCAACGATTTACAAGGCAGGATCTTGGCAATAAGAAGTCCTGGGGGCCGCTGCACTTGCGGTCAGCTGGCACAGACGCCAATCCCAGCCGACCCGTTATTTACTGAGAAAATACCACGGCTCCTCATCTGCTATTACACTTAATACTTGACCCTGTTCCACACAAGGGTGTATTTGGCGACAGGGTAGGCTTTCCTCACACACCAGGAGCATCTGACCCAGTGTCTGTGCCTACAGGGATCTCATGGGGCTAGGGCTACCTCCTCCTCCCCACAGGAGCTGGAGAGCCAGGAGCTCCGGTGCCAACCAGGGAAAGACCATCAGCCACCCCAGAAGCCAGTGAGACGAGACCTCTCCCCACCCAGCTGGCTGCACCATCAGCCCCGATCACCGAGCTGGCCTCCTTCCCTCGCGTACCCGCCCGTGATAGCTGGCTCTTTGCCCTTGAACCTCTCATCTGTTCACGCACCAGCTCTTTCCCATGGTGCACTTGAGCTGTGCTTTACTCCAGGGTCTTGGGACAATGAGAGAAAAAAACAAAATACACCAAGACCTTTCCCTGGTGGGGTTCATGTTCAGGCAGGAAGGGAGGCAGCTGGACAGTGCTGAGGGCTCAAGACAAAGACAGGAGCGGGAGGGAGGCAGAGGGGCTGCATTTTGGGCGGTGGGCAGCATAGGCCATGGAGGGAAGCAACTCGTGAGTGAGATCGGCAGGGAGGAAGGAGGCCGGTGGGGCTGCAGAACCAGCTGGTGAGAAGCATGCATGAGAGGAGACATTGGCTGGGCACGGTGGAGGCAGGAGGGAGGAGGGAGGAGGGAGGACGGACGAGGGAGGAGGAAGGAGGTAAGAGGAAGGAGGGAGGAGGTAGGAGGCAGAGGGAGGAGGAAATAAAAAGGAGGGAGGAGAGGGAGGGAGGAGGGAGGAGGAAAGAGGAAGGAGGGAGAAAGCAGGAGGGAGGAAGAAGGAGGGAGGAGGCGGGAGGGAGGAGGAAAGAGAAGTGAGGGAAGAGGGAGGAGGGAGGATGGAGGAGGAAGGAAGAAGGAGGGAGCAGGAAGGAGGAAAGAGGCAGGAGGGGAGAAAAAGGAGGGAGGAGGGGGAAGCAGGAGGGAGGAGGGGGAGGCAGGAGGGAGGAGGAAAGAGGAAGGAAGAAGGATGGGGAGGGAGAAGGGTGGAAGGAGGCCAGTGCAGCCGGAGCTGGTGAGGGAGGAGTTGAGATGGGGTGGGGAGGTAGGGCAAGACCACAGAGACTCCTGGGGCTGCAGTGACAAATGACCACCAACCAGGGGGCTTAAAACAACAGAAACATATTTTCTCACAGTTCTGGAGGCCAGAGGTCCGAAATTCAAGTGTCAGCAGGGCCAAGACCCTGCAGGCTCTGAGAGAGGCCCCTCCTGGTTCCTCTCCGGCTCCTGGGCTGCCGGCAGCATTCTACCTTCCTTGATGCTTTTCTCTGGTCTCCGTCTCCACTCTCCCAGGCCTTCCTCTCTGAGTTTCTCCTCCATGTCCTCTCCTCTCCTTGTGAGGATGCTTGTCCATGCATTTAGGGCCCATCCAGCTAATCTAGAAGATCTCATCTCAAGATTCTTTACTTAGTTACAGCTGCAGAGATCTTTCCCCAATATGGTCACATTCACAGGTACCAGGGCTTAGGACTTGGACACATCTTTCTGGGGCCACCATTCAACATACAGCAGACCCCAGGGCAGGATCTTTGGAGACAGGAGTGGTAAACTATGTCCTGGTTCGAGGTGCAGTGAGGCAAGAATATGGGATTTCTGGTAAAATTGGTGTTAGGATGGGGAGTGATTTGGTTGAGTTTGCTTCTTACTGGATCAGAAGCATGGGAATCCCAGGTCCTCAGAGGAGGAGACCCCCGAAGGTTCAAGTCCAAATTGGTACAAGGTGCCTTTTGGAGCCTGAAGTTGGCTGGTTCTGGGTGTGAGGCCTGCTGTGGGTTCTTCCTAGCCGGGACGAGGGCAGTCAGGCAGTGGAGGGGGCTGTGAGCTCACCTATTGTTTTCAGAGGACCCCAAGGCTTCATGCACTCAATAAACTCCAAACAAGACTTACCACATGTGGGTCCTGCAGTTACAACATAGGGCGGACAATGGCAGGCCAGCAGAGGAAGCAGCTCCATCTCCACAGTGCTAGCCATGGAGATGGCTCAGAGCCAGGAGAAAAGCAGGATCCTGTTGGTTCTGTTTCTTTGGAGACCCCTGACTAGTAAGGAGGTGAAGATCGAGGACTGTAGGGTCATGGGGGACCCGCCCACAGCTTGGGGCTGGATGGGCATAGTGTCTGGGCGGGGTGGCCGGCTGTGGGGCTGGAGGGTGGGCAGGGCTGATCTGGGGAAGCCGGCCCGGCAGGATTGGGGCTGCACCCACCCTGGAGTCCGGGGTGGGCTTTAAGCTGGGTGTGGTCAAGTCTGCTTCTGCTGGACAGCCAGGAAGGAGTATGGAGGACGCATCTGGGGTTAAGAGCCTGGAGGAGGCTCTGCCCTGAGGTCTGAGGTCCACTCTCTATTTCAGAATTCTCACATCCCAAGTGCAGCTTGGCTGACTATCCACAGCACTTCCCCACCCTGGTCTGACTTGGACTCCAAGACCACCCTGGGAGTGGGGGGTGCTTCCCTGCCTCTCCTGGTGAGGTAGGGGAGGAGGGACTGGTCATGGAAGAGTTTTCCTTTCCTTTCTCAGACACCAGGGCATCCTGAGGCTGGAATGGTGAAAAGGTTCTGAGTCCCATCCCTGGTTCCAGGCAAGTTCTCAGCAGAAAGTGAGGTCAGGAGGCTGCTGGTGAGGCCCAGGGCCTGAAAGAATGTCTGGCACGTGGCCTTTCCTGGGAAAGCTGCAGATTTACATCCTAGGGGCAAGAAAAGAAAACATCAAGAGACAGAGAAGCAGAGGGTTACAGGTCACTAAGCCGCACTGAGAATTAAGACTTTCATTCATCTTACTTGAAGCTGGGGACCAGGAGAATGAAGGTCTGTAATTGCACCCTCTTCTGTCAAGCCCTTGTTAGGATGTGACTGGATCATGTCCTTTCCGTTTCTCATGGGGAAGAAGTCAGTGAAATGATTGGGATGATAAAATTGCATTTTTCATTGGAACATCCAGTACCAGGTAGTGACCCATAATCTCATCTGCTGATTCAGTAAAAGCTCAGGGCGGACAGTATTAGGCACTAGACTGTACCCGGGCCTGAATCCCGACTTTCCCATTTACTAGCAGTAACATCTTGGGCAGTTCACCCATGAAATAGGACTAAAAGAGTGCTGACTTCTTAGGGTTGTTTTGAAGATAAAGCAAGATAATGCATATAAAAGTCTTAACATGCTGTCTGGTAAGCGCTGAACAATGGTTACTATTATTATTATTATTATTATTATTATTATTTACATGCCGGTCACTGTGTCAAGAATTTTAATGATCAGCATGATCAGAACCTCCCTCAAGAGTGATTTTTTTTTAAATTTATTTTTTATTTCAATAGGTTTTTGGGGAGCAGGTGGTGTTTGGTTACATGAGTAAGTTCTTTAGTGGTGATTTCTGAGATTTTGGTGCACCCATCACCCAAGCAGTATACACTGTACCCAATGTTAGTCCTTTATCCCTTACCGCCCTCCCACCCTTCTGCCTGAGTCCTCAAAGTCCATTGTGTCATTCTTTTGCGTTTTCATCCTTAAAATTTAGCTCTCACTTATGAGTGAGAGCATATGATGTTTGGTTTTCCATTCCTGAGTTACTTGAGAATAGTGATCTCCAATTCCATCCAGGTTGCTGTGAATGCCATTATTTTATTCCTTTTTACAGCTGAGTAGTATTCCATTGCATAGATAGATAGATAGATAGATAGATAGATAGATAGATAGATAGATAGATAGATAGATAGACAGATAGATAGATGATAAAGAAAGTGTGAGAGATATATATTTCTTTATCCACTTGCTGATTGTTGGGCATTTGGGCTGGTTCCATATTTTTGCAGTTGCAAATTGTGCTGCTATAAACATGCGTGTGCAAGTATCTTTTTTGTATAGTGACTTGTTTTCCTCTGTATATATACCTAGTAGTGGGATTGATGAATCAAATGGTACATCTACTTTTAGTTCTTCAAAGAATCTCCACAATGTTTTCCATAGTGGTTGTATTAGTTTACATTCCTACCAACAGTGCAAAAGTGTTCTCTTTTCATCACATCCATGCCAATATCTATAATTTTTTGATTTTTTGATTATGGCCATTCTTGCAGGAGTGACGTGGTATCACATTGTGGTTATGATTTGCATTTCCCTGGTCATCAGTGATGACCATTGAGCATTTTTCCATATGCTTGTTGACCATTTGTATATCTTCTTTTGAGAATTGTCTATTCATGTCCTTTGCCCACTTTTTGATGGGATTGTTTTTTCTTGCTGATTTGTTTGAGTTATTTGTAGATTCTGGATATTAGTCCTTTTTCAGATGTATAGATTATGAAGATTTTTTTTCCCACTCTGTGGGTTGTCTGTTAACTCTGCTGATTATTTATTTTGCTGTGTAGAAGCTTTTTCATTCGATGAAGTCCCATCTATTTATCTTTGTTTTTGCTGCATTTGCTTTGGTGTTCTCGGTCATGAAGCCTTTGCCTAAACCAATATCTAGAAGAGTTTTTCTGATATTATCTTCTAGACGTTTTATTGTTTCAGGTCTTAGATTTAAGTCTTTGATCCATCTTGAGTTGATTTTTATATGGGGTAAGAGATGAGGAACCAGTTTCATTCTTCTACATGTGGCTTGCCGATTATCCCAGCACCATTTGTTGAATAGGGTGTCCCTTCCCGCTTTATGTTTTTGTTTGCTTTGTTGAAGGTTAGTTGTCGAAGACCAGTTTTGCTTTATTTCTGGGTTCTCTATTCTGTTCCATTGGTATGTGCCTATTTTTATACTAGTACCATGCTGTTTTGGTGACTATGACCTTATAGTATAGTTTGAAGTCGGGTAACGTGATGCCTTCAGATTTGTTCTTTTTGCTTAGTCTTGCTTTGGCTATATGGGCTCTTTTTTCTTGGTTTGATATAAAATTTAGGATTTTTTTTCTAGTTTGTGAAGAATGATGGTGGTATTTTGATGGGAATTGCATTGAATTTGTAGATTACTTTTGGCAGTATGGTAACTTTCACAATATTGATTCTACCCATCCATTAGCATGGGATGTGTTTCCATTTGTTTATGTTATCTATGATTTCTTTCAGCAATGTTTTATAGTTTTCCTTGTAGAGGTATTTCACTTCATTACTTCATTGGTTAGGTATATTCCTATATATTCACTTCATTGGTTAGGTATTTTTTGCAGCTATTGTAAAAGGGGTTGAGTTCTTGATTGGATTCTCAGCTTGATCGCTGTTGGTATATAGCAGAACTACTGATTTGTGTACATTAATTTTGTATCCTGAAACTTTGCTGAATTCATTTATCAATTCTAGGAGCTTTTTGAATGAGTCTTTAGGATTTTCTAGGTATATGATCATATCATCAGCAAACAGTGATAGTTTGACTTCCTCTTTACGAATTTGGATGTCCTTGATTTCTTTCTCTTGTCTGATTGCTCTGGCTAGTACTTCTGGTACTATGTTGAATAGAAGTGGTGAAAGTGGGCATCCTTGTCTTGCTCCAGTTTTCAGGGGAAATGCTTTCAACCTTTCCCCATTCAGCATAATGTTGGCTGTGGGTTTGTCATAGATGGCTTTTATTACCTTAAGGTGTGTTTCTTCTATGCCAATTTGACAATGCTGGATTTTGTCAAATGCTCTTTCTGCATCTATTAAGATAATCACATGATTTTTGTTTTTAATTCCGTTTATGTGGTGTATCTACTGACTTGCATGTGTTAAACCATCCTTGCATCTCTGGTATGAAACCTACTTGATCATGTTGGATTATCTTTTTGATGTGCTGTTGGATTCGGTTAGCTAGTATTTTGTTGAGGATTTTTGCATCTATATTCATCAAGGATATTGGTCTGTAGTTTTCTTTTTTTGTTATGTCCTTCTCTGGTTTTGGTATTAGGGTGATAATAGCTTCATAGAACGATTTAGGGAGGATTCCCTCTTTCTGTATCCTGTGGAATAGGTCA
>NW_012102143.1:7993493-8010084 GCF_000951045.1 Mandrillus leucophaeus | reverse complement strand
TTTTGCTGTTGTTGCCCTGGCTGGAGTGCAGTGGCATGATCTTGGTTCACTGCATCCTCCACCTCCTGGGTTCAAGTGATTCTCTTGCCTCAGCCTCCCAAGTAGCTGGGATTATAGGCACCTGCCACCATGTCCAAATGATTTTTGTACTTTTAGTAGAGACAGGGTTTAACCATGTTTTCCAGGCTGGTCTCAAATTCCTGAACTCAAGTGATCTGTCCACCTTGGCCTCCCAAAGTGCTGGGATTACAGGCATGAGCCACTGTGCCTGGCCAGCATTTTTTTTTTTAATTACCATTTCAACCTTGCTGCTTGTTATTTGTCTGTTCAGAGTTTCTATATCTTCTTTATTTCATCTAGAAGAACTTATCCGTCTCCTCTAGGTTTTCTAGTTTATGCACATAATGATGTTCATTATTCATTGAATAATCTTTTGCATTTCTGTGGTATCAGTAGTAATACCTCCCATTTCATTTCAAACTGAGCTTATTTGGATCTTGTCTCTTATTTTCTTGATTAATCTCGCTAATGGGCTATCAATTTTATTGGTCTTTTCAAAGAGCCAGCTTTTTGTTTTATTTATCTTTTTTATTTTTTTGTTTGTTTGTTTCATTTAGTTCTGCTCTGATCTTCATTCTTTATTTTCTTCTTCTGGGTCTGGGTTTCGATTGTTCTTGTTTCTCCAGTTCCATGAGGTGTGACCTTAGATTGTCTATTTGTGCTCTTTCAGACATTTTGATGTAGGCACTTAATGCTGTGAACTTTCCTCTTAGCATTGCTTTTGCTGTATCCCAGAGGTTTCGATAGGTCATGTCACTATTGTCATTCAGTTCAAATAATTTTTAAATTTCCATCTTGATTTAATTGTTGACCCAACGGTTGTTCAGAAACAGGTTATTTAATTTCCATGTATTTGCATGGTTTTGAGGGTTCCTTTTAGAGTTGATGTCCAATTTTATTCCACTGTGGTCTGAGAGAGTACTTGATATAATTTTGATTTTCTTAAATTTACTGAGACTTGTTTTGTGGCCTATGATATGGTCTATCTTAGAGAATGTTCCATGTGCTGATAAATAGATTGTATATTCTGCAGTTGTTGGGCAGGATGCTCTGTAAATATCTGTTAAGTCCATTTGTTGTGGGGTATAGTTTAAGTCCATGGTTTCTTTGCTGACTTTCTGTCTTAATGATCTTTCTAGTACTGTCAGTAGAGTATTAAAGTCCCTCACTACTGTGTTGCCATCAATCTCATTTCTTAGGTCTAGTAGTAATTGTTTTATAAATTTGGGAGCTCCAGTGTTAGGTGCATATATATTTAAGATTGCGATATTTTCCTGTTGGACTAGTCCTTTTATCATTATATAATGTCCTTCTTTGTCTTTTTTAACTACTGTTGCTTTAAAGTTTCTTTTGTCTGATATAAGAATAGCTACCCCTACTTGCTTTTGGTGTCCATGGACTATCTTTTTCTACCCCTTTACCTTAAGTTTTGTGAGTCCTTATGTGTTAGGTGAATCTCCTGAAGACAGTAGAAACTTGATTGGTGAATTCTTACCCATTTTGCCATTCTGTATCTTTCACGTGGAGCATTTAGGTCATTTACGTTTAATGTTAGTAGTGAGATGTGAGGTACAATTCTATTCATCATGTTATTTGTTGCCTGAATACCTTTTTTCCCCATTGTGTTATTGTTATATAGGTCCTGTGAGATTTATGCTTTAAGGAGGTTCTATTTTGGTGTATTTTGAGGATTTCTTTCAAGATTTAGAGCTCCTTTTAGCAGTTCTTGTAGTGCTGGTTTGTTAGTGGCAAATTTCCTCACATTTGTTTGTCTGGAAAAGACTATCTTTCCTTTCTTTATGAAGCTTCGTTTCACTGAATACAAAATTCTTGGCTGATAATTGCTTTGTTTAAGGAGGGTAGGACCCCAATCCCTTCTAGCTTGTAGGGTTTCTGCTGAGAAATCTGCTGTTACTCTGACAGGTTTTCCTTAATTGGTTATCTGATGCCTTTGACTCCCAGCTCTTAAGATCCTTGCCTTCATCTTGACTTTAGATAACCTGATGACAGTGTGTCTAAGTGATGATCTTTTTGTGATGAATTTCCCAGATGTTCTTTGAGCTTGTGGTATTTGGATGTCTAGATCTCTAGCAAGGCTAGGGGAGTTTTCCTCAATTTTTCCCTCAAATATGTTTTCCAAACTTTTAGATTTTTCTTCTTCCTCAGGAATACCCATTATTCTTAAGTTTGGACGTTTAACATGGTCCCAAACTTCTTGGAGGCTTTGTTCGTTTTTTTTTAATTCTTTTTTTTTTTTTTTGTCTTTGATGGATTGGATTAAGTCGAAAGCCTTGTCTTCAAGCTCTGATGTTCTTTCTTGTACTTGTTCAGTTCTATTGTTGAGACTTTCCAGTGCATTCTCTATTTCTCTAAGTGTGTCCTTGATTTCCAGAAGTTGTTTTTTTTTTTTTTTAATTTATGCTATCTCATTGAAGAATTTTCCCTTCATATCCTGTATCATGTTTTTTATTTTTTTAAGCTGGACTTCACCCTTCTCTTGTGCCTCCTTGATTAACTTAATAATCGACCTTCTGAATTCTTTTCTGGCAATTCAGAGATTTCCTCTTGGTTTGGATCCATTGCTGGTAAGCTGGTGTGATCTTTTGGAGATGGTAAAGAACCCTGTTTTGTCATATTACCAGAATTGTTTTTCTGGTTCCTTCTCATCTGGATAGACTATGTCAGAGGGAAGATCTGGGACTCGAGTGCTTCTGTTCAGGTTCTTTTGCTCCACGGGGTGCTCCCTTGATGTGTGTTCTCCCCCTTCCCCTGGGGATGGGGCTTCCTGAGAGCCGAACTGCAATGATTGTTTTTGCTCTTCTAGGTCTAGCCACCCTGCGGAACTACTGGGCACCGGGCTGGTTCTGGGGGTGTCTGCAAAGAGTCCTGTGATGTGATTGATCTTCAAGTCTTTCAGCTGTGGCTACCAGCCCCTGCTGTGCTGGAGGAAGCAGGGGAGTGAAGAGGACCCTGTGAGGGTCCTTGGTTTGTAATTTTGTTTGGTACACTGATTTTGTGTTGGTTGGCCTCCATTCAGGAGGTGGCGCTTTCGAGAGCACGTCAGCTACAGAGGCTACAGGGAGGAAGCAAACTTGCCCTAGGGTCACCTGGTTAGGCTAATGGATACTCTAAAAAGGTAATAGTTTTACTTTTAAATCTGTTCTGGAAACTACAGACTTTGCAGCTTTCTAACACACATGATTAACATTTTTAGATGTAAACTTAAAATACATGAGGAGTAGAGAATTTTTCCAAATTCTTTCAGAGAAAAGTTTGAGAACCACTGGTCTAAAGCATGCCTGTCAGTGCCAGAGAGATGGCCCCAGCAGGCGAATCCTTTAGCCCATTCCCAAGCTTCATGTCCTGCCTTGAAGTTCACTCTGGCCTGGAGCCCTTGGAGAGGGTATAGTTTACGGAGAGGGAGAAAGAAGGAGTCCACAGACATTCTCAGCATCCCTGGCGGCCACCCCTGCCTTATGCCTCTCCTCCAACAGGCTCTGCCTCCCCTTCCACTGGAGATACATTTCTGGGTTTGGATGGCCAGCCCCTTCAGCCTGCACGAGACCTCTGCCTTCAGCCTGAGCTCCCATGACCTCATGTGACTGGCATGAAGAGTGAGACAATCATAAGAGTCTGCAAGCTATGAAGGAAAGAAAAGGCATACAGCCTCGAGATGAGGCAGAAGCTGATGGTGCAGGAAAGGTAGAAGCCAGTAAACAGAGGGGTGCAGCCCTGGGTGGATGAGGTTCCAAGGTGGCACCAAGACCTCCGCCTCCAGAACTCCTGGGAGCCTCTTGTCCCCCTCTCTCCAATTGTCCCATGCAATTGACTTTCTTAGAGAGGGACTCCTCTCTCGGGGCCCAGGAACACAAGAGCTCGTGTAAGTTTGTGGAGTGTAGGATAGGTCATGCCCACCCCACCCCATTGATCAGAGCCAGTTACGTGGTCATGACCCAAGTCAGTGGGGTCTGCCTCTAAGGAAGCAGGGGTGAGTCATTACAAACAACAATGTCATCTGCTGAAAACCTGTCTTAACAGCTTGGTCATCTTGGGAATTATTTCAGTTACATTTAAAAGAATCAGCATGGCTAATCTACACTTCCTTCCCTGTTCAAAGGTGCAGTTCCTTCCCACAAATGGCATACACTAGCTAACTGTTGTTGCCTAAATATATGAGGAAGGTAGTTTCAGCACCCAATATTCTTAGTGAGTTCTCTTGCTTTGCCCAGATTCTTTCTCAATTACAACACATTATTTGATAGTGATTGAGGGATGAGAGGAGCAAGGTCAGTAAACCAAAGCCATCATTATCCCTGCCACCCCATTCATAACACCCCCAATTACGCATTTCTATCCACACCGCACCCTTCACACAAGTATGCGTCCAGCTGGGAAATACTTGGTGCCTGAGGGGTTTATGGCTCCTTGATTGATTATTAAAGCAGGCTTCCTTCGGGAGGGAGGCCTGGACATCGTCCCGGCTGGGATGAGTGAGCCTCTGTTTTTATTTGTAAAGTGGGAAAATGGCTGTCGGGCTTGGCTCGCTGCAGGCAAATGCTTTTTAGTCTGAAGGCCTCTGCTCTAAGTCCTTCTGTCCTCATGGAAGAGCAAGGTCTGTCATGGTTGTGAGCCAGGCTCTTGGGAGAGGGACCATGCCTGCCTTCTGCTGCCTGCAGGAGAGGACAGTTCAGCTCCCGTCCGCGCCCGTGCCAGCTCCTGGCCATTGCCTTCCAGCCTGCGGTTATCCGGAGGCCTCGCTGGCCTCTGCAGCCTGGGCCCTGGGCCCTGACTGTCTTTCCTGCAGATGCCTGCCTGCTAGAAAACTGGGGCCCTTTTCGAGGTTCAGCTTCAAGAGGTGGGACAATTGGCTCACATCACAGGGACCATCCTGACCACATTAGGGAGGGGAGGGTGCTGTGCCAGAGTGGGGAGATGAGGTTTACCGGGGCAGGAAAGGCAGGTGACAGGACACAGAAGAGCCACGTTTCAATCGCTGCAGAGAAAGCATCTGGCCAAATTCAGCAATGATGTATGATTTTTTAACCCTTTCCCGTTTAGGAAAAAAAAATTCAGCTCATTGCCAGTACTCATTTAATTCTACATAAACATGCTCTTTGAGGCTGAAGCAAATCTGACTGATTTTCAATGTGAAAATAAAATATAAAAACTCTTCTTAAAACTAACATCAGAATTGTCTGAATCATCAGAATCCTCTGTTTTGGAAAAACTGGATTCATCCAATGAGTCTTTGGCCAAAAATTGTTCGAGAATGATGTTAGCATCATGGGTAGGAATCTTACATTTCCTAGATTTTGACATTTTCAGCGATCAAAAAGTACTCTGCATTGTAAATGGAAATACCACTACTAAAAACAGAATCCTATAAATAGAATAATATCTTTTGTTCCTAAAGTTGATATCCTAGAGCAATGCGAAAATAATAATAAAAGCGAGATATTTAGTGGCAAACTTGTCTCAGGGTAAACGCTGTGGCTGCAAGTGCTGCCAGTGAGTATTCTCGGTGAAAACCGGAAAAGGGTTAAAAAAAAAACTCCCAGAAACCAGGAGAAACAAAGGATTTTTCAACTCAACAAATTACATCTACTAAAAATCTACTGCTGATATAATTTATGTTAAGGAAGCAAAATGCGTTCTCTCTATGATCAGAAACGAGGCCAGGCTGTCTGCTCTCACTGCTTCTGCTGGACGTTGTGCTGGAGGCACTGGCCAGGGCAATGGGGCAAGGGAAAGAAATGGAATTCATACAGGTTGAAAGGAGGAAATGCAACTGTCTTAATTCACAGGTGACAAGATCATCTATAGAGAAAATCTGAAAAGATCTAGTAATAAGCTACGAGAGGAAATAAGTAAGTTTGGCAAGATTGAAGAAGAGCAGTTCAAGGTTCAAAACTCGATTGTATTTCTATACACTAACAAGAATTAAATTGGAATTGAATTTTTTCAAAAACTATCATTTATAAGAACATAAAAATACAAAGTACCGTAAAATTAGCATAACAAAAAAACTACAAGACTAGTGCACTGAAAAAGAAGAAAAATACAAAGAAGTTAAAGATTTATCTCAATAGAACATGATGTCATGTTCATGAATCAGAAGTCAATACCATTAAGATGTCAATTCTCCTCAAATTGATCCATGTTTAACGCAATCCTAAGAAAAATTCTAGCAGCTTTCTGTTTTGTAGAATTCAGCAAGCTGATTTTGTATTTATAGAGAAATGCAAAGGACTGGCAATAGTCTAAACATTTACTTCTTACGTAAAAAGAACAAAGTTGGAAGACATATGCTACCTGATTTCAAGGCTTTGTATAAAACTACAGATATCAAGGCTTTGCAGCATTGGCATAAGGATAGCTGTGTAGATATATGGAACAGAACAGAGCCCAGAAAAACACTCAAGCATATATGATCACTAGATTTTAACAGAGGTGCCAAGATAATTCGCTGGAAGGAAGGACAGCCTTTCAGCAATAGTGCTGGAACCATGGGTATATCTGTGTAAAAGAAAAGAACCTCTACCCTTACCTCACACCACATACAAAAATTAACTTGAAGTGAACTGTAAACCTAAATATGAGAGCTAAAACCCTAACATTTCCTATAAGAAAACATAGGAGAAACAGATGATTAGGCAAAAATTTCTTATCTAGGATATAAATAAAGTAGGCCAGAAAAAATTGATAGATGAGACTTTATGAAAACTAAAAAGTTTTGTTCCTTGAAAGGCACTGTTTATAACTTTAAGATGGATTTAAGATGGATGATGCATTCTTCAAGAAAATATTTTCACATCTATCTGATTAAGGACTTACATCCAAACTACATGGGACTCTTACAAGTCAATATCATAAGGAGACAAACATTGTGATTAAATAAATGGGGAAAAGATTTAATGCACATTTTACTTAAGAAGGTATATGAATAGTTAATAAGCACATGAAAAGGCTCCCAACATCATCAGTCATTAGGGAAATGCAAACTAAAACCACAGTGGGATTCTGCAGTATACTCACTAGAGAGACTGGAATTAAGCAGACAGACAATACTGAGCGTGGGTGAGACAGTGGAGCAACTCTCCCCTCCTGTGTTGCTGGTGGAAACGCAGAGTGCTACAACCCAGTTGGAACCACAGCTTGGCAGTTGCTTATTTTCCAAATGATCTGGCAACTTCACTTTTACGCACAAAAAGATATTTATGTGAATGTTTATAGCAGCTTTATTTCTAACAGCCGAGAGTTGGAAGCAACCAAAATGTCCACTGACATAGGAACAGATTAACAAATTGTGTTGTATTCGTACAATAGAATGCTCTTCAGAAACAAGAAAGAAACAATTATGGCTACGCGGAACATTGTGCATGAATCTCACAAGCATAAAGTGAATAGAGGAGTCTGATGCAAGAGAGGAAACAGTGCATGATTTCATTTTTAAAACTCTAGAAGAGGCAAAACTACAGCACCAGGGAGAAGACCAATCGCTGCCAGGGCTGAGCGGAACAGGATTTGCTGCAAAGGAGGATGAAAGAACTTTCTGGAATCATGAAATTGTTCTGTATCTTGATTATGCCCAAGGCTATACTCCTTTAATTGTATACCTAAAATCGGTTAAATTCATTGCATGCAAATTATAACTCAATAAAATGGATTAAAAATACATCAAGGAAGGACTAAGACATATCAGACAAAACAAGGAAACATGAATTTGGAAAACTATAGAAAATAAAATGAAAGTCACAGTTAAAAATCATTAGATGGGTCCAAGGGAAACCTGTATTGGTAATCAGAATCTTTAATGAAAACACTACCTGTTACACACTTTTTTGTATGAGCCTTGTATAAATCAAACACACTTAGAAATGCGAGAGCAAATTTTTATGACAAACTTTATTTTTATGACAATTTTTATGACAAACTTTAACACAGATCTTCTGACCACGCGGGCAGATCAGGAGTAAGAACTTATTTCCAGAGATACGTTGTTCGGGTTGAGGAAAGCCATGTGAAGCAGTGGTTCAGCACATGGGCATTTAAAACCAGACAGCAGGCCTGGTTTTAAATCCACGTTTCCCTTATTTGGTGTGTGTCACTGGACAAGTTTCTTAACCTAAGGCTCTGTCCCACAGGTGTTAAGTTCATGGGGTTAACTGAGAAGATTCATAAGAAGAACCCTATTGAATAGCAGCTTCAGAAAGACATAGAATCTCACCCTTCTGATTCACTGCTGTATGCCTGGCACAACACAGGTGCTCAAATGTGTGTTGGACAAATGGTTGTGAACATCATCTTCCTGGCACCAAATAAACCCTCAATAAATTATACTCAGCATTATGCTTGATTAACAGATGTTTAACTTCGTGCCCTAAATTTATTAAGCATTCATGGAATGCTTACCAACAAAATTCCTATACCATGGGAAAAGAAGCTTTAATCAAGTCCAAAAAATAGATTTTATAGCAACATATTTCACCATAACTCATTAAAAGAAAAAATTAGCAGTAAAGGAACAATCAAGAAGGAAATTAACAAAGCCTTAGTAATTTTGAAAGTACTCTCCAATGATGTTTAAGAAGTTTCATTGAGTCTGTTATCTTATTTATCAATTCTTATTTTTAATTTGGATCTTTATTTCCTGTTATTTGAGCAAACGGTTTTCTTGTCATTTAAATTTCTGTTCTCTTGCTCATTTGAGACAGTTTCTCAGGTTTATTCTTCCCTCTCAGGATTTAAGTTTCTTTTCCTGCATTCATTCACTCAGCAAACACTGATGGAGCCTCCCTGCCCTGCTCAGTTCACACAACTTTGTTTGTGATCTTTGTTGTCCAGGGAGGAATTTAAATGGTGCCCTCGCCCTTTCTTTCTGGGGCTGCCTTCATTCTGCAGGGGCGGGTCCCGCTGTGTGCAAGCTCCACCGTATACACCGGAGCAAGGGCTGGCGGCAGAGCCCTGGTCTGGTGTCCGGGAGGTGAGACCTTGCCCGCTTCCAAGCTGGGGCCTTTGGTCTCTCCCCAGGGGTCGTGGAGAGGCTGAGATTCTTCTGCAAAGGAAGCTGTCCCTCCAGGCACCTGCCTCACAGCCCTTCCTAAAGTCATGTGATGCCCCAGGAGGGAAAAGCCCAGCTCCTTTGCTCAACCCAGGAGGGTCCAGGCTTTGGTGGTCCCTTGATGGACTGCGGGAGGATGGAAGGTCTGCACTGGGCAGCTGGGGGCCTCCCAGAGTGAGCAGCCAGTGGGGTGAGTGGGAGCTGCTCCTCTGTGCTCCGGCTCAGTATGCCACCTGCAGTGTGCGCAGCTCAGGATGATGGCTCAGCACATTCTGTTGATGGAAGAGTCAGCATCTGTCCCATACTTTAGCAATTGGCTCTTCTACCAAGTTTTAGTGTGGTTGGCTGGTTTTTGTGTTTTGGTAAATTTTCATCAATGTTTTTTAACTGTAAGCAGGGGACAGCTCAATCTGGAGCTGTAGGCTCTCCTGAAGGGTAACCCTGGGCCTTGCCCCATCTCAGATGGACTAACTGAGGGCCAGAGAGGTTAATGAACTTTTCCAAAGCCAGAGCTGTTCTCCAGAGAAAGCCCACTCAGGCTCCCAATTTCTGCGTCCGAGGCCAGCAGGCTTCCCAGGAAGTCATTTTGCTCCAGCAGTCCTGAAGTTCAAAGACAGCCCCATGGGGGCTTATCGGAGGCCTCCTTCCAGAGTCCAGGGGGTGTCAGTGAGGGTGTCTGCTTACGTGGTGGCCTCAGGGACCAAGGGCGCATCAAGCCTGCAATGGCTGAAGAAAGGAGTCCCCTCTGCTCTTCCAGGCAGTGGGCGTTTGGGGCCCAGGGGACCGAGGCAGATTCTGAAACGCTGGTCTCAGACACAGGCTGGAAGGACAGTTGGCAGCCTGCAGCATGGGGCTATTAAGATCCCATCTTGCAGCACCCCCAGACAGACAGGGCACCCCAGTAGCTCCAGTAAAGAGATCTTCACAACCCAGGCAGTTCAACTGCATCCCAAAGGCCACCACTTCCAGCGAACCCTCCAGGGACCCAAGTGATGCCTGCAGACACCAGAGGCCTGGAGACGCCAGGAGGGGATGCCACGCTTAGGGTGGGTCTTTGGGAGCTTCAGGAGCCAAAGAATCCAGTATAGGTTCCGTGGTGAGAATTTAGGGCTGGGTTTTGATTTTGAATTTTTTCTTTTCAAGGAAGATACTTTTTTTACTGTATTATTTGAACACCGAGTCAGCTGGGAACAAAAGAATGCAAGTATGTCCTAAACAGCACTGTCTTCCATGGCAGGAAAAGTAGCCACAGGGTTTCAGCTGTGGGGGTGACCTCAGAGGAAAGAAAGACAGTGAGCCATGCTGGTGCAGAGCCAGGCTGGATGCAGAGCAGTGCCATCCCCGCCATGAAACCACCCGGGAGACAGTGCTCCCTCACCCTGCAGGTGGTTTCCAGGGGGAGAATCTGCCCCCTTCAGAATGGCATGAGGATGGAATCCTGCATAGCACCAACAGTGACTAGCCTCAGGCACGGGTGCAGGGGTGAGCTAGCCTCATCTACACACAATGGCGGCCTAGCCTCATCCACAGCTTCCAAAATGAACTAGCTTTATCCACACACAATGATGACCTGCCCCCAACCAAAGCTCCAGGGGTGAGCTAGCCTCATCCACACACAATGGTGAACTAGCCTCATCCATAGCTTCTATAGTGAGCTAGCCTCATCTGTAGCTCCAACAGTGGGCTAGCCTCATCTACACATTGATGGTGAGCTAGCCTCATCCACAGCACCAGCACCAACAGTGAGTTAGCCTCATCAGTGGCTCCAACAGTGACTAGCTTCATCCACAGCTCCAGAAGTAAGCTAGCCTTATCCACACACTGAGGGTGAGCTAGCCTCATCTGCACATCAATGGTGAGCTAACCTCATCCACAGCACCAATGATGAGCTAGTCTAATGTCATGCAAGTGTTCAGTCCGGACATTCTAATCCCTCCTCAGGGATGAGAAATGGAATACTGCATGTAACTTACAATGAAAAATCACCCAATTTTTAAAAATCAACAAAATTTTTAAGTGCTTTTAGTGGCCACATACAGAAAGAAACAGTTTCACAGCAAACCTGGCTCCAGGCTGCTGGGGTAAGGGATGGAGAGGTGGGAACAGGAGTGGAGGAGGGAGTGGGATGGCCATAGGAGGGGAGGGGAAGCTGGGTCTGGCAACCCAGGATGTGATCATAGTGTGACTGGTGCTGAGTAACTGGGAGGACTCAAGAGTGACGATGCTTGGACATCCTTCTATCTCTGACTCATGTCGTGAAGGTCTTTCAAATTCTTTTCATCTTGCAGAGAGGCAGAGCATTCTGGAGACCAACGCTTCCTGGGCGGCACTCGGAGAGTGGGTGACTCTGCAGAGAACACCTGCCCGGTGTGATCCGGGACTCAGAGTTCAATCTGCATTTAGCTGACAAGGAGCTGCAAACTCTGAAAATGTTCACAGCCATGGAGAAGAGACTGGAAATCCTTAGTCCATTGGGAAATAGTGTGGATCAGGGAGTGTCACCAACAGCTGAATGTGAAGCCGGGACCAGTCAGTGAGGTTAACCACACCAGGGTTAACCAGGAAGGGAAACCAGTCAGGGCCAAAACGGAGCTTTCGCCGATGTCTGAGTGGGCCTTGTCCATTCTGTTTGTGGATTTGGTTGTGTGTGCATGGGTATTAATTTCTTAGGACCACTGTAACCACAAGTTGGATGGCATAAAATGACAGAAACTCTCTGTCTCACAGCTTTGGAGACCAGAAGTCCGAAGCTAAGCTGTGGGCCGGGCCATGCTCCCTTGGAAGGCGTGGGGAGGCTCCTTCCTGCCTCTCCCAGCTTTGGGTGGCCCAGCCCCTTCTTGGCTGGTGCCTGCAGCACTCCATTCTCTGCCTTGTGCTGTGTCTTCACATGGCCTTCCCTCTGTGTCTGTGTCCTCTTCTCCTCTCATAAGGACAACAGTGATGAGATTTGGGGCCCACTCTGCATTCAGAAATCTGATCTCAAGATTATTACCTTAATTACACCTGTAAAGACCTTATTCCTAAATAAAGTTGCGTTCTGACATCTGGGTGGACATGAATTTGCAGGGCAGGGTACTCTTCAACCTACTACGGTAAGTATCCAATTTGCTGCATATCCATTTTACCTATATTAGTACTGATGGCAGTGGCTGCGCCAGACGGCCTGCTGCTGCCATCACACCAGCTGCAGTGGGGAAGTGAGCTGGGGTTGCATACTCCGTGGAAGCAGCGGGAGCTGGGACAAGCAAGAGCCCCACCCCTTCCAAGCTGGGGTGGGAGCTCCCCAGGTGCTGCTGCAGACTCTGTCCAAAGCATGGCTGCAGACCTGGGCCTCCTGCTTCACTGAGCAGGCAGGGGCCCTGCCCTCCTGAGAGGGGCCTGCAGCCACCCAAACTGTGGCTGCAGATCTGGACCTCCTTCTCCACAGAACAGGCAGCAGCCCCACCCCTGCGCTAGGCACAGTTGTAGCCACCCTAACTGGGGCTGCAGACCTAGGCATCCCTGCACTCTTGAGGGGGCCTGGGAAGGTACCCTTGTCCTTGCAGGCTCAGTGGTTCCTGGTCCTGCTGCCTGGCCTCTCCCCACTCCTGGCACTCACTTTGATCTCAGAGCAGAGGTGGGGCTGAGCCTAGGCACTGTCACAGCCCAACCAGCTGTGCACATACTTGGCACAGTGCTGACATGCCAGTCCCCCGCCACTTCAGCCCCCTTTGGACTTTGGACACCGAGGAGCATCGGAGGAGAAGTTGAAGGGGAGTTGAGGGCAGCTGGGGACTGGCCTGCAGGTGCCCCTTGGTGCCAGCAACCTGGGTGCCATGAATGGCCACGAGAGGCAGACAGGCTCCTGGGCAGAAGGGGGAGGGTCTCCAGTGAAGCCCCATCTTCGGGCCAAGGCAGGCACAAAGCCTGGGGGCTGGGCTGCAAGTTCTGAGGACCAGAGGGGGAAATCATGATGCTTTCTCCTGGGCCCATCCATGTCTGCCTATGGACCAATCGGCATGCACTTCCCCGCTCTGAGGCCCAGAAAAGCCCCAGGCTCAGCCAGAGCAGGACAGAGAACAGAGAGATGACAGAAAGGATGGATGACTAGCTGCAAAGAGGAGCTGCCCTCTCTGCTGATAGCAGGAGATGACAGGATGATCAGCTGCAGAGAGGAACCACCCACTCCAAGGCCTCCTCTCTGCTGAGAACTGAACACTCAACAGAACGACCTGCCTACAGAGAGGAGCTACCTACTGTGGGTCTCCTCTGAGCTGCTCTAACACTTAATAAAACTCCTCTTCATCTTGTTTACCTTCCACTTGTCTGTAGACCTCATTCTTCCCGGACACGGGATAAGAACTCGGGCAAACGTACCACTGGCCACAGAGGTTTCTGGCTGGAAAAGTGACACCCTAAAGATCCCGTAACAGACCAAGATGAAGAAAGTGGTATTTACTCCATCTTTTCTTAGGGAACATCATTTATGAAGCTGGTGGGAACAGGATAACCAGATTGGGAGGGCGATGAGAACTTCGGGGACACACTCAGCACCGGTAAGTAACTGGCAATAATAAGCTACTGGTTTAACAGAGGCCAGCAGGGCTTTCTCCAAGGCTGGTGTGTTGCTGCTCGGGTTTTGCAGGGCTGAGGCCACAGCCCTGTTACAGGGACAAGCAGTGAACCATGGCCAAGGAGGGAAGTGCAGAGTGAGGCCCGCCTGCTGGTGGCGCCAGAGAGCAAGGCAGGCTGGAGGGCATCCTCTGGGCAGGCTGCGGGAGTCCTGTCCTCTGCCCTTCCCTATAAAACCTTAGGTGAAATCCAGATTTTGCACTAGTGCTTGGCAGAAAAGTGTTCTTCCCTGGAGAATTCTCTGAGACGTACCTCAAGAATAGAGGGAGGCAAGAACTGAATTTGCATGGAAAGAAAACCAACAACCAGGATGTCGGCCCAGCTCTCACTTACAAAAAACTCGAGAGCTTGCAGCCAGGGTGGGGCTGTGGCCATGGTGCTGGGAGATCAGATCCTGTCAACCAGTAGCCCTTGCTTAAAAGTAAAAAAGGTGGAAGGGGCTTTTGGCCTCTGGGAAGGTGAGTCCTCGAACTGTCTAGGCCGTGTAACATTTGGAATTTAGATTCTGGCAGGCATTAGGCCGGCAGCAACTGGTGGGGTCGGAAGACAGGTCTGGGTCTGTCCTTGTCCTGGAGTGTCCATGATGTGGTCTCATGGATGACCAGATGTGCTTCTCACAACCACCACGTAAGAAGGGTGGGGTAGTGGCTGTTAACATTATCTCGGTGCCATGGTTTGGATATTTGTTCCTTTCAAAAATCTGTCAAAATTTAATCCCCAATGTGCCAGTATTGAGATGTGGGACATCTAAGAGGTGATTGAGTCATGAGGGCCTTCCCCTAGTAAATGGATTAATCCATCCAAGGATTAATGGATCAATTGGTTATCACAGGAGTGGGACTGGTGACTTTATAAGGCACACCTGAGCTAGCACATGAGCACGCTCAGCCCCTTCGCGATGGGATGCCCTGTACCACCTCAGGACTCTGCAAAGAGTCCCCACCAGCAAGAAGGCCCTCACCAGATGCAGCCCATCAACCTTGGACTTCTCAGCTTCCATTACGGAAAAAAATTCCTTTTCTTTATAAACTACCCAGTTTCCGGTGTTCTATTATAAGCAACAGAAAACAGACTAAGACACTCAGCATTCTGAGGAAGAAACCGAGGCTCGGTGTTGGCCCCAAGATAGCCCAGCCATGAGGTAGCAGAGCCAGATTTCAAAGCCAGGTCATCAGGGATCTGCCATCTCTCACCTTTGAATTCTCTGAATCTCAATCCAAAGCTTTTTCCAGTACAATGTGTTTCCTCTACATTACATATGATGGTCAAGAGATCATGACTTATTTTATTTTATTTTATTTTATTTTATTTTATTTTATTTTATTTTATTTTTTAATTTTATTTTTATTTTACAATTCTGTAGAGACACGGTCTCACTATGTTGTCCAGGCTGGTCTTGAATTCCTGACCTCAAGCCGTTCTTCTGCCTCAGCCTCCCAAAGTGCTGGGATTACAGGCATGAGCCACTGTACCCGGCCAAGATCATGACTTTTATTGGGAACACCCATTGGCTGCCTGTCTGTTTTGCCTTAGATGTGCCATATTTGTTAACTACCTCATAGTTCTCAGGGGAACAGGCCTTCCTGGCTCCCCTCCAACTTGCCACTCATTGCCACGCTTGTGCCTACCTTGCGGCTGATGGAGAAGTGCCATAGCTAGGTTCTAACATTCCAGGATTCTGTCATCTTCACTTCTGCCTGGGAGCCCACTTCTGCAATAGCAACCCTCCAACCTTCCCTGGCCTACAGAGGATGCACCCCACAGAGCTTCTCAGGGACACTGGCACCCACTCACTGGCACGTTCCTGTGACTCCACAGCTCGGCGTGTGGCCCCTTCTTCCCCCTGCAGCCCTGCAGGCCTTGGTCAGGTGATGTTGCCCTTCAAGTCCACTTGTCTGGTGACCAGAAGGGGAGGTGGGGATTAATCCTTTGTGTGTGGGGTGTGTGTGTGTGTGTGTGTGTGCGCACACGCGTGCATTGTGTGTGTGCTGTCTTCTAAGGCAGAGGCCTCTGTGTCTTTCCCCAGCAAGGACAGAGCCCTAGGTTTTAACCAGGGAGGAAGGGGCATGTCCACAGCTCCAGTGGGTCAGGGCATCCAGGGTTCCCACATTTTCACGTGCATGGACTTGGCTATTGCTAGTCCATACCTCAGCATCCCAGTCCTCTGTTCCAGTTGGGCCTTGACTTTGGTGGAGACTGGTAGGATGGCCTGGACCTGAGTCCAATCAGACAGCCCAGTTGGGAGCAAGATCTGTGGTGGGACCCAGATGTAGCAAGGCCTGATTAGAGGTGGCTGAGTGAACCGGGGAGGGCAGAGGGAGAGGGGCAGAGTCCTCTCCTTTGTCTGTGCCCCATTCCATAAAGTCTCATAAAATCTAAATGAGAATCACTGCTGGGGTAGAGTTAATAGATGGGTAGGGAAAATGAAACAGAGTTCTTATAGAACAGGTCCCCAGACTGACCGTGTACAAGAACCCTGAGACACTGACAGACACACAGAGGCACACAAGGCAGTAATATGCACATTGGTGACAAACTTGCCAGCACTGTGCCCCAACCACCGGTCCTGAGAGAGACCTTCCTAGGAAACAAACAGATCAAGGAGGAAAGGAAGACCAGGAAACAATCACACTTAAAATCGAATTGAAATGATTAGGGACACAACAGCACTTAAAAAGATTTCCAGGGCTTTGAATATCTTCTTTATCAAAATAAGAAAAGAGGCCGGGCGTGGTGGCTGAAGCCTGTAATCCCAGCACTTTGGGAGGCCGAGACGGGCGGATCATGAGGTCAGGAGATCGAGACCATCCTGGCTAACACGGTGAAACCCCGTCTCTACTAAAAAATACAAAAAACTAG
>NW_012102143.1:7990080-7993333 GCF_000951045.1 Mandrillus leucophaeus | reverse complement strand
AGACTCCATCTCAAAAAAAAAAAAAAAAAGAAAAGAAAAAAAAAAGAAAAGAAAAGGATCAAACTGAGTCTGCAATCTATGATCTTAAGGTCATAAGAAAATCTAAGAAAATTGGAGGGCAGCATAACAAGTAGAAATAGATGGATTTACATATGAGAAAAACTTAAATGAGTCACTAATACAAAGAGCTTGTCCAAACAAAACAAATTAGAGGGGTATTTAGAATTAACCCAGAGCAAGGTGTCTTGACCACACACTGTGATGTTTCTAGCCGGCTCACATTTTGTGCTAGGGGCCACCCTGCGCCCTGTGGGGTGCTCCACGCCTGCCCTGGCTCCTACCCACCAGCAGCCACAAACGTTATTTTCCCCCAAGTCGTGACAACCAAAAATGTCTCCGGACTTTGCCAAATATCCCAAAGGAAAAAAAAGTCATTCCTGGTCGGGAATGACCGCCCTCAAATTTAAAAAAATGATCAGGAAACCCATTGTGTCTGGTAGGTTATCTGACTGATCTTATCCTTTGAAGGAACAAGTCATTTTTATGGCCTATAATTTGTTTCGAGGCATTCTTTGAGATACATGTCATGTGATTAGAACACTTGAAAAAGATTTAAGATGCAAAATTATTTTTCTGGGGGTTTGGCAGTGAGCAGGGGATGGAGGAAGAACAGAGACCAGTGGGAAATGTGGCTTCCTTAAGCAGGGCTTGGAAAGAGGTACCCAGAAAGAGTAGTACCTTGTTGATGGGTAATGACAATAGAAGCTCTGATCACACAGCATCTTCTAGAATGATTACATTTTGGAGGAGAAGGACATAAAAATGTCACCCAACTATGATCAGAAATGGGCAGCTCGTGGGCACCACCAGGGTCACCAATGCTGGGCCGTGCAAAGCTTCTCTGCTTCACCTGGCTTTGCAGGAGGAGCTGGCTCCTTTTAGGCATTGCCGAGGGGAGGCTCCCGGGCCACAGTACAGCCCGTCCATACAGGCGCCCTGGGGACTGCCCTCCACCTTGGTTGTCTTCTGCTCTGGCCCATTTGCTGTGTTCACCTCCTTCCCAGTAGCCAGAAGGGCCTCCTGGTTGCTCTGCTGATGCTGTGCTAAGGAGAGTATCCATGCCTGTGTCCCAGGAGGTACCTCCTGGGCTGCAAATCCCCAGGCCTCTGGATCAGAGCTGGGCCGTGTTCTAGGGGATCCTGTTCCTTGTCCGGCTTGAGTTGCTACAAGCTCCTGGGCTTCCTGGCCCCATGAACGTCCGCTGGGGAAGAAGGGCTCCTTTACCCAGCAACAGGAGCTCAGCCAAAAGCTTCTGCTTTCTGTGTTTTGCTCTGGGGACCCAGCCTGTGTTGTGCCTGTAACAGAGCCCTTCCAGGACATACACGTCCACCCTTGCCCACTTCTGTGCAACTGCTCAAGCCAATGCCGGGGATTTGGTCTCACTTTTCAAAGTAAAGTTTGTATTCTCAACAGTCTGCGGAGTTACTCTAACTCCACAGTGAGCAGATCATCTATTTACTCAGGGTGACCAAAAGGTAGGGGACATGCTTTCAGCCCAGTCCCATTGTCCCTGCATCATTGTTAATATCCTTTCATTTACAGAGGTGACCCAGGTTGGACAAAACCTCTGTGCTCACCCTGCAAATAGTGCAGGCATCCAGATGCTAGTGTGCTGGGGAATCCCCCTCAAGACACCTGGAAATCTAAATCCTTGCAAGCACTAAACCATACAGACGGTTGACGATTGTGGGTGGAAATCCTAGGACCTCGTGGACTCTGCCTTCTTAAGGAGACTTCATGGCAGGGGCAGGTCCTTTCTTGATGACTCGGCACTCTCAGCCTTCCTCCGTTCTGCCCCGGCCCCTGGGACCCACCTGGGCCGCAGTCCGAATGTCTTTCTGCCTTCCAGTGCTCCATACCTTCCGCTTCTTTTGTCCAGTGATCTTTGCAGAGCAGTTGGCATCATGGCTGCAGCATTTTTCCTCGCTGGACGGGTCCATCCCGGTATATCACTGTCTTCTGGGGCCTGCTGGGGCTGAGGATGCAGGGATGGGCCAATGCAGTCCATACCTGGAAGGGCTTCAGTCCAATGGGAGAAAAGCATCCCATAATGGGGTCCATGTATAGATGAGCAGTACACGAGTGGGCTGTGGACAAATGAGAGCCCACAGAGACCTGCCTGAGCTCAAGGAGGGCTTCCTGGAGCAGGAGTCTTGGACGGTATAAGAAGTGACCACATAGGGGAAGCAGGAAAGTCATTCCAGTCACTGGGGCTGGGCTGAGCACAGGCACGGTAAAATCAAGATGTCTCGAGCACATCTAACGCAGGAAAGCTGGAGTGAGGCTGGAGGCCCGGCCACCGATGGTCAAGTGCACTGTCTGAGGGCATGGCTGGCACAAGCCACAGGAGGCCCTTGCTGCCCACTTTCTGGCCTCACGCCTCCATGTAAGGCCTTCTACGAAGCCATCAATGCCCCTCAAAACAGTTAGAGCCGGAGCTGGAGCCAGCCCATGCTGCATAGGAACGTCTACGGGGACTGGTGGGGGCCTCAGGGGAGGGGGTTCAGAGCTTTTGATGAGCTTCGAGAAGAAAGGAGAGCCTCCTGTGTCCCCGAGGAGTGCCAGACATGCTGCATCATAGAAGAAGCAGGACTTGTGTGGTGCAAAGTGTATGCAAATAGACAGACGACCCAGGTGAGAACCACAACCATTTACTCAGAACCTGCCACCATCCTTTGTGGGTGGCGGAGACTGGGAGGCAGGCAGTGGAGAGAGCAAGCTTCACAGGGGAAAACAGGAGGCTCAGGTGTGCCCTGCCTGGAGGCTGTTGGCTGGGGGAGCTGGAGGCAGCTCACTAGAAGCAGGGATCCTATGTGATTGATTAGGGGCATATTGGACTTTCTCTGATTGGTCCGAAGTTGGAAGTTGAGACAGAAATTAGGGAAGTGATCAGTTATTTATCAAGTCCTGGCCATCTGGTGCCAATTGTTACAGAGTGACTGCCTAGCTTTCCAGATTAGCCGTAGAACAAGCAGGCTGGCCTCGGGCTGGGGACTGTGGGTGGTGGGGGGCTTCCGGGCTGGGGACTGTGGGTGGTGGAGGGGCTTCCGGGCTGGGGACTGTGGGTGGTGGGGGGCTTCCGGGCTGGGGAATGTTGAGTGGTGGGGGGCTTCCGGGCTGGTGATTGTAGATGATGGGTGGGCTTCCCAGGCTAGTGAATGTAGATGTTGGGTGGGCTTCCCAGGCTGGTGAC
>NW_012102143.1:7987449-7989556 GCF_000951045.1 Mandrillus leucophaeus | reverse complement strand
GGTGGGCTTCCCAGGCTGGTGACCGTGAGTGACGGGTGGGCTTCCCAGGCTGGTGACCGTGAGTGATGGGTGGGCTTCCCAGGCTGGTGACCGTGAGTGACACGTGGGCTTCCCAGGCTGGTGACCATGAGTGATGGGTGGGCTTCTCGGGCTTGTTGCTGCAAGTCATGGCTCGGGGTTCTGTTCTCAGTATGGCCTGGTCATTGTCCATTTGTCCATTCAGCCTCTTAAATGAAATGGGGGCTATCAGGGATGTGATGATCATCACACTAGAAACACCTCCCCGAGTAGCCCCCGTCGAGGCTGGAACACGAGCTCCAGATCCGCAGAGGGCGGGGGTCTCAGTGAGTGGTGGATGGAAACCTCTGCTCTGTATCTGGGGTGACCATGACCCAGGTGGCGCAGGGAGTGTGCAGACAGACAGGGCTGTGTCCCAGGAGAGGCCTTTGGCCAAGTCCTTCTGGGCCGCTGCGTTCCATGAGAACTGTTTTATTGAGAGGGATGGTATGTAGTGGATTGAGAAATTGCCATAGTTGGAAAAACAAGCATAAAAACTGCCAGAAAAACAATACTAAAGATGATAGTGCCAGATCCAGGGAGGAAGGCAAGTGTTAAGCATGTGGGAAATTGCAAATTAATTTAAAAAAAAAAAAGTGAAAAAGAAGAGGAGGGAAGTCTCGAATTGTCCATGCGCCAGTGCTGGGGGATTTGGCCGGATGGTGGTTCTCACTGTGTTTCAAGTGTAAGATATACTTTGATTAATTTCTCTAGACTTCACCAGAGTTACACCAGCAACTCCCAGAACACTAATTAATGAGAAGAGGCGGACAGTGACTCATGCTGGACGGAACCCAACTGACGAAAACCCTCCCAGCCCTCAGAAAGCATCCCGGTCCTCATGCAATGGGAATCGCCTCGACCAAGGCAGCCTTGGCGGGAGGTCAGGGGGATGATAGAGGCGAGCCCTGATTAATGGGTGTGTGCCTGCGTGTGTGTGGACACTCCTGCACAGGCTCTGGGTGTGTGTTCCCAGGAAGAGCTGGCAGGGACATCGGGCAGGCATGCTTCCTCATGGGGTCACCCCACTGGAGGCTGACAGACCCGCTGGGCCCTGCAGGGTTTAGATTCCCAGGAAAACAGCGGAAGCCTGAGCAGAGGGAGCTGTTGGGCTCCCCAGCTCAGCCACCACCCGGGTGGGAAGTCACCTCTTCCAGCTGGCCCCGACCACGCAAGGCCGTTTTGGCTGGCCCAGTTCTGCTTGAGAGCTTGGGTGGTAGAGAAGGAGCACAGAGGATCATTCACTTCCGTAACGCACTGGGGAAAGCGGACAAAGCAGAAACCATTTGCACCCTGACCTAGAAATGGCAAACGAGGATGGGAAGACACCCAGACGTACATTTTCTCTCCCCATGCTGAGTGGCTTTGGGTCCTCCTGCCATGTCTGGACACTGTGGCTGCAGAGCCGACTGCCACCTGGCTGGGGACACAAGGACCCACAGCTTGAGGCTCCTAGGGGAGTTAGGATTTGGGGGTGGAGCATCCATTGTTCTCCATTTACAGTTAGAAGGAAGCACAATGCATTTCATTGCAATGCATGTCCCACGTGCAGGCGTTCCAGCCAAGCTCCACAGAGGAAGCTTGTGGGTGTGCACAGGGACCCTCAGCCCTCCATTTGGGCCACAGAAGATGTATTAGCCTTGCACAAGGCAGCTTGTCTTCACCCAGGTTCCCCGTGGAATGGTTTGAGCACACAGAGCCAGCGTGCCGATCAGGAAGTAGTAGTATTCTCTTCCAAACCTGTGAACGACCAAATGGAAGCTGAATCTTTCAAAGCTGGGGGAGGTGAAAGTGCAACGAGCCAGGGGAAAATCAAGGCGGGAACAGAGAGATCAAGAACAAGGACTTTCGGCTGGGCGCGGTGGCTCAAGCCTGTAATCCCAGCACTTTGGGAGGCCGAGACGGGTGGATCACGAGGTCAGGAGATCAAGACCATCCTGGCTAACAAGGTGAAACCCCGTCTGTACTAAAAAATACAAAAAACTAGCTGGGCGAGGTGGCAGGCACCTGTAGTCCCAGCTACTCGGGAGGCTGAGGCAGGAGAATGGCG
>NW_012102143.1:7969125-7987131 GCF_000951045.1 Mandrillus leucophaeus | reverse complement strand
TCAACAAGGCATAGCCCGCAGCAAACACCCAGGCATCCTTCCACAGCGCCTTTTTAGGATGGATTTGGTGGGCAGTGGCGTGACTTCTGAGGGCTGCAAGTTTTACCCTGCAGAGGGCACAAAGAGCCCACAGCGTGGCATGTCCCAAATGCCATCACCAAGGCACTGACCCGGGAATGGTAGGCATGACCATGCACCGACGCAGTCACAGAGACGCCGTAGACTCCTAACATGTAAGGAAATACTGTGGGAAATACAGGACTTTATCTCAGAACAGGGAAGGTAACTTGATGGGAAGGGAGCGGGAAGGGTTGACCCTCAAATTACAGGGAGCAGGGGGAGTCTGGGGCACAGAGTGTGACATTCACTTCTGTGTGCCTCGGGGACTCACTGCGCTCACCTGTGCTTGTGCACTTTGCATTCACAGAACGCTTGTGTGCTGGGAGAGGTGGATGGATCTCGTGGCACAGTGACATTACTGTGGTTTACCGATTGATGGTGGGCCCGATGTGGTAGAACAAGCTGTGTATGCTGGAAACATGGACCAAATGCACACCTGTGCTGCAAACACACAGGGAGGCCTCATCAGTGCTTGAGCCCTGGCCCAGGGAACGGCAGCACTCGCTGCTACACTGGACCAAGATGGACTTGCCGTGGGTCTATGGATTCAGCACTTGATTGGGCAGATGCAACATGCTAAGCGCCACACTAGGAACCAGGGTCCAGCAGGGAACAAAAGAGACGGTGACCAGACCCTCACAGGGCTTGAGCTGCAGTGGGTAGAGTCATGCAATTAGGCAGGAAGGCAAATTCCAGCTCTGCCCCCTCATCTCTTGGTGTCTCATGAAGAGCATAGTGAGGAGGCATGGCTATGACTTTAACAAGTCAGGCACCCAGACCGTGCCTGCAACATGGAAGAAGAAAGCCGAGAGGGTCCTGGGGGCTCCTCTTCAAGTCTGGAGAGCTTTCATTTCTCACGTAGAAGGGGGATGCCAAGGACCAAGCAAAGGGCAGTGTCCAGCTAAAGGTTGTAGCTGCCACTAAACGTAGGACCCCACGCTGACCCTGGTAGGTCCCTGCTGTCACGCAGTAACTTCTTCGCATACAAGAGTATTGTCTTTATAAAATTTTATTTTTGCGTACTTTTGCTTGTTTTTGATCAACCTTTTTATCTTGTGATAATTGTAGATTCGCATGCAGCCCTAGGAAATCAGACAGGGGGATCCGCACACGCTTCACTCGGTTCCTACCAATAGTAACATCTTAGAAAAAGACAGTGCAGCCTCACAGCCAAACTGACATTGACATGGTCAGAATACGCCACCATTCCATTCTTCAACTGTCCCTTATCATGGGGGTCCCTCACATTGTCATCTTATAGCCATACCCACTTTCCATCCTCCCCTCTAATTCTATTTTTTTTTTTTCTTTTGAGATAGAGTTTCACTCTGTCGCCCAGGCTGGAGTGCAGTGGCTCAATCTTGGCTCCACTGCAACCTCTGCCTCCCGGGTTCAAGCAATTCTCCTGCCTCAGCCTCCCGAGTAGCTGGGATTTCAGGCATGTGCCACCATACCGGCTAATTTTTTATATATATATATATTTTTTTAGTAGAGACGAGGTTTCTCCATGTTGGTCAGGCTGGTCTCAAAATCCCGACCTCAGGTGATCCTCTCGCCTGGGCCTCCTAAAGTGCTAGGATTACAGGCGTGAGTCACCACACCCAGGCTCCCTCCCCACCCTTCTTTGCAACTGCTCATCTGTTCTCTGTGTCTACAATTCTGCCATCTCAAGAACGTTATGTAAATGGAATGGTGTGGCATGCACTCTTTTGGATCTATTTTCACTCACCACAGTTCTCTGGAGGGTTGCCCTGGTTTCTGCATGTTCAGTATATGCTACTTTTCATTGCCTCATAGTATTCCATGCATGGATACAGCACACACACCTCATCTCACCATTCACCATTTGAAGAAAATCTCTGTTGTTTCCAATTTTTGGCCACTATGAAAAAAACTGCTAGGAACATTTATGTACAGGTTTTTGTGTGAATATAAGTTCTCATTTCTCTCCGATAAATGCTGCCCAAGAGTAAAATTGCTGGATCATATAGTATTGAATGTTTAGTTTTTTGTTTGTTTGTTTGTTTTTCAGATGGGAGTCTAGCTCTGTTGCCCAGACTGGAGTGCAGTGGTGTGATCTGAGCTCACTGAAACATCTGCCTCCCAGGTTCAAGCGATTCTCCTTCCTCAGCCTCCCATATAGCTGGGACTACAGTTGTGCACCACTACGTCTGGCCAATGTTTTTTGTATCTTAGTAGAGATGGGATTTCACCATGTTTGTCAGGCTGGTCTCAAACTCCTGACCTCAAGTGATCTGCCCACCTCAGAATATTTAGTATTTTAACAAACTTCCAAACTGTTTTCCAGAGTGGCTGCATCATTTTATAATCCCAAGACATGTACAAATGATCCAGTTTCTCCACATTCCCATTAGCATTTAGGGTTGTCACTATTTTTACTTAGCCATTCTGGTACGTGTGAAATGATATCTCATTGTGGCTTCAATTTGTATTTCCCCAGTGGCTAATAATGTTGACTATATTTTCACATACTTATTTGCAATCTGTAGATTCTTTTCTATAAAATATCTGTGCTCCTTCTTTGCCCATTTTCTATTTGAATTGCTTGATTTTTTTTTTTTACTATCAAGTGGTGAGTTCTTTACATAGTCTCGATACTTGTCTTTTTGTCAAATATGTGGTTTGCAAATATTTTCTCCAGGTATGTAATTTGTTCATTCATCCTCTTAACAGGATCTTTCACAGAGAAAAAGTATTAAAATTTTGATGAGGTCCAGTTTATTAATTTTTCCTTTTATAGCTTGGATTTTTGGTGTCAAGTCTAAGAAGGTTTTGCCTAGCCCTAGACTCAAAGATTTTCTCTTCAGGTCCCCCAACTTCCCACTAAAAATTTATAGTTTTGGGTTTTACATTTAAGTCCACGATCCATTTTGAGTTAATATTTCATGAGGAGTGAGACTTAGGCTGTGGTTCATGTTTTGCCTTTTGATGTCCAATTGCTCCAGCACCACATAGTGCAAGGCTATCTTTCCTTCCTAGAATTGCGTTTGCACCTCTTTAAAAAATCAGTAGGGCCTATTGGTGTGGGTCTACTTCCAGGTCCTCTGTTCTGTTCCATTGATCTATGTGTCTCTCCCTTTGCTAATGTCATACACTCTTTATTACTTTGGCTACACAATAAGTCTTGAAATTGGATGGACTGATTCCTTCCATTTTATTCTTTTGCAAATTGTTTTAGCTATTAATTTCTTTGCCTTTTCAGATAAATATACAAGAATAATCTTGTCTATTCCTACAAAAAAATCTTGCTGAGGTTTTGACCAAAGTTTTGTTAAACCTGCACATCAGTTTCAGGAGAATCTACAACTTTACTATGCTGAGTCTTCTAATCCATGAACATGGTATGTCCCTCCATTTACATCAATCTCCTTTGTTTTCTGTCATCTGCACTGTGTGGTTTTAACATACAAGTCCTGTACATGATTTATTAGAACCTAGGAATTTCCGGTTTTTGGAGCAATTGTAAATAGCATTGTATTTTTAATTTCAGTGTACACATGTTCGTTAGTAGTTTATATAAATAAGATTGATTTTTGAATGTTTACCTGTGAACTTGCTGAACTCACTAGTTCTAGAATTTTTTTTTTAATAGGCTCCCTGGGATTTTCCATGTAGACAACCATGCCATTAGCAAATAGGGAGTTCCATTTTTTCATTTCCATTATATATGCATTTTATTTGTTTCCTTTTCTTTCTGCACATCCAGCAATATATTAGGTAAGAGTGGTGAAAGTCCGCATCCTTTCCAAATTCCCAGTCTTAGAGGGAAAGCATTCGGTCTTTTTCCACCAAGTAGTGTGTAGCTAAGGTTTTTTGCATATACTTTTTATCAAGTTGAGTAAGTCCCCCTCTGTTCATATTTTTCTAAGAATCTTATTTTTTGTCATGAATGGGTATTGCCTATTTTAAAATACTTTTTGTGCAATTAATAAATTAATTGATTTCTTATTTAGCCTGTTAATATAATGAATCATATTTAAAATTTTCAAATAATGCAAAAGCCTTGCATCTCTGGAATAGATCCTACTTGGTCTTAGTATATAATTATTTCCATATATTGGTGAATTTAATTTGCCAATATTTTGTTAAGAATTTTTGCACTGATACTTATGAGAGATATTGGTCTATAGTATACTCTTTTATGTACTGTCTCTGTCTGGTTTTGGTATAAGGGTAACGTTAGCCTCAGAAAATAAATTGTTATCTCCTATTCTTTTTTTCCAGAAAAGATTGTGTAGAATTAATGTTAATTTCCATTTAAGTGTTTAGTAGAATTCTCAGTGAAATTATCTGGGCATAAAGATTTTTTTGTCTTAAAACTATGAATTTAATTTTTGTAATATATATATAGGCTATTCAAATGATCTATTTCATATTGGGTAAATTGTGGGTTTGTGTTTATTTTAAATTAAGAAATTGGTTCATTTCATCTTAGATGAAAAATTTATGTTGAGTTGTTCATAGTATTCCCCTCTATCCTTTTGATATCTGCAGAGTTTGTGGCGATATCACCTGTTTCATTACTGATATTGGTAATTTCTGCCTTTTCTCATTTTCTTTGTCAGTATTGCTAGAGGTCTGTCAATTTTATTGATCTTTTCAAAGTGCCACTCCCTTTGTTTCACTAATTTTTCCTATTGCTTTTCTGTTTTCAATTTCAGTGATTTTCTTTCTTATCTTTATTATTTTCTTCTTTTTGTTGGCTCACACCTACAATCCCAGGACTTTGGGAGGCCAGGGTGGGCAGATCACCTTAGGTCAGGAGTTCGAGACCAACCTGGCCAACATGGTGAAACCTTGTCTCTACTAAAAATACAAAAATTATCCAGGTGTGGTGGTGCACACCTGTAATGCCAGCTACTCGGGAGGCTGAGGTAGAAGAATCGCTTGAACCAGGAGGTGGAAGTTGCTGCAGTGAGCCGAGATCGCACAACCACACTCCAGCTTGGGTGACAGAGCAAGACTCCATTAAGAAAAAAAAATTTGTTGATTTGATAATTTTTATTTTGTAGTATATGCATTTGGTGTTATAAATTTCCCTCTTAGCACTGCTTTAGCTATGTCCTATGAATTTTAAGATGTTGTATATTCATTTTCCTTCAGTTCAATGTATTTTTATAAATTTCCCTGAGATTTTCTCTTTGACCCATGTGTGGTTTTGGGGTTTTGTGAGGTGTTTTTGGTTTTCAGGTTTTTGGAGTTTTTCTATTATTGATTTCTGTTTGATCACACTGTGGCTGGAGCACACATTCTGCATTATTTTCATTCTTTTGAATTTTTTGAGATTTGTCTTATGGCTCAGGATGTGGTCTGTTTTAATATATGTTCTACTGGGATTTACAAAAAAAAAATGTATTCTGATGTTCTTGGGTGGACTGTTCTAATAATATTGATCAGATACTATTGGTTGATGGTATTTGGAGCTCTTCTATATCCTTGATGATCTTTTGTCTAGTTCTATCAATGGTTGATGAAGGGGTTTGAAGTCTTCAGCTGTAATCATGGATTTGTCTATTTCCCCTTTCAGTCGATTAATTTTTGCTTCCCATATTTTTCAGTTCTGTTGTTTGCTGCATACACATTTAGGATTGCTATATATTTTTGTTGGATTTATCATTATTACTATATAATGTCTCCTCTCCGATTCTGGTCATTTTACTTGCTCTGTAGTCTACTTTATCAGATATCAACATAGCCACTTCTACTTTCTTTTGATTAATGTTTGCATAAAGTATCTTTTAAAAATCTTTTTACTTTCAATCTGCTTGTATCATTACATTTGAAGTGAGTCTCTTGTAGACAGTGTGTACTTGAGAAATGTTTTAAATCCAACCTGTCGGTTTCTATTGTTTATTGGTGTTTTAAGACCTTGCATTTAATGTAATTATTGATGCATTAAGACTTAAGTCTGTCATTTAATTTTTTGTTGTTGTTGATTCTGTTTCATTTTTTCCATCTTTCTGAGGGTTACCTTAACATTTTTTAGAATTCCATTTTTGTTTTGATCACCAAAGGGATCTAAATATAGGGTGCGAATACGTGTCACAAGTAGGTTTTCCTCTGTATTTTGCTCAGTGCCTTGAAGGTACCTCTCCTTCAAGTCTCCTGGGTGTTGTATGGAGAATGTGGTGGTCCAGTTAGGGGAGATCTCAGATCAATGTGAAGAGGGTCTCTCATTAGACTCCCCATCTTGAGAGGTCTCTGCACCATGTAGACTAGCAAAGCTACTGCAGTCCAATTTTGCCTCGATCTTCAAATGTCCTTGTAGTACTATCAGCTTACATTCTTCATTTTTATCTGGACTCCACTTTTAAAAAAATAATTTAGCCTGTTTATTTCTTACTATCTTGTTTGCTCTTCATTGCTTTTAAGAATTAAAAACATTTTTCCAGCATTTTAATTTGTTTTCAGCAGGAATTTTATTTGAGTAACCTAGTTTGCTATGTTTCTGGAAGTAGAAGTTGCAAATGCTTTTTAAAAGACTCTCTAGATTGAGTTATTTTGGTTGCAAGTTCAAAATAAGAGCGATTCGTGGAAGTTCCCTCAACAACGGGGTGCCATTGCTTGTCTTCCCCCTCAAAGAAGACTCTGAGGCCAAGTTTTTATATAGATCACTTACTTTTTAATTTCCCAGGGGAAAAGGGACTAGGGGGCCTGGGCAAATGAAGGAGGGAGGAGAGAAAGCTGACTCAAGGCTGTGTCACCGAGCTACTTGCCACTGCTGGCAACAGGGGCTCAGTTATGCAGAGGACCCTCTGAGCAGTCATGGACAATGGGGTCAGAATAGTCCCCTTCTCTACAACTTGGAAGAGGGATATTTATCTTCCAGCTTCTGTCCCATGGATGGAGAGTTTCTCCCGGGTCTGTGAACTCCCCTGTGCTGCCACTTATGGGCCCCAGAAGAGATGAGTTCTGCCCCATGACAGGCATCCAGGAAGGCCTGGGCAGATGATAAGAAGCACCTGACATCCTAGTGAAGCACCATCAGGACACAGGCAGGTCAAGAGGATGCGAGAGAGGCCCTAAAAGATGTCTGGACAAGGCTACGTACTGTAAAACGAAAGGTCTGGAAGGAGAGAGGCAATCAGGCATCAGGGAGACTCCCTGCTCCACCTGCTCCAGGGGCAGTGTGGTCATCTTTGCTTCCTCCGTGGCTCCTCTGCCAGCCTGCTCCCTCTCCGTCCTCACAGGTCCTGGTCCCTCATCTCCCCAGTTTGCTCAAGGCTCACACACTGCAGCCTGCCCAGCCCCTGCTGCTGAATCCAGATAGGTATCCTCCTGGTCTCCGCTCTTGCAGCCAGTGAGCTCAGCCTCTGTGCTTCCCAATTCCCAGGAGGACTCCGCTTGGCCGACTCATCTTTTTGATCCAGGCCACCCATGCCACGGCCCTTGGCAGCTTAGTGGTTGGCTGCCATCTGGTCCAGTGTTCACCCTGCTCCAATCAGCCAATGGGGAGGGACAGAGATTTGGCTGTTTACACAGAAGGGCTGTGGCAGGAAGACACTATCAGCACAAAGGACATAAAAATGAAGGCAGGGAGCTTTGGGTTGTTTTTTATTAAATCTTATGACTCCCAAGAATGGGCAGTGGGAGGAACTGGGCCTGTGGGGTCAGCAGGACCATCTGACGCAAAGAATGTGCAACGTTTTCCAACGTGATTCGTTTTGTCTTATTATTATTTTTTTTTAATCTGTGAATTGTTGGGTCAATTCCAACATGATAAAGAGCCACATTTGTTAATCTTGGCATCAAAATGATGTGTTTTCAAAATCCAAACTGAACTAAAGAAGTAACAAGTTTTACAGAGGCAAGACTAAGAAGTAAAGAAGTCACATCCTGTGTGGAAAGTCTGTTTCCAAAGAAAAAAGCACAGATGAGCAAAAACACTCTGCCGTGTGCTGAATAAAGACTTCCCCCAGCCTTGTGGGAAGCTGGAGCACTCTGCTCTGATGTGAGTGTTTGGGGATCCGGGTTCCGGACCAGGACCTCCTCTGGGGCTTCCGCACGCTGCTCATTGGGCGCGCCTTGTTTAGGGCTCTGTTGAGGGCATTGTGGTGGCAGTGGCACCCACAGAACAAGAAAGGCATGGGCAGAGGTCTCGAGGGCCTTATCTCTGGTGTGTCCGTCAGAAATGAGCGTCCTCCTACCTGCCAGTCCGGGCACCCTGACGTGCAGGACGTAGGCCGAGACACTCCAGCTTGAGGAGCAGGGGCTGAGCTCAGCTTCCAGTACCTTTCGGGAACTTCTCATCTCTGGACATCGAAAACATGGAGCACCCACACAGCCCCCCGGCATGACAGCGAACACCTGGGTGGTCCTTTCTGCTCATTGATCAGCCCATTCCTTTCCCCAGTGGCGCTGCCGGTTCTATGTGGTTTCCCCAGTTGCTTCCTTGCAGATGGAGACATGGAGGAAAACTCGGGCTATTTGCTGTTGTTTCTGTTGTTGTTTTGTTACGCTGTGTTTTCTCAAATCAGAAAACTGTCCGTTTGCTCTATTTCCAGCGGTGGGAATGGACTGTGCAGAGGCCGCCCACACCTGGCAGGGGTCAAGATGAGCCCTAGGTCACCACGTTCGCTGGGACTCCTAGGATGGCACCTTCGCCGGGACTCCCAGGATGGCACGCCTGGCAGCAGTTCCTGTTTTCTTCGGTGTCATTGGAAACACTGCTCTTTGGATGTGGGTTTTTGGGATGCCAATATATCAAGAAAGGTTTCCTTATTCTCCCTGCTGAAATTCTGCACAGACAACTGTTTTTAGCAACAGTGACATAATTTCTATTTTCAGTGGCAGTTTTGAGCACCCTGTCAGCTGGAACTTTTTGTGTTGTAAACAGACAGGAGTTCCAGCCCAAATGGAGGTAAGCAATAAGGACAGTGCACTCACCTCGGTGGAGAGGCCAAAGGTTCAGGGACCTTCAGGAGAAGTCTGATCCAGCTGCTCAGTGATGCAGCGGGGACCGAGTGCCCTGCTCCCTCCACATCCCCAGAGGGCTCCCCATGCTGGCCCGGCAGCTCTGCAGAAGGCCACCCTAAAGAAAGGCAGCCGGCCCCAACTAGAGTCCCGGGGTTCACGCTGGCTGAGCCACCTTCTTGTTTCTTCCCCAACCCAGAGCTCTTCTCACCTCCCTTGAAGGCCTTCCCAGGTGATGGGGGCCATGGAGACTGCATTGGACGCCGCTATGCACTGGCCATGAAGCACTTGCTGCAGGACTCCCTTAGAAACCTGAGGCCCTAAACACAATGGGACCCCAGGAGGAGGCACGTGTCCAGCTAGCAGTGCCCCTCTGTGGCATGGAGATCGTTCTGCTCAGACATTCCCGAGTGGGGGCTTAGCAGCACAACTGGGTAACCTGTTGCTTCCAGCCCCTTGGGCCTGCAGGCCCCCCACTAGAGATGGGCCCTCATGCCAGGCTTGTTACCTGGTGCAACTTAACCTCCTGCTGCACCCCATCCACCAGCTCTGCCAGCATGAGAGGTCATCCCACACCCTCCTGCTTCCAGACCACCAGCTGTCTCCCACGGCCCCCATCTGTACCCTCTGGGCTTTGCAGAGGCCCCTCTGCTCTCCTTAGGGTTACAGAGCTCTGCATCCCTCTCCTCCCCTCCCCTGCAGCTGTCCCCCATCCTGCACCCCACACAGAGCCTGGGGCTCCACACTCCCTTACCACTGACCACACCTGCCAGGTGCTGCCTGCGTCTCAACTCAGGCCGCCTGCTCTTGCCCTCCACGTTGGGGTCATGCAGCGAGTCTCCCAGGTCACTCTGCACCTCCCTCTCCTTCGGTGTCCTGCCATCTAGGCGGCCGTGCCACTGCAGCCCTTGCTCCAGAATGCCTGCCTGGAAACCTCATCCCAGCTCCCCGAATGCACTCCCTTCCCACAGGACATCCACCCAAGACCACATCCAAACCTCCAAATGCCTCCTGGATACTTCACCTAGAGGCCTCACCTGCCTGGTGGCTCACAGAGGCTGGCACCACCTCCTCTCCCCACCACAGCCAGGCTAGTCTGCTCCCCCTCCTCTTCACACCTCCTCTCGGTGATCACCTGCTCCCCCATTTCCCGCCTCAAGCAGTGCCCCTCTGTGGCGTGGAGATCGTTCTGCTCAGACATTCCGGAGTGGGAGCTCAGCAGCACAACTGGGTAACCTGTTGCTTCCAGCCCCTTGGGCCTGCAGAGCCCCTACTAGAGACCCCCATTTCCCACCTCAAGGGCACGCTCCTCTGTGTCCCGCCCCTGGCTCCTACCTACGCAAGGCAGCAGCCTCCGGCCACCTGCCATGCCCAGCCATGCAGAGCCTGGGAAATGACAGGACATGTGGCTGCCCTTTCACAGCCCCTGTCACCTCCCCCAAGTCCAGCCAGAGCCAAGACGCCCTACACTGTGGCCCCCTGGCACAAGGCCTTGATCCTTCTTGAGCTCAGGGTGGGGGCAGTTTTGTTCTGTGAAGTTCCTTGGCCTTGAGCTTAGCTGGACCCGCTCCTGGAAAGCCTGAGAGACAGACATTCCTCTATGCAAAGCCCCGTCTGAGTATCTGCAAGGAGCACTCTGCCATTCTCACTCCTGGTTCAGGCTTTCATCTGCGTGGAGGGCCTTGTCTTCTGAGAGTCCCTGCCTCAACCTCACCTGACTCCCAGAAGGCTCTGCGAAGGTTTGCTGGGCTGTTCCCCAAGCAAGGGGTCACAGGAAGCTGGGGACTGCTGAGGGCGTGGGAGGCAGGGGAGACTATGTGCGCCCTTTCTCTTCCCCACCTGGATCCTGACTTTCCCTCACTGGAGACCTGAGGATGGAGTGCAGTGGCTTAGCTAAGCTTCTGCTAACAGCATGCTCACTGTTTTGAAACAGCAATGAAAGAACATTTGGGAGTTGGGGTATGTGCAGAGAAAACATTTTCCTTGAATGTCTTTACTGAATGGGTGGGAATAGGTATGTGTGAAGGGGAAAAGTTCAGGGTACAGTGGTCAGGTCCTTGGGAGATGGGGAGGGCTGTTTGGCCCTGCTCCTGAGGAGGGTGGGCCCAGGCTCACCCTATACGCACTAGTCCCAACGCCTCACAATTAATCGAACGGCTGAAAACAAACATACAAAAAGCCCTCAGCGTTGTAGTACTAGAGCAGCGGCGTGATGTCATCTGTTCATTCCAGGCTGTCACCCTGAGGCTGAGTGAGGTACGTGGTGAGGACGGGCAGATGGTGCCTTATGTGCATCGCGCAAATGAGGTTTGTGTAGAGTATTTTGCTCATGGACTGGAATTCATTGGTTATTTTATTCACGGCAGGTTCAGCTCTGCAAAGTGTCTTCTGCCTGCTTCGGAGGAGCGCGGTGCCATTTCCCTTCCTCCTTCAGACTTTCTTCTACGTGGAGGGCCCCGTCCTACACAGGTCCCAGTCTCAGCTGACACCCAGGCCCCGGGAGGCTCTGCAGAGATTTGCTGGGCCGTTCCCTTGCACACGGGGCTACAACAAAGGTGGGCGCCCCTGAAGGGCCTGGGAAGTAGAGGCATAAGAATCTATGGCATAGCCTGTTGCACATACTCTGATTATTTGGCTCAAAATCAATAATCAGATCCTGTGCAAAACGTTTTCATGTAGATGATCTTACTCATTGTCACAAAAACCCACAAGAAAGGTAGAATGGAGGTTTCTCATCCCTATTTTACAGCTGAGGAAACCAAGACCCAAATTCCGTCTCCAACAGCGGCTTTCTGCTTCTTCCAGAAACACAGCATGACACGTGCTGTGAACCTCGGCTGGGGGACAACCGAAGGAGAGACAACACTCAGCAGAAACAGAACCCGAGCCGCCCCCGTGTCTCTCAGCCCCTACTGCTCCACAGCCTGGGCTGCAGCAAACGTTGCCGCTGCGCTCAAAGGGAAGGCTTTGCTTTGGAGTCAGCATGAGAGCGCGCCTCGCCTCCCCTCCAGGCCCCTCCTCACCTGCTTGGGTTTGGATCTCAGCTCCCTGGCTCCTCGCCCTAAGCCCTGGAATGCGAACCCCAAGGGCCAAACACCCCGAGGTTCTCAGGTCCCAGGCGTGGACACCTTCCTGGCCTTGGCTGTCACGGCCCAGATGGAAGCAAAGAGAGCTCCCCTCTCCACGGGTCAGCTGGTCCTGCTGCCCTGAGAGCAGGAACCCAGGCTCAGGCTCCGCACGGAGTTCCCCATCTACCTCTCCCTGGGCGGCAACGCAGAGGCCACCTGCCTCTCACTCTGTGGGTCCCACCTGCAGCCTGTCCCAGTGGATTCTGTAGGCTCCACAGTGATGCTGGGAAAAGACCAAACACCCGGACAAAGCATGTGGACGGCTGCCGATGCCAAAATTGCAGGAAGCAAGGGGAAGGCAGCTGACTGCAACACTTTGCCAACCATGTGCAACACTCCAGGTACCTAGAGGCAGCGAGGCGCTACTGAACTGGTTGGTTCCTGTCCATGCCTGCAGAGGCTGCTGTCGCAGAGGCAGGGCAGGGGTGCGTGGCTCTGCCAAGTATCCTTCTGGGATGAGCCGATTCTCTTGTCCCAGGTTGGGCACGATGGAGAGGCCAGGTGTGTTTGAGTTGCAGGCATTGGGGGTTTGCAAAGGGCTGTGATTTCCTGGGCCTCCCATCTTACGCAGGCTCTGGGTTCTCCTTGGTTCCTCCCTTGGAGCGGGGACCTGGCTTTGGAAGGCCCTGGATCTTTGCTGGTTTCTGCTGTTATCTTGCAATGTGACCAAGGTCAAGTCCACACCCTCTTCCCAGGTTGTTTCCTCTGCAGTAAAATTGTCATTTGGAACTGAGCCCTTCAAGGGGAGGCGGCTGAAACAGTGGGGGTGATGCTGCGTGCTAAGCCCCACCCCCTTCTCCTAAATGTCTACTTCTCTCCTTTTTGTCCTTTTTTACGTATTGATGGGTTCAACAGCCAAAAACCCTCTCTGAAACAGTGTCTTGGCCCAAGCCCATCGGGGGCACTGTTGTGAGCCTTGATTTTTATGGATCTACGCCTGGAAAGCTTTTAGCATAGAATGCTTTAGGTAGAAGACCAGGACCACAGAACAGGACCAAGACCATGAAATAGGAAGCAAGATACGTCCAGCACCCAGTTCAAAGAGAGGGCTGGGGATGCCGACACTTCACCTCCTTCCCAGCAAACTTGGAAGGCGCCAGGGCATCCCTGGAGCTGCTGCTGGCAGAGAAGCATCAGATTGCGTCCACACGTGCAGCTCACGCTCGAGGAAGGGCAGGGGCGATGTCAGAGCCATGCTTTGCCCAGCACATGCTTCTGGAACGGCCAGGATTTTAACCTTTAAGGTCTCAACTCCTTCTTCCTCCTCAGATCTTGTGATTTTGAAAATGATTCCTAAATGCCTTTCGATCTCAATTTTGCTGAAGGAGACGGACCTACTTTACTGCATTCCAACTGGAAACATTTTCGAGAGTAAAAATACCTGAAGACGTATTGAGCCTGGAGGTAGCAGACTAGAAATTAAAGCAGGGACCCCTCCGTCCTCTCCCCCGACTGCATTAAGCACAGCATGTCGGGGATCAGTGAGTTTCCATGGCCCTGCAATCAGACCTTTTGCTCTCTGAAATTTAGCCTTGATTTTGAAGCCCTGAGCTTAGTATATGTAGATGAGCTGACAGGCCCAGGGAGTCACTCAGAGAGGCTGGAGGTCCTTCAGAGCTGCGTTAGATACAGCGGGAGGGGGTCAAATTGCTAATATCATCTGCCCCCCAGCCCTGAAAATTCCCAAACAGCAGAGAACTTCTCAGAAGACTTGTGAAATTGGGAGTCTGCAGGTGGGTGGGGGTGATGGCGTTCTACCCCAAGACAGCATTTTGAAGTTGAAGCTCAACTTAAAATATGTGTTCCTATTTTTGAGACAGGGTCTTGCTCTGTCACCCAGGCTGGAGTGCAATGGCACCACCTCAGCTCACTGCAGCCTCGACCTCCTAGACTTGAGCAATCCTCCCACCTCAGCCTCCTGGGTAGCTGGGACTACAGGCATGCACCACCACACTTGGCTGATGTGTGTGTGTGTGTGTGTGTGTGTGTGTGTGTGTGTCTAGAAATGGGGTTTTGCCCTGTTGCCCAGGCTGGCCTCGAACTCCTGAGCTCAAGCCATCTTCTCTCCTTGGCCTCCCAAAGTGCTGGGATTACAGATGTGTGTCACCGCGCCCAGTCACCTTATGCTTTTTGGAGGGACATCACCAATCAGACAGTGGCCTGGGCTGGACACGGCATCCCTGGAAGACGGCCCCTCTCTAGGGTGTCATCTGCCGTTAGCCAAGGACCCTCTTGTCTCTCTAGCTCCAAGTCTCCACAGAGGACGTGCTCAAAGTGAGGGTGCGTGGCCTTGCCCCCCGCTTCTCCTGCAAGCAGGTGGGGAGGGAAGCAGGTGGCAGGAGGAGGTGGCTGTCCGGGGCTGCCCTCCTCTGTGCCTGTGCGTGATTTCACTCTATGCTGAGTGACAGCAGGGACGATGGGAAACATTTCTGTCTGGTATCAAATGATCACCATCATTGGCCTCATGGCATCACCACTGTCTTCCTTGCTGGCACCTTCCCGTCCTCCCTCCAGCCAGGGAGGTCTGACCCAGGCACAGACGGGAGGAACCGTCACTCTGCCTTAGGGGTTTGCAATCTTGGGACATCAAACAGGCCCACGGTGCCTTGCACCTCTGCTCTCACATCTCTGTACCATTTTCCATACTGTTCATGTGACTCTCAGAGCAGGCGTGGCCAGGGAGTGTGACAGCTTTGTGTCCGTGTCCTGGAGCTGCCGCAACGAGGCACCGAGGGCAGCGGGCTCAGGCCTCAGAAACGGATCCTGTCCGGGCGGTGGAGGCTGAAGCCTGAGATCACAGTGTGGGTGGGGCTGGGTCCTTCCCAGGCTGTTCAGGGGGGTCTCTGTCCCAGGCCTCTCTCCTGGGCATGCAGGCGCTAGCTCTGCCTGTGTCCTTCACCTCCCCTTCCCTCTACTTGTGTCTGCCTCTGTCCCCACATCTCCTCTGTATGAGGACATTGGCCCTGTTGGATCAGTGTCCTCTCTAATGACCTCATTTTAATTCAGTGACCTCCGTGGAGACCCTCTCTCCAGAGAAAGCCTCCTTCAGATAAAGCCTCCTTCAGATAAAGCCTAAAGCACTGCTGGTCAGGACTTCAACGTGTGAATTTCGGGGGGACACACTTCAGCCCATTACAGACCTGATGGCTTCTGCAGGACACCCATCCCATCCCATGGCTTATGGAGGAAGAAGCCAGGTGGAGAGGGGGAGGTGGTCGGGCCACCCCTTCCATGGCCAGCAGCAACTGTGCCCGTGTCTGGGCACTTCCTGGGTGCTGGACCCGTGCAGAGCGTATTCATGCCTTGCCCCAACTCGTCCTGGAGGAAGGTGCTGTGAGCCCCCATGCATCATCGAGACGGAGGCCGAGGCGAGGGCAGGCGGGAGCTGAGACCCATCTCAGGAGGTGGATATTTTTATCATTGGGTGTTTGTATTTTTCTTATTATACGAGCCTTCGTCTCTTTCGTCTTGCACGTCATTTGTTGCTTGCTCTATTCTTATCTGGTTGTTTTCTGTGTGGGTTATGGATCCCCAAGCCGCGTTCCCTCGGTCCCAGCCCAGGTTGTGGCCCCCCTGTGTGCCTCCCAGGCCCCAGGGTAGATGTCAGTCGTGTCCCCCTTGTGGGTGCCTTCAGCTTAGAACTTGCCTGTCCTTCCAGGGGTCTCTAATACAGGACTTACGTCTTCATGAAGACACTAACTGTGCTGGTTCGTGTTCTCGGGAGGAGCAGAGCCACTCAAGGTGTGCACATCAGAAGAGAGTGATTTTAAGGAACTGGCTCACACTGGCAAGTTCAAACTCTGCAGGGTGGGCCGGCAGGCTGGAAACCCGGGAAGGAGCTCATGTCGCAGTTCCAGGCCTAAGGCAGTCTGGGGGCGGAATTCCTTATTGCTCAGGGCAGGTCAATCTCTTTGTTCTAATCAGGCTTTCGACTGATTGGGTGAGGCCCACCCCCTCGGACGAGGGCCACCTGCTTTACTGGAATGCTAATGTCATCTAGAAACACCTTCACAGGAGCATCCAGAGTAATGTTTGACCAAATATCTTAGCACCGTGGCCCAGCCAAGCTGACCATAAATTAATCATCACACTGTCTAATGCCAAAATAATTCAAGTCTTTTTTTAAGTGAAAACAAGTTTATTAAGAAAGTAAAGGAATAAAGAATAGCCACTCCACAGGCAGAGCAGCCCCAGTAGTTCAAATCTTTACTGAAGTCCCAAGATGCTCGTGGGAGGAAGGTGTACTCTGAACGTACGCAAAAATCCTAACATTTCTCTCTCCCCAGCCACTCTCTGCGTTGCTTCCTATGACTCCCCAAAAACTGCTTCCCTCACTCTCAGCCCTGAACCCAGAGATACCCCAGCCCCCAGCACTCCTGCACTTCCTTCTGCCTCCCGCTTTGCTCCTGTCCCGTCCTTCCTTCTCCTCCACAGGTGACTCCCAGCCACTTCCAGTCCTCACGCTGTCCCGACTTCTCCACCTTTGTCTCTTCACCAACCCTGAGGCCTTGCCGTGCAAGTCCAGGCACTGAACCAGCACAGGCAGACTCCACCATCCCCAGGTGGGGAAGGGGAGCAGAGAGCACAGGGCACTCTTCCTTCTGCACATTCCCTGGGCATTTCCACCCCATTGCTCGTGAAGTTTGGGCAGCTGGCAGCTTACGGAGCCAAGACTCCTCCGAGCCCCTCAAGACTGCAGGCCCAGCCCTCCCAGCTCCTGTTCAGATCGGGGAGGAGAGAATCACAGTGTTTCTGCTTCTCCAGCACCACTGTCCAAGGTGGAGATGATGTCAACAAAGGGGATACTGAAGCAGATGGAGTGGTGCAGATGGTGGGTCACTGAAACGCAGGTGGAAGGTACATGCTGCCACAGGCTGAGACAAGAAGATGGGAAGGTGGGTCTCTCTGTTGGAATACCAATCCTTGGCCCCAGAATTCCTGGTGGAGAATCCTCCAGTAAGAATGCTTGCTGGGCACGCTCAGTTTGGGAGGAGTTAATCCAACAGGTCCTGTTTCTTTCATAAGGACTGAGGCCACTGTGGGAGCATGGGCTGCCTAATGCTGTCCCAGTTGTTGCTGGATGAATGGTGGGACCTGCCATGTAAATGTCTATTTGGTGCCTTTTCTACGATGTGTGTCCTCCTGGAATGGGGCTTCTGGCTTCCTCAGTCCTGGAGGCCCAGAGGGATGTAGGTTGTGCCTTTGGGAAAATGCTTCCAGTGACCTACATGTTACGTGCCTCTGTCCATATTTTCAACAAGCTTTTCAGACCACAGTTTTAGTGTCCACTAAGGAACTATTTCATTTGGCCAAGGGAGGCATACACATGTGGGTACTCTAAGATAACACAATTTGAAGAGATTTGATATGAAACTGTCAGACTGGGGTATGATCATTCTCACTGCAAGAGAAATACTTGATTAAAATGCATTGAAGACATATTTTAAATGTGACCCTCTCTCAGTGCATTTAAGACAGATGCATTTTACTTTCCAGGCTTTTCACGTCAAGTCATGCCTGTGCCCACAGACAGGGGAGAAGGTGACATGAGGCTCCGAGCTCTGGAGCCCTGGAAGTCAGGCAGGCCCTGCTGTAATCATAGCCCCTTTACTCCCAGGCAAGTCAGCTCGCCTTACTAGACCTCTGTGTGCTTCTCTGTGAATTGGGGATAAGGGAGAGAGTCCCTGTTACTTGCGTTTTCACGGGCTTAGTCCTCTCTGTCCAATGAATGTGTGAGAAAGCAAAGGTGACTGTGGCATAGACATGGTCACCAATGGACCAGCCGCTTACTGCGTCGTCCCCACTCGGACATTCCTGCCCCCTG
>NW_012102143.1:7965150-7968220 GCF_000951045.1 Mandrillus leucophaeus | reverse complement strand
AGCCTCCTGAGTAGCTGGGACTACAGGCGCCCGCCACCTTGCCCGGCTAGTTTTTTTGTATTTTTTAGCAGAGATGGGGTTTCACCGGGTTAGCCGGGATGGTCTCGATCCCTTGACCTTGTGATCCACCCGTCTCGGCCTCCCAAAGTGCTGGGATTACAGGCTTGAGCCACCGCACCCGGCCCATTGTGTCATTCTTATGCCTTTGAGTCCTCACAGCTTAGCCCCCACATATCAGTGAGAACATACGGTGTTTGGTTTTCCATTCCTGAGTTACTTCACTTAGAATAATAGTCTCCAGTCTCATCCAGGTCACTGCAAATGCTGTTGATTCATTCCTTTTTATTGCTGCATAGTATTCCATCACACACACACACACACACACACACACACACACACACCCCAGAGTTTTTTATCCACTCATTGATTGATGGGCATTTGTGTTGACTCCACGATTTTGCAATTGTGAATTGTGCTGCTATAAACATGCATGTGTAAGTATCTTTTGCGTATAATGACTTCTTTTCCTCTGGGTAGATACGGTAGTGGGATTGCTGGATCAAATGGTAATTCTACTTTTAGTTCTTTAAGGAGTCTCCACACTGCTCTCCATAGCAGCTGTGTGAGTTTACGTTCCCACCAGCAGCGTAGAAGTGTTCCCTGTTCACTATGGTGTAATTTTTAAGTTTAAGCTTTTGATCTCAGATGAATCTATCTACCTACCTACCTACCTATCATCTGTCTACCTATTATCTATCTGTCCTAAAATATTAACAAGCTTACAGTGGAAAAGAGCTCTTGTCTTTCTCCTTTCACATCCCAGAGCCCCAGCGTTGGGAGGGTTCTTTCAGTGTTTTTATCCATTTCTTCTGGTACTTATCTCAATATTTAAAAATAACATGCTTAGGCTGTGGAGTGCGGTGGCTCACGCCTGCAATCCCAGCACTTTGGGAGGCCAAGATGGGCGGATCACCTGAGATCAGGAGTTCAAGACCTGCCTGGCCAACATGGTGAAACCCCGTCTCTACTAAAAGATACAAAAAATTAGCCAGACGTGGTGGCAGGTGCCTGTAATCCCAGCTACTTTGGAGGCTGAGGTAGGAGAATCTCTTGAACCCGGGAGGCGGCGGCTACAGTAAGCCCAGATTGTGCCATTGCACTCCAGCCTGGGTGACAAAGCGAGACTCCATCTCAAATAATAATAATATACTCTCAAATAATAAAATACTAACAAGCTATTATTATTATTAAGAAGATATTATTATCTCAAATAATAATAATAATAATAGCATGCTTAGAATGTTCTTTATGAATTCTTCAGTTCTAGGCGTGATCTTCTGTCTTTCCTCACCGGGAGCCGAGGACTCAGCTCTTCAACATCCACCTTCCTGCCTGTTTCTGCTCCTCGTGTGCCTCTCTAAATTAAGTCTTAATTCATAGTTGAATCTGTTTTCCTGTTTCCATCGTTATGGCTGTGATACAATCCCAGTTCACAAAACGGAATCACCTACTGCACTGCAATCCCTCTTCTTTCCTTTTCAAACTTTTTGTTTTTCTTAAAGTTAATCATTGTTTGTTTCCTGTTTTCCCTTTTCTTTTTTTGGTGTGTGTGTGGCTTTTCATGAACTTTTCACTCATTCAGCCCCAAACTTTGCTAAAAAACAAAACAAAACAAACAAACACACACACACACACACACAAAGCACCCGAGGTCTCTCAGCGCCATTGCTTTCCTTGCAGACATTGCTTTCCTTGCAGACATTGCTTTCCTTGCAGACATTGCTTTGGTGACACACCCAGCACTGGGCTGCTTTGCCCGAGGCCACACTGGAACCCTGCTCAGGATGTTGCTGTCCTCTGGGCGGGATCGTTTGCTTCCCAGATCTGCTGGTTTTCGCCCTAGTTTTGGGGGAGCTTGTTGAGCCAGGCCAGCAGGGAGGGGAGCTGACCTTTTCCCTGCTCTGTGCCCACCTGCTGCGTCTGTGGGCTCTGTGCCCTTTGGTTGGGGGTCAGTGGGGGCCTGTGGAAGGCGACCGGTGTGGGGGAAGAGAGCAGACCAGAGTTTCTTCCCTAGCTCTGTCCCTCCCAGTTGTGCGTGCACAGCCCTCAGGAGCCTCCACAGAGTGCCCTGGGCTCCAGTGAGCGCGCCTCCCCACTGGCAGCTCACCGCCTGCTGCCACCCCAGCTGCCACCCCAGCTGTGAGCGCCCCACATTCTGCCGCACCTCACACATAGCTCCGGCCAAACTTCCCTTAAACCACGGAATCTGGGCATGGGCCTGGGGTCCTACAAGGTCCTGGTGGGGAGGCCTGGGGCTGCTGCTGATGTCTTTACTCTGCACTCACAGCTGACAGGGCACCTGGGTCCACACGCCAGGGGTCGAAGCCGTCACCTCACTGTCCCAGCACTGCCGTGGGGCTGTACAATGTGGTTCCAATGGACAAGGATTTGCTGAGGCCAGGGGGCCTGGCTTCTCCCCACTCCTGTTTCCACAATGGGGTCCCCCATAGCCTGTCTCCCGCCATGGCTCTCTCTGTTCCGGCGTGGAGCAGTAATGTCCCTGGAGATTCAGAAAGACTCACGGGGTTCCTGCAGCCCAGCCCACCTTCCTTCTAGTCCCAGAGCCTGGGTGGGTGGTCAAGGCAGTGGGCTTGGGTACCCCAGGCCAGGCCCACTGGGTTCCCACAGATGGTCTTGACCTTGGCTGAGCCTCCACTGATTGTAAAGGTGACACTTAGCCCTCTCCCGCCTCTCTGTTGTTTTATTTTTCCAAATTGCTCAGAACCTGGGCGGGGGAGAGGGACGATAACTACTAGCTCCCTCGATCATCCTAGCACTGGTGCTTTGACGTCAGCACTGTGTGCCGCTGCGGGCCGCGCTTCTTTCCCTCCCCCCTCCTTCTTTCCCTCCCTCCTCCTTCTTTCCCTCCCTCCTCCTTCTTTCCCTCCCTCCTCCTTCTTTCCCTCCCTCCTCCTCCTTTCCCTCCCTCCTCCTCCTTTCCCTCCCTCCTCCTTCTTTCCCTCCCTCCTCCTTCTTTCCCTCCCTCCTCCTTCTTTCCCTCCCTCCTCCT
>NW_012102143.1:7957636-7964910 GCF_000951045.1 Mandrillus leucophaeus | reverse complement strand
CTTCTTCTCTTTGTCATTTTGCTCTGCTGCATGTGATTTCCCTCATTTCATCTTCCAAAACTGCTACTAAAGTTTCCATTCAAAAAAATGGTTTTCCTAATTCACAGATCTCTGGAATTCTCAGTTTTCTTTTTCGCCGGTCGCTGTATCTCGGAGATACGGGAGCTTCTCTCCGGCAGCACCTCTGACGTGGTTCTCCCCCTTCCCCTGTGCTCTTTCTTCTGTGTGTTTGTTCTGGCCTGTCTGTCCCGGGTGTCCATTTATAATGGAAGCTGAGAGGGGTTCTCCTGCCTCCGGCCTGGAGAGGCAAGGCTGGGCTTCCAGCGGCTGGTGCTGAGCAGGGGAGAAGTGGGGAGCCTCCTAGAGTTACCCCAAATCCTCCATTCCCACCTGCTCCACATGGCTGTGCTGGGGTTCAGACCCTTCCTGGACTCCTCCAGCTGGCAGGAGTGGGGGAGAGTGGTCATCAACTCTGAGCTGGGAAGAGGGTCTCCCCATGCCTCTTGCAGACCATCAGCCAATCCTGTGGCTTTAGCCCCATGCTGTACCTCAGAATTAGAGGTTTTGTCACCTGCCAGTCCCCAGTCCTTCTGGGACCAGCCTGCTGGTCCAGCTTGCCAAACTCAGGCCTCCCTGCTGCATTTCCGCTTTCGAGGTTCAGCCGAGGAGCTGCCCACCCTTTCCCACTCATCTTCCATGAGCCTGCCAAGGTCTGTCTGAGGCTGCCCCCGTCCCTCTCTCCTGTGCATTCACAGGTCATTCCTTCTTTGATGTCACTTTCAGGGTCTATAGTCATTCCCTGTGGCTGCTGCACCAAGCAACCACAAACTGATGGCTTCAGAAGTGGATTCTCCCAGAGTTCTGGGGTCAGAAATTTGAATCGAGGTGTGGGTGGGGCTGGTTCCTTCTGGAGGCTCTGAGGGAGCACCGGCTCCAGGCTGCTCTCCAGCGTTCCTTACTTGTGGACACATCACTCCCATCTCTGGCTCTATCATCTCCCAGCGTTCTCTGAAATCTCCCACTGCCCTTCTGTTGTAAGGCTGGCCTTGGATTTAGGAGCCACCCCAAATCCATATGGTCTCATCTCCAGATCCTTCACTTAATTACATCTGCAAAGGCTGTTTCCAAGTAGGGTCCATTCACAGGTTCCAGGGGTGCAGATGTAAACATGTCTTCTGGAGGATTTCAGGGGGGAACACTGATAATCAGGCATGTGTAAACACACAAACACCTAAACACACATCCTGCGATGCAGAGCTGCCGGACAGCTTCTTGCCCTCCCAGCTCCCTCCCACGCTTCATCCCGAGACCCCCGGAACCCGGGCATAGCCTGGTCATCCTTCCTGGCCAACGCACCCCTGCATCGCTCCCATCCCTCTCCCCTCCTCCGGCTCCCACTCATGCCCTCCCCACTTTCTTTCAGCAGTCGGGTCTGCTTCCTGAATCACTGAGTCAGCGAGTGATGAGAGCTGCTGGAAGCATGTGGAGGATGGGCGAGTCCTCTCAGCCTTGGATGGGGTGGTAGGAAAAAGGCAGCCCTAAGCCCAGCCCGGGTCAGGATGAGAGTCTTCATTCAGGAGGACAGAACTGGCAGGTGGCAGCGAGCAGGCCCAGGAGTAGATATTGGGGTCTTCATCTCAGGGAGACTGGGGCTTGGAGGGGGAAAGTCAAGTCCACTGGGGTGTAAACCAGTGTGGCCATGAGCAGGCAAAGGGCCTGGCTGTTTCTAAAGAGCCCTGACCCTCCCAGGCAGCTGTCAGCTTCCTTTAGGGAGAGGACACTTTGAGTCTTCCTGCGGGCTGGGAGTCAGAACAGACCTTTGCACTATCTTTCAGTTATGAGGTGCCCACATTCAATCCCATGAGGGCTGCCATCGCCGTGCTCTCTGGGCCTTCACTTGCCCTGGCCATTGCCGCTCAGGAGGCTGCCATTCTGTGTGGGCAGTGAGGCGGTGCTCCGTGGATGGAGGGTTAGACTTGTCTTGCCCCAAGCCAAAGGGCTTAAGCGGGAGACAGACTGTGGGTGATGCCGCCCACAGAGAAGCAGGACGCAGGGACGGTACAGATGGCCCCGGCCCCAGACGACATGGCATCTTAGTCTGTGGGTTGAAGGCATCTGTGGGGCAGATTGCCCCTTTACAGGTTGGCCCCTATGTGTGGCGGCCCGCAGGCATACCCATGCCACACACAGTGAGGTGTTTGAAGAGCCTCCGATGGCATCGTTTCTATGACTGACCGCCATTTTCATGGCCCTGCAGGCACAGGATAACGCAAGGCTGCACCTGGCCTCTGTGGCGACGTGGAGTATACTGCCCCTCCCCAGGACCCACCCTGCCCACCTGGGCCACACTCTTCCAGACAGTCCGTTCCCACTCAGCCTTACCCAGAGGCTTACCCAGAGGTCTCCTGTGAGGGCCCCCACCTCCTCTTCTGGGGTGCTCAGGGCTGCCAGCAGTCCCTCAAACTATGTCACTCAGAGCCACACAGCATCCTGCAGACGGCACTGGGGCCACAGGGAGATGGCTGACCTCGGGCTGAGTTCCCGTTGCCTCTTGGCTGCCCCATGACTCCCGGCTCCCACTGGACCTGTGTTCCATCAGCTACAACCTGGAGGCCCACCTCTGTCTGCAGTTGCTTTCAAAAGCAAAGAGTGAGACTTTTCCATTGAGACGTGTTGGTCTTGGCCGCTGCACAGGCCCAAGGCTGTGTTTCAGATCTGAGCCTGTGGACCTGCAGAGGAACCCCCGCCCCCAGCGTGTCTCGCCCTGTGGGGAAATTCAGACTCAAGGCCCCCACCTGCCTGGCCAGTGGCCCTCCCTCAAGGATGGTCTGCGATGCCAGGGCCTGGCTGGGTGCAGAGGTCCCAGCAGCGCTGCTGCCCCCTCCAGGTTCCCTCACCCCACATGTCTGCACCCAGGCCCTTCAGGTTGACCTGGTCGCCTGACAGCTGGGGCCTCCGTCAGGCTGCCCTCGAACACAGGTGGAAGTGAGGGGGATTTGGGGTATGTTTTCCTTTAGAGAGCCCCTGGGGCTCTGAACGCTCTCCTGTTCTGCGGACTCAGTCATCTGACCCTGAAAATACATGCACACCAGCTCTCACAGGTCTGTTCTCAGGGCCATGACTGCAGGGGGCTCTGGTTGACGCCAGAGCAGTTGTGAGACCCTGGAGCAGGAGCCAGCACAGGGAAGTGGCCCCATGACACACCTGGGGAGGAGGAGCCAGCAGCAGGTTACAGGACAGCATGTACCTGCGTCCACAGACATGCATCGCACACACGCAAATACGTGCATGCCAGCGTGCGTATGGAGCCATAGACACACACGTGCGTGTTCCGGAAGCCAGCATCTTTCTGCACCTCTTCCAGGAGTGTGTGTGCAGGGGTGAAAGCAAGAAGTGAGCCTGTATTCACGGCCACGTATTTCCACGCAGCCTAAGGTGTTGGTGACCAGCTCCTAGGGCACCCAGAGTTGGAGACAAAGCCCCAGGAGAGACCCCAGGAGAGGCCAGGGCTGGGGGAGAAGGAGACCCTGATATGCTGACCAGAGTGTGGGGCAGGTGGGCCGGGAACAGGCAGCCGCCAGTGATGCCCAGAGATGCAGCCACCACAGGGAGGCCCTGGGATGACCCCCTTGACTGGGTCGCTGCTCTGAGGCCCCCACTGAACTCCATCCCTGACCTCCCACGTGGGGTCAGGTTGCCCCCTCATTTGCACGGGGCGCTCTCATTCCTCGCCTCCTCTGCCTTGGGCTTGGGTGTGGACACTCACAGGGCTGGGTCCCCCACAAAGGTGACAAGGGGCTGTTGCTCAGCAGGAAACCAGGCTCAGGGCACCGGGCAGAGGAAGAATGAAGTTTTTAACTTGGAAACCAAGAAAGAGGCTCCTTCTGGCCCCGCCGTCCATCAGCTTTGCATTGTGTGATTTGGGATTATTCCTATTTGAATCACTTCAGGAAGGAGGGCATTGTGGCCTCCGCAATCTTCGTGGCCCCTACGGGCCTCTGCAGAGCTTGCCAGACAGTACGGGGGAGGGCGGGGCCTCCTGCTGCTGGGACCACTGCTGCCCTATTCTCTCTCCCCAGAGTCTCGTGTGTGCACACGTGTGCATGTGTGTGCTGGTCGTATGTGCATACATTCATGTGGCATGGGTATGTGTGCGTCTGTTTCAAGTGTGCCAAGTGTGTGCACATGCATTGTGTGTGCCTGTGTGTGTGGTATGTGTGTACATGCATGTGTGTGTGGTGTGTGTATACATGCATGTGTGTGTGGTGTGTGCGTACATGCATGTGTGTGTGTGATGTGCATGTGCAGTGTGTGCATGTGTGTGCATGTGCGTGTGTGCATGTGTGTGTGGTGTGTGTGCATGTGCAGTGTGTGTGTGTACATGCATGTACGTGTGTGGTGTGTGCATGTGCAGTGTGAGCTTGGGCATGTGTGTGTGTGGTGTGTGTGCATTGCGGTGTGTGTGCATGTGTGTACACGCATGTGCGTGTGTGGTGTGTTCATGTGCAGTGTGGGCATGTTTGTGTGTGTGGTGTATGTGCATGCATGTGTGTGTGGTGTGTGCATGCGCAGTGTGTGCGTGTGTGTGGTTTGTGTGCATGTGCAGTGTGTGCACATGTGTGTACATGCATGTGTGTGGTGTGTGTACATGTGCGTGTGTGGTGTGTGCATGTGCAGTGTGTGCATTTATGTGTGTGGTGTGTGTGTACATGCATATGTGTGCTGTGTGTGTGTGCAGTGTGTGCATGTGTGTGTGTGGTGTGTGTGTACATGTATATGTGTGTGGTTTGTGTGCATGTGTGGTGTGTGGTATGTGTACATGCATGTGTGTGTCTGGTGTGTGCATGTGCAGTGTGTGCATTTGTGGAAGCCAGTGCTGTACCAAGGTCACCACCAGGAGCCAGATGGAAGCTGAGGTCATGCTGGTGTTTCCAGAGCTCGTGTCCTTGCCATGGTGGACCTGGGGGCAGGATGGGAATGGGAAATGAGGCTTACAGGCCACCGCCATCTTGCCAGAGATCCCTACTTCCAGAACCCCTGTCTGGGAGCTGGGTGGGCTCTGTGTGCCCACTGCTTGGTGAGCAGCTCCACCCAGCAGACCCCGGTACCAGGTGTCCCCCAGGAGACATGCCTTTGGTGTCTCAGGGTAGTGACCTGGTGACTCACAGTCCCCAGAGCTGGAAGCCTCCACCCTGGGGTCCACAAGCACCACCCACCCCCACAGTGCTCATGGGTGCTGACATGGTAAGGAGGCAGCGGGCAGGGCATGGAGCCCTTGCCCTCATGCAGAGGTGCCCACCTGCACCAGACCTGGGCTGACTCTCCTTGGTGGCAGATCATGGTCCTTGTGAGATTTCTGGGCAGGATTCCAACCTAACCTGCACATCCGGGTGCTCCATCCTTAGCCAGCTGCCTGGTGAGCTCACAGTCAACATGGCACGGATGCACGTGGAGCAGACAGTGACTCGTTCGGACAGGCAGGCAGGTGATGGCACAAATGAATGCCATGCTTGGGAGAGCAGGGAATACCACCCAGGGTGAGCAGCAGGGAAGGCTGGCCCTGACTTTGGACAGCAGGGACGGTGCACAGGATGGGCACGCTGCTGTATCAAGAGTGGGGCATGGGTGTGACAGCAATGGTCTCTCGTGCTGAGGCTGCTGGGGAGCAGCAGAGGACTAGGCACCGGGAAAGGGCTGAGGCCCCCTCTGCTCTCCCAGGCCCAGGTCTGTTCACACTGGCAACCGTGTTAGAGTTGGTAGTTTCTAGAAATTTCTGCAATTATGCACCGCATAAAACGTCTCACATCCTCTCTCGTGCCTTTTAAAGTGAAGCAATACTGATTCCTGGGACCTGTTCTGGCTCTCTCAGGCCATGCCCGGAGCTGCGAAGTGGAGATGAGAACAGAGATGGGGAGACCACGGCTGCGCGGAAGTCTTTATTTTTTCCTGGGTGGGGAGCAGGATACACAGCCACACTGCAGTCACTTAGCTTGTAAAAATATCTCAATAAATAAAACAAACAAGCAACATATACACTGAACAGAGAATATTTTTTTTTAAATGGCTAGCCGAGCAAATCATGGAGAAAGAAAAAGAATAGCGGCATGAAAATAAGGCTGACTTGAAACAATCATGCAGAGGCTCGGGGGAGGGGAAGGAACTCGGGGGTCCTCTTCTGAGAGCCTTGGTCCAGTTTCAACAGAATTGTACAAGAATGCATTTCTGTTTTATTAAAAAAATAGACATTAAAAAAGGCACTTAGAGGGAAATACAAATTCAAAATCCAAATCCTCGTCAACGTGTTCCTGAATCTAGACATTTTCAGAAAGAATAAGCCTCCCCCAAAACATAAGACCCAGAAGAAAAATCCAAACAGAGACAAGATGACCATGACAACGTCACCAGCAAGAGGGCTGGGAGTGCCCTTCCTATGTGGGGACCGTCCTGGGGGAGGACCGGAGCCCGGGTCTTCTGTCCGATGTCACTGCTGTCCCCTCTCTCGACGCTGGTGGAGGGCAGAGGTGAGGGCCTCCTGAGGTTGTTCAGGTTTCAGAAGTTACAGACTCGAATGCATCCCAATTCCACTTGCGCTGCCGACGCGACGGACAGCCTGGAAGATAAAGAAGGGAGACGGTGAGATAAGGCCGCCTCGCTCGGCATCCTGCAGGATTGTCCTGAGACCGTCCGTCCCAAGGCTGGGTGGGACGGGACACGGGGCAGGCCCTGAGAGAGCTGGCTCTGTTCTACTCAACGTTCCTCCCAAAAGACACGGGACAGGTGACTGCTACGGGGCCAGCCCAAGCTTCTGCAACCCCTGCCCCCAGGGCCAGGCCAAGCCCAGAGCACCCTTTCCCACCCCCGAGGGCCCTTTCCTGCCCCCCAGTGCACTCTCTCTCACACTCACCGCCCCTAGGCCTCTCCCTGGCCAGTGCTCGGCATGGCCGTGAATGCTGTCTGGCTGTGGGTGAGCCCCTCAGAGCAGGCTGCCTGGGGACAAGATGTACACACTGGCCCTATCCAGGCCTGAGGGAGCTGTGGGGTTTTGGGCAGCAGAGGGCTGTGTTTCAGGGACGAGGACGCAGAGAAATGGGTCAGCCGCTGGGGGGAGCTCTCTACGGTGGATTCTTGCTTTAAAATTTGTGCTTTTGACACAATTACAGATTCACAGGAAGTTGCAAAAACAACACAGAGATGTCCCATGTGCCTTTCATGCAGCTTCCACACATACCACACCCACAAACACACCCCACCCCCACATACACACACACACACAC
>NW_012102143.1:7957025-7957586 GCF_000951045.1 Mandrillus leucophaeus | reverse complement strand
ACCTCACATCACACACACTACATCACACATCCCACTTCACACACACACCTCACATTAGACACACCCCACATCACACACACACTACATCACACACACACTGTATCACACACACACCTCACATCATACACTACCTGAAACATACCTCACTTCACACACACTACATCACACATCCCACATCAGACACACACCCCCCACATCACACACATCTCACATCACACACACACCCCACATCACACACACACCTCACATCACACATACCTCACATCATGCACACCTCACATCACACACACCCCCATCACACACACCCCCATCACACACCCCACACACTACATCACGCTCATACTCCACATCACACACCCACATCACACACCCACATCACACACCCACATCACACACTCTACATCACACACACACCCCACATCACACAGACATCACACACCTCACATCACACAGACATCACACACCTCACATCACACATGAACCCCACATCACACACACACGCACACACCACACACACCCCACACTACATCCATACCTACATCACACCCCCCCACACCACAC
>NW_012102143.1:7954340-7956975 GCF_000951045.1 Mandrillus leucophaeus | reverse complement strand
GTACAGTGTGAAGTGTGTGTGTAGGGTGTGGTATGTGTGGTGTATGTGGTGTGTGTTTGTGTGGGGGGTTATGTGTGGTGTGGGATATGTATATGTGGTATATAGTGGGCAGTGTGTATGGTATGTTATCTATGTGTAAGTGGTATGTCTGTGTGTGTGTTGTATGTTTTTATGGTGTGTGGTGTATGTGGCGTGAGTTTGTGTGTGTATATGGGAGTGTGGTGTGCTTGTGTGTGTATGTACAGTGTGTAGTTGTATGTAGTGTGTGGTATGTTTGTATGGTGTGTGGTGTATGTGGTGTGTGTTTGTGTGTGTGTATGTGGGGGTGTGGTGTGTTTGTGTGGTATGTGTGTGTCTATGTGGTGTGTATGTGCAATGTGGGATGTGTGTGTAGTGTGTGGTATGTTTGTGTGCCGCGTGATGTGTGTTTGTGTGTGGTGGTGTATGTGGTGTGTGTTTGCATGTGGGGATGTGGTGTGTTTGTGTGTGGTATGGGTGTGTATGTGGTGTGTATGTACAGTGTGGAGAGTGTGTGTAGTATGTGGTATATTTGTGTGGTGCATGGTGTGTGTTTATGTGTGTACGTGGGAATGTGGAGTGTGTGTGTTTTTGTGTGTGTATTGTGTGTTTGCGTGTGAGTGGCATATGTGTACTTCCCGCAGTTTCATCATGCGTGTTGTTTCCTGCACCCCCCACTGTGATCAAGACACACAATTCTTCCAGCCCCACAAGGTCCCCTCCTGCCACACAAATGACTTCCAAGCGCACTTGTGGGCCAATCCAACTGTGGGTGTGCCAGGCTCGGTGCAGCTCCGGGCTGCAACCTGCTGTCCCAAGCGCCTTGGAGGAAGAACCCACTCAGGCGCTACCCAGAGCCTTGTTCCCACCTGCAGGGGAAGGAGACCCAGGCAGGAGGAAAGTCCAGGTCCTCCAGGAAGCCGGGGTGGAGACCCCGACGCTGCACCACCCTCTGTGCCCGCCAAGCTCAAAGAGAAGGTGCTGGGAGGTGGCCGGGGCCAGCGTCTGAGACCCAGGGTGCACAGGGATATGGTGTCATAAGCCCAAGGTCTTGGGGCACTGCAGTGGGGCCCACAGGGCAGGGGACATACCACTGGCAACAGCCCTTGGTCGGGGGTGTGGCAAACACAGGTGGGCCCCGCACCGCGCCCCAGGGCTGCTTCTGCCACACACCCAGGCCAGACTGCAGCAGCCCCCAAGCTGTGTTGCTGTCCTGCCAGGTGACCTGAGCTCTAGCAAGGATCTCTGAAGATTCGCCCTGAGCCCCGGGACCTTTGCTGCCCACCACAGGGCCTGGCCCATGTTAGGACTCACTCCCATGCCCGTGGCACAAACATGAGAATAGCCAATTGACCGGCAGAGCTCGTGGGAGGCCAGTGTTCAGCGAGAATGTGTTCAGCGAGAATTATTAGAGAGCTCCCCTCAGCTAAGGGGCAAACCAGCGCGACAAGACCCTCCTCCCCCAGAGGGGCTGAGCGTGGTGGCAGGGGTGGGTATCGGCCCAGAGGCAGGCATGGGCTCCCCAAGGCAGCCGCCAGGAGAGGGGCCACCTTGAGGATTCTGCTGCAGGGAAGGAGGTCCAGGGAGGCCCCAGGCACTGGGGACAGGATGTGGAAGCCACATGTGGAAGCTGGAGGAACGTGTGATGTGGTGCTCGGTGACATCGCGTGTGTGTGTCTGTGAGTGTGCCCACTAATGTGAGAGTGTGTGAGTAGGAAAGAATGTCCAGAAGTGTCAGTGTGTGTCCATGTGCAAGTTGTGTAAATTGCATGTATGAGTGTGTGCATCATGTAAGGTGGTCTGTGTGTGTGTCAGTGTGCATGTGTGTGTCTCTGTGAGCATGTGCATCCATGAGGTCTGTGTGTCCCTGTGGGAGTGTCAGTGTGCACGTGTATGTGTGTGTGCATCCATGTGAGTGTGTTTCCCGTGGAAGTGATAGTGTGCATGTTTGTGAGTGTGTACATCCATGTGAGTGGGTCCGTGTGTCTGTGTGTGTGTGTGTAAGCATGTCCATCCTCATGAGTGGGTCTGTGTGTGTCCCTGTGGGAGTGTCAGTGTGTAGGTGTGTCTCTGTGTGAGTGTGTGCATCCGTGTGTGTGTGTTTTCCCGTGGCAGTGCTAATGTGCATGTTTGTTTGTGTGTACATCCACGTGAGTGGGTCCGTTTGTCAGTATGTGTGTGTATTTAAGCATGTACCTCCTCGTGAGTGGGTCTGTGTGTTCCCGTGGGAGTGTCAGTGTGCATGTTTTTGTGTGGGTGTGTGCATCTGTGTGCGTGGGTCCGTGTGTGTCCCTGTGGGCGTGGGTGTCTGATGCTACGCAGCCGTGTGTAAGGGGGATGTGTGGTTCTGCTCCTTCGCCCCCAGCCCTCTCCCAACCCCAAGCCCCAGGCTTCACCCCAGCAGCCTATATATATCCTCCGAGAACTCCAGGCACATTTACTGAACCAAGGCAAGGGTCTGAAAAGGCCAAGACATATTTTCCCCGAAACCCATGCATATGTAAACCACACACACACACACATACACACACACACTACTTTTCAAAGTTCAGAGCACTCCAAATATTTAAGCCTTTTTTAAGTGGTCCTGGGCAGAAAGTCAAAGGCTGCTCTCTCG
>NW_012102143.1:7950673-7951986 GCF_000951045.1 Mandrillus leucophaeus | reverse complement strand
GCAAACATACCACACACTACCATACACCCCACACTGTACATACCCACCACATACACATACCACACACACAAACACACCACACAACCACGTACACACACAAACACACTACGCACACCACACACCACACTACACACACCACACACCACACAAACACACTACACCCCCACATACACACACACACCACACACACCCCGCACTGTACATACACACCACATACACACACACAAACACACCACACCCCGACATACACACAAACACACATCACATACACCACACACCACACAAACATATCGCACACTACACACCCACCCTACACTGTACATACACACCACATACACACGCAAACACATACCACACACACAAACACACCACACCCCCACATGCACACACAAACACATACCACACACCACAAACACACCACATACTACACACACCCCACACACTGCACAAACATATTACATACATATCCACACAGACGACATACCACATGTGGTATATTATATACCACGTTATATACCACACATACAATGGTGTCACCACGTCACACCCAAGCATCTTACACCAGTAGACACCAACAGCTTATTCATATATCACTCGTGTGGGTGCGTGTGGTGTGTGTTTGTGTGTGGGGGGTTGTTGAGGGTGCGTGTGGTGTGGAGTATGTATATGTGGTATATAGTGTGCAGTGTACATGGTACATGTGTATGCATGTGGTATGTTTGTGTAGTGTGTGTAATGTGTGGTATGTTTGTGTGGTGTGTGGGGTATGTGGTTTGTGTGTGAATGTGGGGGTGTGGTGTATTTGTGTGTGTGGTATGTGTTTGTGTGTGTATGTGGCGTCTATGTACAGTGTGAAGTGTGTGTGTAGGGTGTGGTATGTGTGGTGTATGTGGTGTGTGTTTGTGTGGGGGGTTATGTGTGGTGTGGGATATGTATATGTGGTATATAGTGGGCAGTGTGTATGGTATGTTATCTATGTGTAAGTGGTATGTCTGTGTGTGTGTTGTATGTTTTTATGGTGTGTGGTGTATGTGGCGTGAGTTTGTGTGTGTATATGGGAGTGTGGTGTGCTTGTGTGTGTATGTACAGTGTGTAGTTGTATGTAGTGTGTGGTATGTTTGTATGGTGTGTGGTGTATGTGGTGTGTGTTTGTGTGTGTGTATGTGGGGGTGTGGTGTGTTTGTGTGGTATGTGTGTGTCTATGTGGTGTGTATGTGCAATGTGGGATGTGTGTGTAGTGTGTGGTATGTTTGTGTGCCGCGTGATGTGTGTTTGTGTGTGGTGGTGTATGTGGTGTGTGTTTGCATGTGGGG
>NW_012102143.1:7949137-7950623 GCF_000951045.1 Mandrillus leucophaeus | reverse complement strand
CACACCACACACACTCCACATCACATACAAACCCCACACCACACACATACATCACACACACTCCAATTCAAACAACCTCAACACCACACAACCCCTACACCACACACGCTACATCACACACACACCCCACATCACACACACACCCCACATCACACACACACCCCACACCACACACATACATCACACACATACTCCGATTCAAACAAACTCAACACCACACAACTCCTACACCACACACACTACATCACACACACACCCCACATCACACACCTCACATCACACACACACCCCACATCACACACACTACATCACGCACAACTCACATTACACATGAACCCCACATCGCACACACACTCACACACCACACACACACCCCACACTACATCCACACCTACATCACACACACCCCCCACACACTCCACATCACACACACACCTCACACCACACACATACATACCCCAATTCACATACATCCCATATCACACACATATCACACACACATACACCCTGATTAACACAAACCCCACACCACACACACCACATCACACACACATACTCCATATCACACACACACCCCAATTCACACAAACTCCACACCACACTCCATATCACACACACATACTCCACATCACACACACCCCATATCTCTCTCACACATACATACACACACACACCATTACACACCCGAGGTTCCACCAGGGGACCCTGGAGGGGCAAAAGTGAGGATCAGGGGTCAGAATCTGGCCACGGAAACATGGGCTGTGACCATTGTCCACATCACGGAGCGGATGTCCAGGACATTCACTACCCTGAGCTTTCCCTGCCTTTCCTCAGCCCCTGGCATCACCGCAGAGGAGACTTGGCCTCCACAGGATCCTGGCATTGCCCAGTTCACGTGAAAGGGACTGCCACCTGGCAGTCTGCTCTCATCCCCACCTTCTCTCCCTCCCCCACCACACCCTCAACCCTGAGCTTCCAGATGCTCAGGGCTAGGGAACGTGCCAGGGTGAGATCACAGCAGAGTTCACAGACGTGGAGAAGTCCCAGCTGCCAGCCACCCCCATGGGTCTCAATGGGTCCTGGCCACCCCACAAGGCCAGTCCTCTCTTCTCCTGAGTGCCTGGTGGGCACAGTCCTTCAGTGGGGGCTCTCAGTCCCCTGCCGAGTCTGGACACAGCCTCCTGACCCCTCAGACACCCACCTCAGCCACCCCGAGTCGACCAGAGGTATGGAACCGCTCAGTGTGATCAGTGAGAGCTGCCATCAGCGCGAGCGCACAACAGACAAGGAGACACCTCAGGGACCCGAGGGCCACTCAGGGGCACCTGCAGGCTGAACACCTAGCAGAGGCCTCCAAACAGGGAGGCAGCCTCAGAGCAGCAGAGTTCACCCTCCGAGGAGGGGCCTGGATAAAACCAGAATTGTCTGCTTTAAAAAAAGGAGCCATTAGGAAACAAAACAAGGACTACTGGAAACGACAAAACAA
>NW_012102143.1:7945783-7948727 GCF_000951045.1 Mandrillus leucophaeus | reverse complement strand
CTGCAGCAGCCCCCAAGCTGTGTTGCTGTCCTGCCAGGTGACCTGAGCTCTAGCAAGGATCTCTGAAGATTCGCCCTGAGCCCCGGGACCTTTGCTGCCCACCACAGGGCCTGGCCCATGTTAGGACTCACTCCCATGCCCGTGGCACAAACATGAGAATAGCCAATTGACCGGCAGAGCTCGTGGGAGGCCAGTGTTCAGCGAGAATGTGTTCAGCGAGAATTATTAGAGAGCTCCCCTCAGCTAAGGGGCAAACCAGCGCGACAAGACCCTCCTCCCCCAGAGGGGCTGAGCGTGGTGGCAGGGGTGGGTATCGGCCCAGAGGCAGGCATGGGCTCCCCAAGGCAGCCGCCAGGAGAGGGGCCACCTTGAGGATTCTGCTGCAGGGAAGGAGGTCCAGGGAGGCCCCAGGCACTGGGGACAGGATGTGGAAGCCACATGTGGAAGCTGGAGGAACGTGTGATGTGGTGCTCGGTGACATCGCGTGTGTGTGTCTGTGAGTGTGCCCACTAATGTGAGAGTGTGTGAGTAGGAAAGAATGTCCAGAAGTGTCAGTGTGTGTCCATGTGCAAGTTGTGTAAATTGCATGTATGAGTGTGTGCATCATGTAAGGTGGTCTGTGTGTGTGTCAGTGTGCATGTGTGTGTCTCTGTGAGCATGTGCATCCATGAGGTCTGTGTGTCCCTGTGGGAGTGTCAGTGTGCACGTGTATGTGTGTGTGCATCCATGTGAGTGTGTTTCCCGTGGAAGTGATAGTGTGCATGTTTGTGAGTGTGTACATCCATGTGAGTGGGTCCGTGTGTCTGTGTGTGTGTGTGTAAGCATGTCCATCCTCATGAGTGGGTCTGTGTGTGTCCCTGTGGGAGTGTCAGTGTGTAGGTGTGTCTCTGTGTGAGTGTGTGCATCCGTGTGTGTGTGTTTTCCCGTGGCAGTGCTAATGTGCATGTTTGTTTGTGTGTACATCCACGTGAGTGGGTCCGTTTGTCAGTATGTGTGTGTATTTAAGCATGTACCTCCTCGTGAGTGGGTCTGTGTGTTCCCGTGGGAGTGTCAGTGTGCATGTTTTTGTGTGGGTGTGTGCATCTGTGTGCGTGGGTCCGTGTGTGTCCCTGTGGGCGTGGGTGTCTGATGCTACGCAGCCGTGTGTAAGGGGGATGTGTGGTTCTGCTCCTTCGCCCCCAGCCCTCTCCCAACCCCAAGCCCCAGGCTTCACCCCAGCAGCCTATATATATCCTCCGAGAACTCCAGGCACATTTACTGAACCAAGGCAAGGGTCTGAAAAGGCCAAGACATATTTTCCCCGAAACCCATGCATATGTAAACCACATACACACACACATACACACACACACTACTTTTCAAAGTTCAGAGCACTCCAAATATTTAAGCCTTTTTTAAGTGGTCCTGGGCAGAAAGTCAAAGGCTGCTCTCTCGGAGAATGTGGTTGTAATTAGATAATTAATAAGGGGGGGGTAGAGAAAGCTAAATGGAAGCCTTCCTCAGTGGGAGGAAATAATTACCACAGCTTTTGATATATGAGCTGAACCAACCCTCCAAGGGGAAATACCGTATCATCCATGAAAAGCCAAAAATGACAGGGGCCGTCCCCTGGCCAGTGGTGGGTTTCAGGGTTTGCTTCACATGCCCGAGGGGACCCAGGCTCAGGCAGAAACAGGCGGCAGGTTCATTAGTCTTCTTGACCGAGAGCCTCCGGGCCTGGCCCCCTTGATGTCACCCTGACCCCAGCCATGTCTGCTGACATGGGCCGTGTTCTCTGCAACAAATGTAAAACATCTGGGGCTGGGGAGTGCCTCCTGCATACACAGGCCACCTGGAACTGTGTGCATGCGTCCTGCGTGCAGTTACCTCCCTGTATCTGCCTGCCTGGGCCAGGAGTAGGAGGGTGGGTGGAGCTGCAGAGCTGTGGCTGGACCAAGAGGGTGCCTCAGTTGTCTCTTCCACACCAGACCGGGCCCTAATGGGCAGGTGAAAGGCCCCATTCAACTCTACATCCCCAAGGCCTAACAAAGGGACAGAAGCATTAAGGAAAAAGCTAGGAGAGGCAGGATGGGCCAAGGGAGACAGGTTTTACTCTAAGGCCATTTATCCATCTCCTCACCTGCTCACCCATGCAGCCACCCAGCTACCTACTTCTTCCTTCCTTCCTTCCTTCCTTCGTTCTTTCCTTCCTGCTTTCCTTCTTTCTTTCTCTTTCTTTTCTTTTCTTTCTTTTCTCTTCTTTTTCTTTTTTTCTCTTTCTCTTTCTTTCTTTCTCTCTCTTTCTTTCTTTTTCTTTCTTTCCTTCTCTTTCTTTCTTTCCTTTTCCTTCCTTCTTTCCATCTTTCCATCCATCCATTTATTCACTGATCCATTCACTGATCTACCATCCATCCTTCATTCCCTCCACCCATCCATTCATCTATCCATCCTTCCTTCCTTTTATCCATTTATCCTTTCACCAACTCATTCATTTTTCCCTTCCTTCCTTCCTTCCTTCTTCTTCCTTCCTCCTTCCTCCCTTCTATCTTTCCTCCCTTTCTTCCTTCCATTCCTGCAACATATTTGAGCATCTATCATTGCCAGGAATGCTGCTAGTTGTTGAAAAAGCTGAGATGAATCAGAGAAATCTAGCAGGGCAGAAGCATGTTTGTAAGCAACTAGAACACAGAGAAGACACGAATCAGTTTGTAAAGTGCAGGTAGACTCTACAGCAGAAAGGGAAGGGCAAAGTACCACAGACACTGTCGGACGGTCAGAACCAGCACGGCAGGGAAGAAGGCTAAGGGGTGAGCACACATGTGAAATCTCCTCTAGTCAGACACACACACACGAACACGCACACAGACACACGCACATACACCCAGCACACACATACCCAACATCACACACACCTCACATTAGACACACCTCACATTAGACACACACTACCTCAAACACACCTCAC
>NW_012102143.1:7937558-7940228 GCF_000951045.1 Mandrillus leucophaeus | reverse complement strand
CTGTCTCTACTAAAAATACAAAAATTAGCCAGCATGGTTGGCATGCACCTGTAATCCCAGCTACTCCAGAGGCTGAGGCATGAGAACACTTGAACTCAGGAGGCAGAGGTTGCAGTGAGCCGAGATTGTGCCACTGTACTCCAGCCTGGGATGGGGCAGAGGGACGTGTCTCCGCGTTCAGGATTATCTTCGGATTATCAGCATAATCTTCAGATTAAAAGGGAACACCAAGTTCCAGGAAGGAAAACAAGAGGAGGGGCCACCCAGCTGAATCACGAAGAAATCTCTAGACTCTAAGAGTAGGGCAACCTCCTACGGCTTCCAGACCTAGACAGCCAGCAGACGTGTGCTGGCTTCCCACGAGCTCACCACCCCCGCTCAGTGACACTCCCAGGATGTCCAGAGTGTTGGTGGAAAGAGCAGGGCAGCCCGGAAAGTCCATACCCAGTGAGTCCAGGAACCATGCGGGAGAGCGAGAGAAGCAGTACAGCCGCAGAATGTGCACCGCTCAGCGGCTGCTCCTGGGAAATTCCCCTAGAAATGCCTTCCGTCCAAAGGAAAGGTATTCCTGGGGCTACTTTGTCTGCAAGTACGACAACAAATGACGGGCTAATCCCCAAGGCAAAAACAAACAAATAAGAATGTTGGGGAGAAGGAAACAGGCTGTAAGGAAAATCTTGAGAGACTCACGGTCAACTGGAGGCAGGAGTCCGGGGGGTGTACAACACCTAGAGCTGCCGGTCACACCGGGCACATCTGTGGGTCCCTGGTCACCCCAAGCTTCCGTTTGCCCAGTCACACAACGAATAAGGACAGCAGGAGCCAGACGGACACCAGGCAGTTGGATTCGTGAACTCACACTCTTAATTCTTATGCTGTCGGAGTTACCAAACTCACCCAAGGAAAGTAGGAAACCCAAATGTATCGATAACCATCAGGCACGTGGACCAGGTTACCAAAGGTCTGTATCTACGCCACAAAGAATAGCAAACCCGCTTGTTTTATAAGAGAATTAAATAGAACTTTCTATGAACAGACAATTCCCATCTATATTAAACTATTCCAGAACCTAAAGATGAAGGACCACTTCCCATTTTATTATTTATTTATATCTCTTTCTTTCTTTCTTTTTAAAGACTTTATTTTCTTAGAGTACTTCAGGTTCACAGCAAAATTAAGAGGATGGTCCAGAGATTTCCCATATACCCTCTGCTCCCACCCATATCCAGCGTCCTCCATAAAAAGATGACACAGTTTGGACACCTGACGGCATCAGAACCAAAGGCTAGAACGTTGCCGCCTGTGAATCTAAATACAAAAAAACCTAAGACGTTAGCAAATCAAGTCAAGTCAGGTATTTAAAGAATCAATTCCGGATGACCAAGAAGGGTTTATTTCAGGAATACAGAACGTTTACCATTCGGAAATCTGTGAAAGGAGGGACGGTGAGGGCATGCCGGGATGGGCACGGAGAGGGGTGTTTGCAATTCCAAGGCTGGGTTTCCTGAGCCGTCCCTGAGACGGTCCCTGGAGCCTGGCCCCAGTCTGAAGCCCAGCTACCACTGTCTGTGGCGCAGCCTTGGGAAAGTGGCTTCACCTGTCTAGCTCTCAGTTTCCACCTCTGCAAAGCACCTAAGGGGGTTCACAATAGGACGTGCTACATCGGTGCTGTGAGGGCTCAATGAGCTACTTCACTGGAAAGGCTTGGCCTTGCCTGGTCTATGGTCAACATGCGTGTCACCAAAAGAACAGGAGCCCACGACGGCAAGGAGCTGTTTTCTTCCCCAACTGGGTCTAGAACAGCTCCTGCCACTTCGTAGGTGCTCACTAAATATTTGTTGAAAGAGGGACTACAATGAAGAGACCAGAGAGAAACCAGCAGCTGAAGCCTTAGGGATACCGGGACCGTGCAGATCAAGCAGGTGGCCAGTGGGCACATGGCTCGGCAGGCCAAGGCCAGGACCGGATAGATGATGGACAGGGCGGTAAATACCAACAGCAAAGAGGCCAGTAACACTGGGCCGTGCCAGGTTGGATGCTGGAGGGCAGCAGGGCACAGATGGCAGCCTCTGCCAACCTTCTAACCCAGGCACATACTATGTAGGGGAGCAGTCATCGGTCACATTGCCCAACCACCACACAGTGCCAAGGGGCCCACCAGAAGCCAGCGCTGGAGCTGCCTGACCACAGGCTTCCAAATAACAAAGCTGCGGCCGAGTGAGCCTGGGCAGACAGAAAGACCACAAGACACAAGGACCAGGACCCTCTGCCAACTTCTCCCTGGGCCTCCCCTCCAGGGCTTTGCCCAGCCAGCCCCCACCCCAACGGAAGCCTCAAAGCCCTTAGCACAAGGGCACGATCTGGAAGGCTGGGCCAACATGGGTGCCTTCTCCCTACAGTGTCAGAGCACTCACCCCCCACTCAGGGGAGAGGAAGGAGAAAGTAAGGCCAGCCCCCCAGGGCAGCTGTGCCCAAGGAGCTCTCGCCCACACTGCGCCCACCCTGAGCTGTGTCTCAGGAGGGGCTGGCGGGAACCTCCCTTTTGTACCAATCCAACAGACCCAAGCGACCTCTGCATCCACAACAGCCTCACGGGCATTCTAAGTTCTTGCTACCCAGAAGTTGGTCCCCCGACCAGCAACAGCACCATTCCCCGGGAGCTTTCAGAGA
>NW_012102143.1:7916915-7937508 GCF_000951045.1 Mandrillus leucophaeus | reverse complement strand
GTTTGGACACCTGACGGCATCAGAACCAAAGGCTAGAACGTTGCCGCCTGTGAATCTAAATACAAAAAAACCTAAGACGTTAGCAAATCAAGTCAAGTCAGGTATTTAAAGAATCAATTCCGGATGACCAAGAAGGGTTTATTTCAGGAATACAGAACGTTTACCATTCGGAAATCTGTGAAAGGAGGGACGGTGAGGGCATGCCGGGATGGGCACGGAGAGGGGTGTTTGCAATTCCAAGGCTGGGTTTCCTGAGCCGTCCCTGAGACGGTCCCTGGAGCCTGGCCCCAGTCTGAAGCCCAGCTACCACTCTCTGTGGCGCAGCCTTGGGAAAGTGGCTTCACCTGTCTAGCTCTCAGTTTCCACCTCTGCAAAGCACCTAAGGGGGTTCACAATAGGACGTGCTACATCGGTGCTGTGAGGGCTCAATGAGCTACTTCACTGGAAAGGCTTGGCCTTGCCTGGTCTATGGTCAACATGCGTGTCACCAAAAGAACAGGAGCCCACGACGGCAAGGAGCTGTTTTCTTCCCCAACTGGGTCTAGAACAGCTCCTGCCACTTCGTAGGTGCTCACTAAATATTTGTTGAAAGAGGGACTACAATGAAGAGACCAGAGAGAAACCAGCAGCTGAAGCCTTAGGGATACCGGGACCGTGCAGATCAAGCAGGTGGCCAGTGGGCACATGGCTCGGCAGGCCAAGGCCAGGACCGGATAGATGATGGACAGGGCGGTAAATACCAACAGCAAAGAGGCCAGTAACACTGGGCCGTGCCAGGTTGGATGCTGGAGGGCAGCAGGGCACAGATGGCAGCCTCTGCCAACCTTCTAACCCAGGCACATACTATGTAGGGGAGCAGTCATCGGTCACATTGCCCAACCACCACACAGTGCCAAGGGGCCCACCAGAAGCCAGCGCTGGAGCTGCCTGACCACAGGCTTCCAAATAACAAAGCTGCGGCCGAGTGAGCCTGGGCAGACAGAAAGACCACAAGACACAAGGACCAGGACCCTCTGCCAACTTCTCCCTGGGCCTCCCCTCCAGGGCTTTGCCCAGCCAGCCCCCACCCCAACGGAAGCCTCAAAGCCCTTAGCACAAGGGCACGATCTGGAAGGCTGGGCCAACATGGGTGCCTTCTCCCTACAGTGTCAGAGCACTCACCCCCCACTCAGGGGAGAGGAAGGAGAAAGTAAGGCCAGCCCCCCAGGGCAGCTGTGCCCAAGGAGCTCTCGCCCACACTGCGCCCACCCTGAGCTGTGTCTCAGGAGGGGCTGGCGGGAACCTCCCTTTTGTACCAATCCAACAGACCCAAGCGACCTCTGCATCCACAACAGCCTCACGGGCATTCTAAGTTCTTGCTACCCAGAAGTTGGTCCCCCGACCAGCAACAGCACCATTCCCCGGGAGCTTTCAGAGACGTGGTCTCGGGCCTTGGAGCCTCAAAGTCAACATCTGCACTTTGACAAAATCTCCAGTTCTTCTAAGACGTTTTTTGGGCAGAAAGACGAGGCTCAACATATCCGGCCTTGTCATTTACCTCCCGTGACAATTCAGCCCTGCTGAGAGGGATCAGCTGAGGCTGGGCCATACTGTCACACAGCTGGTTAGAGGCAGGATGCTCCCTGCTCGGGGCTGACCCCACCCCCAGCACCCAGGCCCCGAGATTGCGTTCACCAGCTGCAGTTCCTCCGAAGGGCCCTGACACACCCTCCAGCCCTCTTGAGACAGTCTCAGGCAGGCAGGAGGGCCTGGGGGCAGGCCGGACACTCAGTGGACACAGCTGTGCACCCAGGCCGAGTCCAGCCCTGTGGACCATGCCTCAGTGATCACCCACCCAATGGGCAGGCATCAGGGTGCCAGCAGCAGGCCCTGTGGGGACTCTCGGGAGAGTCCCTCCTGCTCTGCCGAACGGTTTCCTTGTTCCATCTGGGTAAGGGTTCAAAGAGACCATTGGCCACCGAGGGCTGGATGGCTCCGGGGAGGCTCCCAGCTTGCTGCCAGTCCAGGCTGGGATGGGCAGTGCCAGCATGAAGCTGGCCACCTCCACCCCAGAGCCTCCTCTCCAGTGCACTGTCTTTTTGACAAATGCCTTGTCCAGAGGCGGGGGAGGAAATGCAGAGTGCTGCCTTCACGGTAGAGAGTGTGACGCCTCCTTCCAGGCCACATCTGCACAGCGAGCACTAAGCAGGGCAGGGGACCTCGGAGGCTGAGTAGCTGAGCACAAGGCTGGCCCTGAGCAGGAGAAGCCACCCGTCACTAGGGAGCCAGGCACCAGGGTGGCCTGGGTTGGTGGGGCTTGGCATGCCGGGAAGCCAGCTGCCCTGCCACCCTTGCTGGGTGCTGTAGGGGAAAGGTGGCAAGGGGGGCCCACTTGGTAAAAAGGCAGGTGTCTTTGGGGGCCAGGCTCCCCTCCTCCTGGCCAATCTCTGTGGCTCCTCCAGCTGTGAGCAAGTCCTGGAAGCTTGGGGCACACGGGGGCAGGGGGATGCGCAGAGGACAGAAAATCACAAGGGAAACAGCAAAAGCTTGCCATCCCCTCTTAGCCCCACCACAGGACCGTCTAAGAATCAGTGTCTGCACCCAAGGCAGAAGTGTGGCAGGAGGAATGCAGGGACACCATGGCTGACGGCGACTTTCGAAGGGGGCGTTAGAGGATTTGGTGAATATTTCTATGGGATGATGATGAGCCTTAGAGGAAAGGGATGGAAAGCAGGCTCTATTCTCTCTTAGAAGCAAATGGGAATCAGGAAACAATCGGAATTCTGAGATTAATTTGTTTTTTACAACGTTCCCCTGAATGGCTCTGCCAGGGTGCCCCTCACTCCTTCACCTGGGTGCCTCCCTCCCCTTAGGGGTGTGCCTACCTTTCTCCAAACTGAAGCAGTGACTATTACAGGCAGGACCCTCTGGTCTCCGTTTGCGGGCTCCCAGTGGAAGCCTCTGCCATGTGATTCTCAGCAGACCAGTGAGTGACAGGGAGGCCACCACGTGCCCACGGTACTCCAAGAAATGGGCCAGAGCTAAAATCCCAGAGCATGTGTGTGTGTGGCAGGGGCTGGCCCCATTCCCCTCTGGAAAGTCAGGCCTTCCCAGGAAAGACTGCATGAGTGAGATTCCCTCACTCACACCCCAAAGTTCCTAGGGTGTCTGCTGGTCACAGAGAAATGTACTAGGTGCTGCCTGCTCTGAGCTCTTATGGGGCCTTGATGATTTTTGCGACAAGTGGCTCAGGACGTGGTCAGGTGGCAGCCTGATACTAGGGAACCAGCTGGTGACTTGGGATAAGTCACATCCCACCCCACGTTTCTGTGACCCAGGTTCCTCCATCTGCTCAGGACACTGAGCAGGCCAGTGCTCAGCTGGCCTCTGAAAGGACACTGCGCAGCCAGGCGGCCTCCAGAGGGACTTCCAGCACCACTAGCTTGAAATGGGGTCCTGCAGGGTGCCTGTTATTCCAGCACAGCCTGGTGGCCCTGGGGATAGTGGCCTGTTTGCTCCCCACGCTATGGATGTCTCCCATGCTCTCTGCATCCCTCTCTGCTTTGATGGCACCCCAGGCACGCTTTCAGATGCCCCACACATGGGGCATTCGCCGTCAGGATGTGGAGGGCCAGTAGACAGGGTGAAGTCAGGCGAGGACTGCCGAGCCTGTCTTCCGGATCCCGCCCCTCTCTCCCGCCTTCATGACTCACGCCTCTGACCCCGGCTTGCCTGCTGCGCCTGAGAAGGAGGAATCCTGCTGGGAATGTGGGAATGACCGTATTTACGACGCCGGGGCTCCCGGTGGCTATTGGCCTGGCCTGGCCCCTCCAGGGGAGCAAGGACTTCACGCCAGCTGGAAGCCAGGCTGTCTCTCTCCCTCAGCTTGGGCTTGGCTTCAGGGACTCAGGCTGACTGTGCTTGGAATGGCCTATCTGGCAAGGAGGAGTCAGCCCAAGGAAACCAGGGGAGAGGGCAAGCTTGTCTGCAGCGGACCAGGCCGGCTCCCTCCTGCTTGGAGACCCCAGCACCACTGCGGGAGGGGCCACCCTGCAGAGCCGCTCCCTGTCCACCTGGCAACCCCCAGGCTCTCCAGGGCGGGCTCTGCCGGGGCTGAGGCTGCAGGGTCTGACCCATCCCTCAGGATCCGCCCCACCCTCTTCCTCTCTGCGAGACCTTCCCGTTTCCCCACGATGAGCATCCTGGGAGCACTGCCAAGGGACCCCTCCCAACTTTCAGAGATAGCGAGGGCTGGCCGGCCACGAGAAGCCAGATGGCAGGAGAGCATTCCACCTCTCCCAGTACCTGGGGCCTCCAAGTCCCGGAACCCCTTAACTTCTCCAGATGCCACCAAATTCAGTCTCCAAATAAAACGCAAGAGTGGAAGAAGGTGGAACACAAATTGCCCTGCGGTCCCCGTTTCCAGCTGGTGGTGCTGGACACCCCTCTGGAGGCCATCTGGCCAAGCAGGGCCTTTTCAGACATGGAGAGACTGGGGCCACAGGAAGGTGAGGAAGGGCCTGACATACTCACCAAGCAGGTGCAGAATCTCCCCCAGAATATGCAGGTCAACTAAGCCCTGGGCTGGAAATACCTTTTGTATCCACAGCACTTATACACTGGTCCAAACCCGGGGCATGAACTTTACAAATGTCTTTTCACAGAACACATGAATTTCTGAAGACACAGCCCTCCCAGCGACAGCAGCAGCAGCAGCTAACAAAAGTATGGACAGAAGGGCTGCCGGTGTAGGGCACTCTGCCCAACGCAGGCACGTGAAGACGAGTAGGACGAGGCCCCTTCCTTAGCTAGCTCACAGTTCGTTTGGGGAGACAAGCAGCGGAACAAATCACTATCACAAAACTGTACTAGTAAAGGTATAATAAAAGTACATTCAGGTCTGCAACAGTCTTGTTCTAAAATATAAATATAGTATAAATATAGGTGATGACTGCAAAAGTTTTATTCCAATAAAGAGATTACAAGGTCCACAATAAACATACAGGGAAGGTGACAGTTACGTTTCTGAGGCTTTGGAGAGCTCGTCACAGAATTCGGGATTGCAGCCAGGTCTTCAAGGAGGTCAGTCCCGGTTGAGAGGGATGGAAGGGCCTCGTGGGCACAGGCAGAGATGGGAGGCACAGCCAGGAGGGTGGGGAGAGGGAGTTGGGGATAAAGAGAGCATTGACTCTGGGGAGGGGGCAGGAATTGGCAGGACTCCCCAAGGCGACAGGGAGGCTGGGAAAGGTTCGGGGGTCCACAGACACCATCAGATCTGCCTGTCAGAGACAGCTCTGGCTGGCAAGGGACCGACCCCAAAGTGGGGCCTGGGCAGGGCGGCTCCCCCAGTGGCCCAGAAGGAGGCCAGGACCACACGGAGACAGCAGCTGTGCAGGCAGGGCGGCAAGGGGCCACCCACCAGACACAGTGACCCACTGAGTGTGGGGGTGGCGAGGGGCGGCTGAGGGGTCCCGCTTGGGTGGCTGGGTGCATCCTGACCCAGAAGCTAGACTCAGATCTACAGAGGAGGAGTTATCTCGGGGGCAACAAGACCTGTGTCAGCCACGTGGAGCTGCTGGAGTCCTCAGGACACCGTGAAGGGCAAGTCCATTCAGCAAAGGGACATGCTGGGAACCCCAGAAGAGGGTAGGGGCTTCGGAGGCCGATTCTCCAGACTGAGGCCAACTTGATTCTCCCCTGGGAAAGAAGAGGAATCGGCACAGAGGTTGAGATACTTGCTTTGCTAGGATTTGAACCCAGGCCTCTGGATTCCAAAGATGGGCTCAGATTCCTGATCTACACCTCCATCCATGGCAGAACTGGAGGAGGCAGATACTTAGGGGCAAGCGGAGGGGGAGGCTGGGAAGAAGGTATCTCACAGGAGAGGCAGGGCCGGGGAGAACTGACACCAGGGGGTATCAAGGGAGGGCTCATGAGCACCACCCCCTGCTAGCAGGAGGACCAGGCGTCAGAAAGGTCACCAGGGTCCAGGACTTCAGAAGGGCAGGCTCAGCCGGGTGCAGGCTGCTGCAGAGGCCGGGGGTCGGCACTTCCACACTTTTGATGGGACAGCGAATGTGCCAGAAGCTGCGAATAATGGCTGTCGGCGCTCGGCGCTTCCTGAGTGCCAGGCCCCACACTGTATGTCTGGGATTCGGCTGAAGGCTCTCAACCATCTCACGCAATCAGTGCTCCCCTGTTCCACGTTCTGAGCCTGAGCACGCGGAGGCTTTGAGAGGCAGGAAGCCACTCTGCGCAGAGAGCGGAGGAACAAAGCCCTGGGAATTAAACCCAGGTGTCCAGGCTCCGGGGCCTGTTTTTAGAGTGGCGAGGCACAGGCTGTGCTTCTGGGGAGTGCAGAGCCTGGAAAGTGTGGCAGAATGATTCTGGGACTGTCTCCCTTGAACGCGTTTTACATGGGGGATATAAAACTGTTCTGAATAATTAAACAACACTGACCATAAGCCATATCTGTAACTAAGGCCAGTTTTTAGTTCTTCAAATTAATCCTGAAAAAATAGGCCGTTTTTAAAATGTGAAACTGTTTACAAGAGTAATTCTACTTAAATCTACTTCAGTAGGCAGTCTTTTTTTTCAAATGCCTCTGATAAAATAAGCTACTTTTGAAATTTTTTGCATCTATTCACCTATATTCAGAAGAATGCAAAAACCTAAGGAATGGCAGGAATCCTACTATAGTTCAATGCAGGGTCCCACAAATCCCTGGGAACCCCGATTTCAGCTGAAGGTGTGGCAGAGGTGCTTTTAGGCCTGCAGAGTTGGAGTTTCTGGCAGAGCAGCTGGGAGCGTGGTTAACCAGGCCTTTCTGCAACAGGGACAGGCCTTTTGCTCCCCAGGCTCTGGACTCAGTTACTTTTAGCCTATTTCAGATTCTCAAACTTCTGCACCACATGAATAAAACAGAGCTCTGTTGAGAAACACATCATATTAAGAAACCAACTAGCAAACACTAAGTGTTGACGACTTTGCCTCAGTTAAGGTAAAATCAGCTAGTGGAGGCCTGTAGTGGTGACTGAAAAAAACATATTAGAAGGCCGAGTGCGGCGGCTCACCCCTGTAATCCTAGCACTTTGGGAGGCTGAGGCAGACGGATTCCTTGATTTCAGGAGTTCAAGACCAGCCTGGGCAACACAGTGTAACCCTGTCTCTACTAAAATACAAAAAACTAGCTGGGCGAGGTGGCGGCACCTGCAGATCTAGCTACTGGGGGGCTGAGGCAGGAGAATTGCTTGAATCTGGGAGGCGGAGGTTGTAGTGAGCCGAGATCATGCCACTGTACTGTACTGCAGCCTGGGTGACAGAGCAAGACTCCACCTCAAAAAAACAAAAACAAAAACAAAAAAACCCACACACACAAAACAAAACAGACAAACAAACAAAAAGGCATATTAGAGGGAAAAAGTAAATTTCAGGGGCAGGACAGGGTGAGTGAACAGCCCAGGCTGGACAGGTGACTGGGGAAGGTCCTGGTTGGTGACTGGCGAAGCACCTGTGTGTCTTCTCCTCACGTGTAACACGTGGTGCAGCGCACATGCACCCGGGCCATGGCCCCCTCCTCATGCCACTCTGCATTTCCACCTGGACCTCTGTTTCTCTCTGTCCTGAGGCGTGCGGGCTCTCAGGTGTCTGTGTTCCACCGTGGGGTTAGCCGGAGTCTCATCGACTGAGTCCTGGGGGAGGACTCACCCTTCTGCTGGTTGCCCGGCTCAGCCCATGTAGAGTCAGGGACTCAACGGCAGGTGGGAGTGGCTGCTGCAGGCGGGTCCAGTCCACACACCCGCACATAACAGAACACAGAACCCGCATGGCTCAGCAGCAAGCGCGAGCTGAAGAGGAAGGGATGAGTGGTCAGCGGCTCCGCAAACGAGCTCCAGGGCTAAATTTCAGTGGTCCCGCCTTAGGTCCTGTCTTGGGCAGGTGCATAAATACAGCTTGTCCTGCAGAGCCCAATATCCTCCCACACTCAGTGGCTGCTCATTCACACAGAAAGACATCCCCGCGGACTCCGCAGACCCAGCCCTTGGGTCTCTAGGGGCAAACAGAGGAAGGCAGTGAGGCAGAAGAGACACGGAGAACAGCAGGGCTTTTGGACTCAAGCCTGGAAAATGTGCGGGCCTCTGTCTTCCCAGCTTCCAGCTCCCAGAGTGAGGGTGCTGTCAGCCAGCCGAGGCTGACCCCTGACCCTCGAACCTCCATGCTTTCTTGTCTTGAGGCCCCCACCTGCCTTTCAGGACCTCAGCCTCCTCCTGGGGGAAGCTGTTCCCCTGTTCGCATGCCTCCTAGATCTGCCAGGGGAAGGATGTTTGCCAGACTCTCCTCTCACCCTCCAGCTCCCCCTACACTGAAACACAGACACCTGGGAGCCTGCAGGCCTCAGGACAGCACAGAGAGACACACAAGTCCAGGCCGAAATGCAGACCAGCACAAGGAAAGGTCCACGCCAGCCAATCCCCAGGTTCCTTTTGAGGAGACACACAGGTGCTTGGCCAATCATCAGCCATGACCAGTGATATCTCCACCGGGTGCAGTGAGGGCACGGGGCCCAGAGGCCGTTGACAAGCACAGCTCTGCCCTCCACTGAGAGAGGTTTACCAGGAGTCCGACTGCTCCCGATAGGGTCAAGGTGGCCTCGACGATCCTAAGAGCACCTGGAGCTGGGGACGGCTCTGGAAAACGTGTTGGAGATCTCCTGCATCAGACTCGAACAAAAGGCTGCAATTCCTGACATTTCATTTTTGAGATCAGACTGTGAATGCCATGATCCACAAATCTAATCAGCGTCCTCCTTCTAAAAGTGGCGTGAACTGCAGAACTGAGAGCCGGGCCGCACCGAACCTCGGGGGATCCGAGAACGGCAGTGAAAGTGCACGGATTCTTATCAGCCCACGAATAGCTGGCAAGGTCCCGGGGTGCAGGTGAGAACACGCCGTGGCATCCGAGAACTTGAAGGAGTCAAGTGTAGTCAAGTGTCTCAGTGCTGTTTGTGATGACGGTGGGTGGAACAACTTCAGTTCGGGAAGGGCAGACCCTGGGAGAACAGATCCCCCACAGCCTTCTCAGGCTGTCTTTGATGTGAGAGCTTAGAGACTAATCCCCCTGCCCCAGAAGACTCGCAGCCTCAAGGATCAAGTAAAGAGATACAGAAATATACTCATGATTACTCAATTTTTAAAAATTCGACACTCCTGCAATAAAACCCCATGTTTATAAACTGTAGCATGTTCCAACAAGTCTTATGGCATTTGTTTTTATTTTCAACGTGTTTTTGAATATTCTGTGTTTTCCTAAACAGTGAATTTTTTCTCCAGAACTAGCAAATGACATGAATGAGAGTTAGCCACACACGTGCACACACATTTCTGGTCATGCTTCTGGAACAAAAATCCTAAGTGGGGAAGGTTCACCTGGATTGTGGCTACAGAATGCGTTCCGTCTTTTTTACAAGCCTGGTGCAATCGCGAGCTCTCAGTGGCCACCTCCTAAGCTGAGGACGCCTTCATACCTGATGGGGAGGTGCCGGACTTTCACCCAGGCTCTGGAGGGTGCCTGCCCTGCCCAGGCCGGGGTGAGCTCTTGCTGTGCCGGTCCTGCACAGAGCAGCAGTCAGCGTCTGTGGGGATACAGCCTGGAGTGGCCACAAGCATGGCAGGTGGCCTGGCTGACCCCAGCCCAACGGGCTCCTGACATCCCTGGTGCTGTCACCTCCCTGGCCGTGTGCAGAGGCCAGTGCAGGACTTTGCTCTGGATGTTCCACTGCCCCAGGTGAATCTCACTTTCCAGGGATGTCTTTAAGAATGTATCCTCCATGCAGCTCTCCTTGAAAACTAAGCGCTGGGAGCAGGCTCCCCTTGGCGCATTTGCCCTCCCTGGGACCTCTGTGAAAGCACAGGCCGGGCTGGGCAGCCTCCACCCAGGCAGCACTTCTCTCCAGCAAGCCGGGCGCCCTCGCCGACAGGTGGGTTCTTGCACTTACATATCATCCTTGGCAATCCATTTCTCATCTACAAAATGGGCTGGTACTACCTGCCCTGCAAGGGGGAGAACACGGAGCAGGTGCTCACTTCATGTTAAGAAATCTGTAATGAACGCACTGAGTATCAGAGCATCAGAGCAGTCATTTACAAATGCGGCCACCAGCCTGTGAGGGGTGGAATCCCACTCCATGTTACGACTGCACTGGGGCTGTAGAGGACTATTCACTGCAGCTTAGATAACTCAGGTAACTACGAAGGAATATACACAAATATAATTTTCTTTGAGATGAGACAACTCAACAACAAATACCTATCATGCACAGAGTGCGCACGGAGCTCTGCTCCGGACCCAAGAAACACAGGGATGGCCTGGAGAGAGTGTGGGCTCTGGAAGCGCAGGCTGGCAATGACTTTAGGGTCTTTGGTATTTATACACCTGGTGTACACATATTTGTACACACCCACCATTCACAGTCTATGTATATATGGTACACATATATATGTGTGTGTGTGTATATATGCATGTACCATATATACATGCAGATACTCATATACACACACTGCTTCTCTAAGAAGGGCCACCCTTGTCCCAAGTTTGCCTGAGTCATGATTTACTGAGTTCATGGTTTGAGGGTGGAGATTTTACACTCACATTGTTCCTAACCAGTCCACCATTCACAAGTCAGTGTAATTTGGGGAACTGAATGACAGCCCTATCAAACCTGGCTCTTCTTTTGGGCTGGGCTTCTAAGACTGGCCCCAGGAGTCCTCTGTGGGATCCAGGGCTCCAGGGACGGCCACTTCCTACCCTATGATGCCTGCTGCCACTCTGGGAATGTGTGGCTAGGACATGCCCAAGGATGACACTGCAATTTTTTTAAGAGAACATTTACAACCACTTGCGTGTCAAAGAACATTTCCAGTCTCCTCCGTCTCCTCCTCTCTGCTGGAATCAGCCTGGGCAGTCATTTGTGGGAATCTTATCTGCACGTGTGACATGCATAGCTGTGTATTTTTCCAAATATTCCCATTTACTTCTTCATGAGTTGCAGCAATATTCCTGAGTCTGAAAGCCAGAAATGACTAATTTTAGGTGAAATACAGCAGAGCTAAGATCTAGGGAGCCTGAACAGGACTTTGCCGTTATTATGCAAGCTGAGTAGCGAACTGAAGTCTCCAAATGCTTGCTACAATATTTCTGACTAAACCAGGGGCTACGACTCCTTACATAGGAATCATCCTTTCCTTAAACGGCTATTTTTAATGCATGTAATTGCCATTTAAACGTCATCTCCACATCCTAGGGTAATTTCTTTTGCTAACACAGACCCCACGAATATACAGAGTGGTGTCAAAGTCGATGTTTATAAGGGAATCCAGCCATCTACTTTCAATCCTTGATCCAGAAATCCACCTCCCTCCTAGGTTGTCTTTAATCAAGCTTTGTCAATAAATAGATGTGATGCAGCTGTTCTGTGCAGTTTTAAAGAATTCAGGTTGAATCTGCTTTAAAACAAAGCACTGCCCTGCAATCAAACAAGAAGAATGAAAGTGAGTAGAGGCAAGAACACTTCAACAAAGCCTGAAATGGAGACAAGACTCTAAAAACAGGGCAGTAGACCCTGAGCCAAAGATAAGAATTCAAATAGCGCTTAGGCAAAGTGCAAAATGGCTACATCTCTCAACATCCTAACATTTGAGTTACTTGAAAGAAATCTGGGAAATAGAGCCACATTTAGTAAATAACACATGAAGCTATGGTTACAGCTTGGGAACATTTTGTGATTTGTAAAAAACTTGAGTGAAAAGTGCCTTTCGGAACTGAGCTCCTCTCACATGAATTTTAAATGGCCCACCCATTTCACAGGCAAAGTCCACCTGCATAAGGTTTTCAGGACAACACGAGAGGCGGCTGTGGGTTATGAGATGGTTTTCCCGCTCATGTCGGTGCTGTATCAGGCAGAACAAGTTAGGCTTCACGCTGCAACACAGAAGCCCCTGAATCTCAGGAGGTTCATGCAGCAGTCATTTGCTTCTTGCTCATCCAGGTTGGCAGGGACTCTGCTCCACGCAGTCATGAAGGGACTCAGGCTGGTAGAGCCTCCACGGTCTTGAGAACCTGTGGCCTCTTCAGGCACTTGGGGCAGCAGAAGAGACCTGGCATCCTGCACACAGCTTCTTCCGTACGTTAGCCTGGAAGCTCTACCGAGGCTTCCTCCCAAAGCTCATTGGCTGGAACTAGTCCTATGGTCCTGCCTAACCACAGGGGTTCTGAGTAGCGTGACGGGAGAGAGTCAGCTTTCCAGGGGACCACCGAGTCTGCCTCCAGGGCCAAAGCAAGAGTTTGAAAACAAAGGATTGTCTAAAACAAACAAAAAGTTATTTATAGATGGCATTTGAGGAACTGATAACTTAATTGCACTAATTTCAGCCAAATGCCAGGATTTGATTCCGAAAAATGCCCAGAGCACCAGAATCTGGCCGGAGGAGTGTAAGTCTCATGTGGAAAGAGACGGAGAGAGCGAGATACTGAATGAGCCCATGAAAAAGCTTAACTGCCCAATATCAACAGAGACAGAGGATTCAATTGGTAATGAGGGAGTCATACTCATTCAGTTACCTTCATGGTCTATTGAGATGATGTGGCGGAGTGGAAGGGAGGAAACGGGGGTTATTACCGGGCGCCCCTCTGTGTCCTCTTCCTCCTCTAAGAGGAAAGACACCAAGATAGTGTTGGTGGTGTCGCTGGTGTGCAGGCTCCAATGGGCATGAGTACCCCTAGGAGCTCAAATGATAGAGTCAGCACCGGAGTCTCTGCTTCATGGTCCAAGACATTGGTGAAGGTTCCTTTTCTGAACTTGAAAAAAAAACCTCCAAGATGCATGAGTGGATTCACCTTTCCCTGAAGCCCTCTTGTGGCATCTCTGTCCTGGGTTGCTGCAAATGATTCAAGTGTGTTCTTAGCCATTACTAATGTGCTCACTCCTGCCAACGTTTCGAGGGCTGTCTTGGCCACATGCTGCCTCCTCTTCCTCTTCACTCTCTTTGGTGGCAGAAGGTTTGGCAATGGCAGCATCATTCAGAATCTCCTCTGGTGGGAAGAGTCTCTTGTTACTGGAAATCTGTGGTGTGAACAGAGCCCCCACTGCCCAAACACATGGCCCTTCCAACGCTGCACTCCCACCTGCCCTCCCTCTCCACCCTTCGCTCCACTCAACTCGAAGAATCAATCACTCACCAAGATGAAGCCTGGAGCCTCAAACCTCCCATGTCCCCGGGACTCCACACAACAGCCCAGAAGTGTACTTCCTTAGATTTGGGGTGAGGTGAGCTCGCTTTGGGGAAGGGAATACCACGTACACATGTGCTTATCTTTAAGGCACTAGCAACCCTTATGGCATCTTCTGAGAGGAGATTCGCATTCTCCCTCATACTGTGTACGAGGGACCAGAGAAGTTTCATAAATGAAACTTTTAGCAAACCAAAATTTTGGATGCAGAAAGAAGCCACTTTTCCCCGAAATAGTCTACCCTCGGTTGCAGGTATTTGAACTGCTGAGTTGCAAACGTAATTAACGCTAAGAAGAGCTCTGCCCTGGGGTTTTTGGTGCTTCAGAAGATAATGTTCTCTCCCTGCAGCCTGGGACTCAGAGCCCAGTAGAGGATCAGGCAGTCATCGTGGGAGCTGTTCTGTTGTTTGTAGAACAAAGTTCACGATGCATTTTATATCTTAGTGAGTAAATCATCAGTAATGTGTTTTTTGTTTTTTGGGTTTTTTTTTTTTGAGATGGAGTCTTGCTCTGTCACCCAGGCTGGAGTGCAATGGCACAATCTCGACTCACTGCAACCTCCACCTCCCAGGTTCAAGCGATTCTCCTGCCTTAGTCTCCTGAGTAGCTGGGATTACAGGCGCCTGCCACCACGCCCAGCTAATTTTTGTATTTTTAGTAGAGACAGGTTTTCACCATGTTGTCCAGGACTCAGTACAGCCCCTGGGCCTTCTCTAGGGGGTACAGACTGGAGCTGGTGAGCTCCATGCTTCAAACATCTCAAAGTGCTGGGATTACAGGTGTGAGCCACCACGCCTGGCCAGTAACATGATTTTAAAGCTAAGATTACAAATATACCTTAAAATGTATAAAACCCATTGGTTCCCTTTAAGATGTGATCCCGATGAGCCTTCCAGTAATACTCCCTTAATCTCCCCAGGGCTAGTCAAAGTGTTTATAATGTGGCTTGCAGGACTCTTGGGGCTGCTGATGGTGAATTTGTACCATTACTCTCAGTAGCACCCGGAACCTCTCTGCTAACAGGCACCAAACATCCACAAGACACTGGTAAGGTGCAGTGTCTAGGACATAAGGTGCAGTGTCACAGACATCTTCTGTGTGCTATGGCTGATACAATAGACATCAAGGACAATAGATAGCCAGCAAGAAATAGCAGACTCATCAATGTACATTTCTGGGCTGATTCTTCCGTTGGTCAAATGTGCACTGTAAAGCCACAAAAGGCCAGTTTTTCTTTTTCCACCACTTTGCCTGGACTAAGTGAAGCAAGCTGAGTCAGGCAGCATGACGGCTTTGGCCAGGTACCGTGTGGCACTAGAGGAGAGAGGGAAGACTGACCACCATCCAGGGGAGCCAGGCCCTCCAGCCCACAAGCGAGGCGGGGCGGGAATCAGGGTTCCGCTGGGAAGACTCGGCCACGGGGACCCTGAGAGGGAGGGGGCACTGCATGTCCATAGTGGTGCAGCCTCTCCGCGTCTGCACAACCTGGGAGGGCACTGAGGGCTGAGAGGTATGAGAAGGTGAAGAAGCTCCTAACGGACCAGGGCTGACCCCCACCCGCTCCAGGCTTCTCAGGAGAAACGTGTCTCCACGAGCACGTGGACATTCTCTTCCATAGGGGGGACGCTCCACTGATGCCCCCTGGCCTCCTCTGCCCCTTACCCATACCACTCAGGGGAGCTGGAGTGACCTGCGGACTGGTGGGTTTGGGAACAGTCAACTGGGTGAGCGCAGCTCAGTCCTGGAATCTTCCTCTGGAGCAGTGAGCCGGCCCCAGGGAGCAGGCACTTCCTGGCCACGCTTCCGGAAGGCTCCCTGTGCTCCTGACCTGGGGGAGGCCTGTGGGGTACATTTTTGCCAGCACTGGGGGCTGGGTCTGCTGGACCGTGGGACGGCAGCAGCCGGACCCCTCATCTGAGCCGTTCTCCATGATACAGCGATGTTCCGTGGGTCTCGCCTCTGCTGCCTGCCCCAGCCCCCTGGCAGGTGTGAAGGTGCCGTTCTCACCTCGCCTGCCCAGTCCGGTGGCCTGTGGGCAGCAACCACACCCTTGAATGTGCCCGTGAATCAGATCATGCCTAGACTCTTGTTCTGGGGCTTAAACCTGGACATCTGCAACATGGCCAGACAGAGGAGGGGGAGAAGCCCTGCATAGAGAAGAGCCCCAGATTGAGAACATGCCCGTGGCATGAGGCCACTCACATGGGAAGCGGCCCAGGCCCAGTGAGGCCTTCAGCCTCACCTGTGCCACTTGCTGTCTGGGGACCTTGGCCTGGTCTTGGCCTTGCTGGGCCCTCAATTCTCCAGGTGAAGGTGGGGAGCGCTGACTCAGAGTCTTGCGATCCCACGCCCAGGAGCCTTGGGATCCCTGGGGCAGACTTGGCAGCCTACTGGCACTTGAGCCCAGGCACAGTCGGCAGCCAATGACCCTGTCTCAAAGAACTGGCTTGTAGGTGCTGGCCCTGTTATTCCCAGAAGATGTTCAGCTGCGTGGGCACTCGCAGCGCCTTCTGTGGAGCGGCTGAACTTCGTGGATGGATTTCCGAACGGAGGAAGGCTGGAATAATTCGGATTAACCCTAGGGGAATTTGGATTAACCCCAGGGAAAAGGCCAATCACATTTAATGCAGAGGAGAGCGAAGGACGGAAACCACAACGCTGCTCACGGCTCTGGCTTCGCACAGCGACTCTGATCGGCCATCAATTACTGAAGCCTTGCAGATGCAGGAGAGAAAAGCCACAGTTATGTGCATCTTACAGCTGGGAAACCAGCAACAACATAACCCTGTCAGCTTTTCATTCCTGAAAACCACCTCCCTCTCCACAAGGCACGGAATCAACATGGTCTTCCCCAGGGTGCTCTCAGGATCCTTGGAGCTGGGAATTCTTCTTACTCAACTCCCTCCGTGTGCTCAGAGCCCCTTCCTGGCCAGGCTTCTAGAAAATTCTTCTGCTCAAATGCTAAATGTTTTCCCTGATCTGTCTTCAAAATCCCCATCCTTCTCCTTCTATTGGAATTAAAGGATAGGGAGTGATAAGGCTGGGCTTGGGCCATCTCCATCTCACTCTGCAGCTCTGGCGTCTCCTGTCACTTCTCCCCTCGCTTTCTGTTTTTTTCTTTCCTTATTTTTCCTGTTTAATGTCAAGCGAGCCAGCTCAGCTCCTCAGAGACGACCAGCTACAGCGGCAAGCGCGAGTGGATTTTAAATCAGCAGAGAATTTTTAAAATGAGCAGTGTGGTGAACGGAGCCCATCTGCAGCCCTGTGGGGCCCTGGCCGGCTCCCACGGTGTTCGTGGATCCCGCACGTCTCCACGAGGATAAACAGTCCACGTGGGGCGACTGCCTGGGAGGAGGAACTGTCGCCAGCCCAATCCCGGTAATAAAACAAGAGTCACGTAAACACCGCGGATGTCCTCCAAGGAACTTCAAGCACTACCCAAGTAAATAAAAAAGCAGAAAATGGAGGTTCAGAAACGCAAAGGCCCTGCTCAGGTTTCTAGAAGAATTCACAGAAAAACAGAACCTAGAGGAGAAAGAATCATAGAAGAAACATTCGTGTCCATCTGTCCCCTAAACTGGAGGGAACGATGTCAACAGCTGCCCTCAAATCGGGAGGGGCTCAGACATCTGCACCCTGGACCACATCTCCCTGACCTGCATCCATCCTGGGGGGCACACCTGGACCACGTTCACCTGCCCCTCCGCTCTGACTGCCCCAGCTTCCAGGAGAGCAACCCAGATGCATCCTTTGATTTTGTTAAAGGAAGCTTTGATCGTGGAGGACTTTTAAAATCGAGATATCACTTCCCAGGATTCCAAGCAGATAGGCTCCCAGAAAGTTCCCTCATTATGGGACAAAAGGAATCTGTAAGTTACAAACACATTTGCTCCTTTCAAGAAGGATTTTTCCCCATGAATTTAAGTGTTTTTACAGATCATTAACTACTGGTCTGGAAGGCAGGGCACTAAGGCAATCTAAGCTGGAGTGTGAGTCGGTGCTGCCTCGGAGGCCAATCGGAGTCGAGGTGAAGAGGCTCAAATGATCCTAACATGAGTCAGTGTTACCCCAAATTAAATTTACACATGCTACTCCAGAGCTGTCTGTTTTGTAAGGCAGGGCACCCTGGCACAGCACGGGACACAAGGCGTTTGCATTTCTGTCCAGGCTGCAGTCTAAAAGTGGAAAAAAGTACTGATCTGTTTTCCAGCCACCACCCTATTGAATGGTCTCAGAGGTTTTGGGTCCAGTTAACACAGGTGGGCACTGGATGGGCTGGAAAGAGGCCGGGGACTCCCACGCTCTCAGGAAGCACAGGGCAGTGCACGGTGCAGACAGCAGACTTCAGGCTCAGGAGACCTAGGCTGCCGCTGGGAGAGGAGGGAAAAGAGCCCCCCAGGGAAGAGGAGGCGAGTGGGGCTTGATGTATGAACAGGGACCTGCAAGCCAGAGGCCCAGGGTTAAATCTGACTTGCCATGTGCCCCTAAACAAGACAATGAGAGAGACACAGAGAGAGAGAGAGAGAGAGAGAGAGAGAGAAACAGAGTCAGGCAGACAGACAGGGACACAGAGACAGACACACAGAGAGACACAGACAGAGGAAGAGAGACAGATGGAGAGACAGACAGGAAGAGGAAAACCAGGCAGTCCCTTCACGGAGTGGCTGTGATGCCCACGGGCTCTCATGGATGGAAAACCCAGGCACACAGCAGGTGGCACCTTCTCCTCCCTAAAGCCCTCGTCATGTCCAGTGTTCCCATCTGAAGGCCAAGTGGCTCCTCCGGATGACATTTCCTTATGCAGGGATTTATAGATGCAGCATTCCCGCTGCGACTTGGGCTGTGCAGGACTGCAGACGTGAGAGACGCTCAAGAGAGGCCGAGATGGGGATGCAGACAGCTCAGACCCAGGACACCAGCCCAGCCCAGCCAGAACTAATGCTGGCACTAATACCAACACTAATGCTAATAAATACTAACTAATACTAATAAATCCTAACACCAACACTAATACTAACACTAATATTAACAAATACTAACACCAGCATTAATACCAACACTAACACTAATAGATACTAACACTAATACTAATAAATACTGACACTAACACTAACACTAATACTAACACTAACACTGACACTAACAAATAGTAACTAATACTAATAAATACTAACACTGACGCTAATGCTAATAAATATTAACACCAACACTAACACTAATACTAATAAATACTGACACTAATACTAATACTAACAGTAACACTAATACTAATAAATACTAACACTAACAGTAACACTAGTACTAATAAATACTAACACCAACACTAATATCAATAAATACCAACACTAACACTAACACTAACAAATACTAACACTAACACTAATACTAACAGTAACACTAATATAAATACTAACACTAATGCTAATACCAACAGATACTAACACTAACACTAATACTAATACTAACACTAACACTAATACTAATAAATACCAACACTAACACTAATACTAATACTAACACTAATACTAATACTAACACGAATACAAATAATAAATACTAACACTAATATCAAAACTAACACCAACACTAACACTAACACTCACACTCACACTAAATAATGCCCTACAATGTTGGCAGCCCAGAGCCCTGTGGAGGCCCCTGTCTGCCTGCAGGGCAAGCACTCTCCATAGGGAATTCATCCCCCTGGGTTTTGAGCCATGCCCTAGCTGGCAGTCGTAGCAGGTCCTCTACTTAAACTATCTCTGCCTCTCCTTCTGTGCAGAATGCTGTCTGCACCTCTGAGTGCTGGTCAGTGTTACCTCCTCTAGGAAGCCCTCCCTGACCACATCACACCAGGACAGCCAATCGTGCCCTTCTGCAGGTCCAGGGAACTTCCCACAGGTACTGCCTGCATGGAGCAAGGTCTGGCAGGGCTGTCCATGTCCACAACCCAACAGCTGGTGCTTGACCCAGGACGGCCAGGGGATCCTGCTAACCACTAACTTGACACTAGATCCCTGGTTTCCGAGCAAGTGATTTGCAACACAGGCCTTCCTAGCTGGGCATGTCAGAATAGGGGGTGGGTAGCCAAGCAGAGCAAGGAAGGGGCATTTTAGGAAACTCCACGAGTGACCCTAGGAGTGGTGGATGTGGCCTAGTGGCCAGGTAGTCCCGGCTGGAGGGAGGTGTGCATTTGCTGGACAGAATGACCACATGACCCAGCAGGTAGAATGAGAAGCTTTGGGAGTGAAAGGGGCTCTATTAATAATCATGATTGGAGAACAAGAGGAAACCGGAACAGTCGTGGGCTGATGAGGAGGAACTGTCACCTTTTCAAGAGGTCATCCACTTCTGATGTTCTACCCCCACCTCCACTCAGCCCAGCAGAGCCCTGATTATTGGTCTCATCAAGAAGGTACTGACTCCAAGCCTCTCTAAGACACATGAGTCTAGGTAAGGTAAGGTCAGAGCCCCACCAGGAGGGGCTCACAGTCTCAGAGGGGACAGAGTCAGGAAGGCTGTGTGTCCACCCAGGACAGCCGAGACAACCTCAGTCAGCGTGCCTTTTGTGCTTGCTGGATTATTCTCTGTATAAAACATACATGCGACGTGATATCATACAATTAGAATTTTTTAAAACTATGGTCTCACTTTTTATCCTTGGGTGTTTGAGCCTTCTGCACGATTACATGCCCTCACTTGGTATGTTTAATTATCTGAGTTCTTACCGCAGGCTCCAACATTAACACTTAAAGAAATATTAGAGCAAAGTCAACTCCTGAAGGTGGAGGGCTATCAAGAGAGAACACACTGAGTTTCCAGCTGAGAGCACGGACTCCCCACTGCTGGGACAGCCTCCTCTCCTCTTCACTCAATTTGTCCCCATGGTCACAGACGGCTATTAGAGCCTGTGTTTCAGAATTAAATCTGTGCATTGCTACTGTTCTCAGAGAAAGGTTTGTGTTCTGCGTCACCTCCTGGAGGAATAAACTCCAGGTTAACATGAGGAGCACAACTTCACTGGGGAAAAAGATCAACGGGGGCTGCTATCTGCACCATGCGGGAGCCCTACAGCGAGCGGTGAGAGGTGACCCGCATCCCTGCAGGCTGGCCTCCGACAGTCACCAGGGCCCAGGATGCCGAACAGGTCTGCAGATTCCCATGGCCTTAATAAGCTCTGGAGGTCCCGCTGCGCTCGGGTGAGGAGCCGACTTCTTCTTTTTCTCATGACGCTCTGGCGTTTACACTCTCTGGTGGCCATTTAACTCTAGATTAGAAAACTGTAGGAAAAAGTAAAGTGTAACAATAACTCTAAAAGGCAAGAGTGGGT
>NW_012102143.1:7909913-7915790 GCF_000951045.1 Mandrillus leucophaeus | reverse complement strand
GGAGTCCTGCTGACTTTTATACAAAGGACTTGAGCGCTACATAGGCTTTTTGTGGCTGTTCTTTTGAGATGGAGTCTTGCTCTGTCGCCAGGCTGGAGTGCAGTGGTACGATCTCAGCTCACTGCAACCTCCACCTCCTGGGCTCAAGCAATTCTCCTGTGTCAGCCTCCTGAGTAGCTGGGACCACAGGTGAGCGCCACCATGCCCAGCTAATTTTTTGTATTTTTAGTAGAGACGGGGTCTCAGCATGTTGGCCAGGCTAGTCTCGAACTCCTGACCTCAGGTGATCCACTGAAGGTAAGGAAGAATCTCTTTATGATAGCTTATTGAGATTTTAAACATCAGAAAGGGAGGTTTTAATAACAGAAATATGTTAAATTTTTCTCAGATGCATTTTAGTATCTCTTGAATCGATTCCCTTTATTTCCCTTTTTTGACTATAGATGTGCTTAATTGCATAAATGAATTCAAGAATCTGAACAATTTGAATGCTTTTGACACATACTGCCAAAGCGTGTCAAAAACCTTTCATAGGCATCTGAATGCCCTGATATTCCACAGATACACCCACCTTCTTCACAGCGTCCTATTCTTTTGGCATATTGCTAAGTGTACTTTTCTTATAATTTACCTAGAATTTAATCTAAGCTCCTACTGAGAGACGATTTCTCCCATCCCTGACAGGTTTTGGTAGATACCACGACAGATGCTCTGGGAGGCTTCCTCATCTTTATTTTTTCTAATCTAGCTGCTGCCATGTTGGGGACTGTCCCCAAAGGCAGGATTTTGTCTCTGCCATCCCTGCACCCTCGGCCTGACACAGCAGTGGGCTTACTAACTGAGTGGACAGTCCTAGAAAGCAGAAGGCATTTACCCAGACAGGGAGCACTTGGAGCCTGCAGTCTCTTGTGGGGCCAGTTCAGGAGACACTTTGTAGTCGTCTTACCCCCTAGGTTTTACTCTTCCTAATTTCAAACTCCTTAGGAGTAAAGACAGTTCGGAGCTGCTGAGAGTCCCCTAGTGCCCACTGCAGAGGCTGCCTGGGTGCCTGACATGATTTCACTCTAGTGGGATTCAGCTGTCCCCAAATTTCCCGAGTGGCTGTGTGGCCATCCGCCCTCCGCCCACACCCACCCAACAGGGCAGTGACCGGTGCACTAGGAGGATTTCTGACAAGCACAGCTCACTGCAATACAGATCTCCTTTCTACCAGGGTCCTCCACATCCACCGCTAGTGGGGTGAGGATGTGAACCCTGGCTGGGGCCTCGGGGTCCCCCACCCTCCCTGCACCCTGGCGCCTCCTCCAGCCCTGCTGGATAGTGGAGCCCCACGAGCCGCAGGCTCCCTCACCCGATTTATTTTTTCTCTATTGCATCAGAATCTTCTGAAGTAAACTTTCACTCGGGACAGAGCTGTGCTATTCCAGGGGTCTTTGCCAAGGATCTGTGAGGTAACCTTTCCATCTATTTATTTGTCTTTTTGGAACTTGGGGACAGGGGAGAAATGCGAAGAGACCCATGACCCCCAGAAACTCGGCTGAGTGACTGACATCATGGGAATTTGTCTGGCCTGATTTACGGCATTCCCGTGACCCCGGTCAGGGAGCTGAAGTTCACGGCACTTTCTTGGCTCCCATCTGTTCGTAAACGTCCAGCCCACTGGAAGCCAACCTCTGTTACAAGGTGATGTGCAAGTCTGCATAGCTTCCCAACAAAGCAAACCGATGCCAGTACGTGAAAAACAAAGTCACAGAGGATACACCCTTTATTGCGATGCTTGACCAGCGTCACATGGACTTCGAAATTTCCTTTTCTTTGATCTTTTGGCTGAATCCATTTTCTGCCAGAGAGGAAGCTGCTGGAAGCTCAGTGACAAGTCTGACCCAGCGGGCAGCACTGTTGGAGGAGTCTCGGAAGAGGCCGCTTTCTTCTCGGAGAAGACCCGCAGCTGCACCTTCTGTCTCATCTGTGGTCAGGGCTCCTTAAAGGGCTGAGTGTCCACCATGTAACACCCCAGAGAAAAGAAGGCAGCTGGGTCCACCGCGGCCTCAGACAGTGATGGACTCCAGATGTCCAATCTCTTCCGCCAGGGCTTGCCCAGTTGGGTCAAACCATTTAAGAGATGGGAAAGCTAATGAATGAATATATTTCGTATTTTCTGCATTGTGTCCTGAGTCTTCTGGTAGCAGGAGAAAAATAAATCCTTCCAGCTGTGCCTGCTCTGCTGTCCTTCCAAACTCTGCAACCAGCTTCCTCCTTGGTCAACTTCATTGTTTTTGTTCTTTTGTGCACTCTGTATGAAGTCATCAACAGAGTCTGGAAGAGGACACATGTTCCACAAGGAAGGGGCCAGTGAGGCAGAGAGAGGCACCAAAACATAGAACCTCACCCCTGAGAACTCACTTGCACGTGAAGGACAAATCAGGTACCCTGGGGAGCCCAGGCCCCTCTCCTACCTGAATCATAGGTGCACACCCAGGTGCTGTGGGGAGCCCAGGCCCCTCTCCTACCTGAATCACAGGTGCACACCCAGGTGCTGTGGGGAGCCCAGGCCCCTCTCCTACCTGAATCACAGGTGCACACCCAGGTGCTGTGGGGAGCCCAGGCCCCTCTCCTACCTGAATCACAGGTGCACACCCAGGTGCTGTGGGGAGCCCAGGGCAGACAACTCTTCTACCTGAATCCTGGGTCAGCATCCAAGGCAGAGAACCTCTGTAGATTCTCCAAGAAACAAGCAAAGTACCAAGATCTGCATCTTTAGAGAAACTCCTTCAGGCCATTTTCAATGTGCTATGTCCAGTGAACGAATATATGCACTACGTAATATTAAAGATTTTCAGTGGCCAGGAGGTGGGGCTGGTGCAGACTGGCATTCACTAGGGAGAGAGTCGTCCAACCAGGATATAAATCGTTTCAAAAGCTTGCTTTTTTATTGTGGAAGTCCTGGGATAACACAACGTCTCCTGGGCCTGCATCCTTAACTTTTTTTTTTCCTACTCCTTTGCAAAAGAAGAGCCTTAAGTAACTAAATTGGACATTTTAAGACCCAATAACATGGAACTAAAGAGAAATGCCGCATGTGAAATTAAGATACCCACAGCAGGAAAGTTGAGTTTTTAAACAAATTAGATTTTCATGTCCTGGATTCTGTAAAGCATGAGGATTGAATAAAAGCATCTGGGCAGCTGTGTTCCCAAGTTGTGTTTCCCTTGAACAGTGATAGCTGCACTTCCCTGAGTCACCAGCCCTGGTCCCCAAATTCTCAGGAGGGTGTGGTCCTCTTCGCACATGGAATCCCATCCCTCATCATTGACAAAGATAATCGCCATCCCCTCCGTCAACATCCTGCCTGGGACACAGCTCAGGCCCCTTGTCTTCCAAACAGGCTGCTAACTCCTCTAACACATGAACCCTGTCTCAGAGGTACAGAGCTGCAGGTGACGCTTTTCCTTGATGGAACATGGATCAGCAAGTTTAGAGCAGGCCACCAACCCAGTTTCAAGCTGACGCACAATGACGTCCCCATTCCTAGTCTGGATTTGGAGGCAGGGATGGCAAAGGAGAAGAATCACAGGCCTCCAGCTTCTCCTGAGTGAGACACGAACAAAGGCTTTTTATTATTTTGTTTCTGGTATCGAGATGTTCTGGAAAGTCCCCTCAGCCCCACTCATCAAGCCTCTCCAAGACCAGCGTGACTTTCAGCCCAGCTTTGCTTCTGTCCTCCCCTGGCACTGTGCATTGGGCGCAGGGAGGGTGCTCAGATCCACCTGCCCATTGTGTATTCCTTGTGCACGGTGTGCACCTTCCTGAGAACGTCTCACTCAGCAGGACCCCGTAGCGTCGTGCGTGCTCACGCGTGCACATCTCTGCAGCTCCCTTCTACTCCAAAGCCATCCCCCTGTCCACTCCCAACCCCCAGAGCATACCCCAGGCTCTGCGCACCTAATCCTCAATCTAGGCAGGACTCCTCACTCCATTCATTCTCTGCTCAAGCATCATTTCTTCAGATGTCCTTCCCCATCCTCTTGCTTCCTTCTCAGCACCTGTGGTCAGCAACCCCACATCTGCTGTCTTGTGTGTTTCCTGCCTGCCCTCCCTTTCCCTCCCATGGCAAGCTTCATGGTGACAGGAACTGTCTTGACTTCTTCCCCGCCATATCCCAGTCTCTAACATGGAGCCCAGCACATCAGAGGTGCTCAACAAGTATTTGCTGATTGAACGACAAATCCACCGAAGTGCCACCCCTTGGTCTGGCCTCCCTACTGTGTCCAGGAGAAGGCATCCTCGTCTTCTTTGTTTGCTAACCATTGTTGTACAACAGCTACATGCAGTGTTATGAATGGCGGTCAGTACACCTGTCTCCTTGGCTGGAAGTGGATGATGAGTCCTCCATTGTCTCTTTGGCTGGATGTGGATGGTGACTCTTCCACAGGAGAGACAGATTCTAGTCATCCTTATGTCTCCAGCACCCAGCAGAAGGACTGCAAACAGCCAGGGCTCAGTAAATGTGAGGGCAACACGAAGGACCCTGCAGCTGCCCCAAATACCAGCTGTGCGAAACCATCTGTGGAGTGTGTGTCTCTGGGCTGTATGCCCGTGACCTCCGGACTTTCCATCTGCAGAATGGGAACAACACTGGTCACCTGTCCAGCAAATCGTCCTGGTGCCAGAGGTTTAATGGCACCTGTGCCTGCTCCCTGGCTAGGCCTGTGCCCTACTTCCCCCCATGAGTAGATGCTATGTATTTAATAATTCACAGCTTCAAAAATGTCTGAAAGCTTTTGTGTGAATGATCCTGAAGACTCATATTTGTATCCTATTCAGGGACAATTAACTCCAATTCTTGGAAAAGAAAGAGCATTGCCCTTCCCTGCACAGGACTGGCCAAAATGTTACTAGATCTAAATGCAGACGAACAAAAAGACACTCACAGGACCCAATTTTTGCAAGGTTTGGACTCAACCTTCTTGAGAATCTGTAAGCATCACTTCCAAGTAGAATGTGCTGGAAGCTGTGGCGTGCACAGGGTGGTGCACCTGAGACCACTCCTCTGGCTTTGCAACCCCCTTACACTGGCCTGGTCCTCATCCTGGACTACAGCCCAGGCCCGCGTCCAGCCCAAATCTCACCCTGGAGCACCACCGCCTTGGGTTAAGGGTTATACATGAGCAACAAGTCTGAGGGCATAAAGTGGCCCAGGACTCTTGGCCAGGGACTGCTGGGCGGGTAGAGCGCATGGGGGCAGGCAGGACCCACCGTGGGACTCCCCCGGCCCAGTAGTCATCTGCCTTCCAGTTAGTACGGCAGAAACATCCCTGGAAATAATTTCATCGTGGTAAAATACACGTGACATAAAATCTACCGTCTTAACGTTTTGAAGTGTAGAGTCCTGTGGCATTAAGGACATTCACGCTGCTGTGCAACCTTCACCACCATCATCTCCAGACCTCTTTTTCCCTTCTCAGACTGAGAGTCTGTCCCCACTAAACGCGCACTCCCTACTCCTCCCCTCGGCCCCTGACACCCACCGTTCTGCCTTCTGTCGCTATGAATCTGACTGCACGAGGGTCCTGGCATAAATGGACTCATATAGTGTTTGTCTGTGACCAGCTTATTTCAGTCAGCACCATGTCCTCAGGGTTCATCCATGCTATGGCCCCTGTGGGAAGAGCCGTCCCTTTTAAAGGCCGAATGACGTTCCATCATGTGTGTGTGTGGGGGGGGTGGGGGATGATGATGTGTGTATGGGGTGTGTTTGTGTGTGTGGTGTGTGGTGTGTGTGGGGTGTGGGGCGTGGGGGGGTATGTGTGGGGTGTGGGGTGTCTGGTGTGAGTGTGGTGTGTGTGGGGGGTGTGTGTGTGGTGTGTGTGTGTGTGG
>NW_012102143.1:7885552-7908521 GCF_000951045.1 Mandrillus leucophaeus | reverse complement strand
GGGGTGTGTGGAGTGTGTGGGGTGTGTGGTTTGTGTGTGGGATGTGTGTGGGGTGTGTGGTGCGTCTGTGTCACATCACAGTTTATTTGGTCTGCGTTTTGCTTCTGAGGGTCCTCCATACTGTGTTCTATGGCACTGGTCTGCGTTTTGCTTCTGAGGGCCCTCCATACTGTGCTCTATGGCACTGGTTTATGTTCCCACCAGCAGTGCTCAATGGTTCCAACTTCTCCACATCCTCACCAACATGTATTTTCTGTGTTTGTTTGTTTTGAGACAGGGTCTCACTCTGTTGCCCAGGCTGGAGTGCAGTGGTGTGCATAGCTCACTGTAACCTCAATCTCCTGGCCTCGAGTGATCCTCCCCGCCTCAGCCTCTCAAGTAGCTAGGATTATAGGCACAGCCACCATGCCCTGCTATTTGTTTTATTTTCATTTTTGTAGAGACAGCATCTCACTATGTTGCCCAGACTGGCCTCAAACTCTCGGCCTCAAGAAATCCTCCCTCCTCACCTCCCAGAGTGCTGGGACTGCAGGCATGAGCAGGCAACCTCATAGGTGTGAGCTGGGCCTCTTTCTGGTTGGGTCTGCATTTCTCTGATGGGTAGTGATGTCAAGCATCTTTTCATGTGCTTGCTGGCCATTTGTATATCATCTTTTAGAAATGTCTATTTAAGGCCTTTGCCTACTTGTATTCAGGCTATCTAATTTTTATTGTTGAATCGTAGGAGTCCTGCATCTCTTCTGGATAGTGCTCTCCTATCACATGGATAATCTGTTCATACTTTCTCCCATTCCACAGATTGTCTTTTCACCATTGTGTTCTTCCACACACAGGAGGTTTGAAGTTTGACATAGTCCCATTTGTCTATTTTTGTTTTCCTTCCCTGTGCCCTGGAAGTTCTATTGAGAGATCCCAGATTGTTCCTTTTGAAAGTATGAAATTCCATCTCCGTGGCAGTAAACAAGCTGCAGTGGCCTGTGCCAGCACTGCTTGTGAAATCCCTTCTTTAAAGTACTCCTCGCCGCACTTGGACGTATTTCCCATTCTGTGCAAACAAGTCCACGTTGCTCACTTCGGAAGCGGGTTTTGCAGGAGTCGATGCCTTTCTCTCAGTGGCATCCTCCCCAGCCTTGTCCTTTGCAAGGAAACCACTTAAACTGCCAAGCATTTGCTGCCCACACGCCTACCCGTGCCATCTGCTGTCTGATGCTGATGCGGATGACACTGTTTCACAGCCCAGCCACCGATGCCAACTGACCCCTCTGAGATGAACTTCCTTCCTCTAGAAAATGCGAGAGAATGCAGGTGGATGCCACCCTCATCACTGGACCATCTGATAATCAAATGGACATAAGCCCCTGCACCGGCTGGCGAGCAGCAGTCCCTCCAGCCTTGCTGAGCCGTGGACTTGTGTCCCGGCCCTGCCATGCCCGTGGATCAGCCCACACTGGCACCACACTCAGCCCTGCCAGCGATGCCTGGGTGTGTGGGCAACAGAGGATACTGGTCATGGTGGCGGCAGGTGATCCCGGAGAGTTACCAACCTCGGAACACAACTTGTCCCACAGACACAGTCACAGCCAGGGCTGCTTGGTGTCCACTGTGGGAAACAGCCATCTTGTGTCTCTGTCTCGAGAAGGGCCAGTTTGGTTTCCTGTGGTCCCATAGAATGATGCAGAATGGGAGGAGACCGGGATCCACCTGGCCATGCCCCCTGAGTCTGCCTGACTTAGCCAGTCACCCGTCCCCCACTGAGACTCTCCACCCTGCCCCTGTCCGAAGTGGGCAGGCTTGGGTTTTGTTTTTTGTTCTTCCAAACGCTGCTTAGCTGTGTCATCTGGACAGAAGCCGATCGTTTACCAGGGCAGGTTGGAGGGCGGGGGGCTCCTGGCAGTTGGGGAGTCGGGTTTGAGGCCTGGAGCTTACCAGCTCATCTGCACCCCAGAGAGGGCCCAGGGGCTGTACTAGACGATGTCTAAGGGCTTCTCAGCAGAGCCCCTGGGAGCCACGTGCAGAAAGCCTGACCACCTGGGCAGGTGCACCCAGAGGGAACCCAGGGCACGGGGCTGATGTCTGAGGGATGCCGTCTTTGTGGGTCACTGCACTGGTCAGAGAGGTAATTCTGGAATGCCAGCCACCTTCCTAACCGCAGTTTTCCTTGGAACTTCCATTACACTGCATTCATTTTTTCTATCTTTCTTTCATTCCACGTTTCCCAAGCCTCACTCCACGCAGATGGGTGGCCCCTCTCATGCCTTCTGCTGACCACAGTCTCTGCCCCAACACTTTCTTCAGCCTGCCCGCTCCTTCTGCTGGTCCCAGGGCCACCTGGCCATCCCCAGCCTTTGCCTCCCACTTCTCTCCCTCCTGCCATCGAGGGACTCCCCTCAGCTCTGTGAAGAGCTGCTACCCTCCTGGCCTCCTAACTCGCCGCCGATTTCTTCCTGATGAGGACATGACTGCCTTTTCAGTTTCTAATTCCAGGGCACTCAATACCTAAGGGCTCCATGCGGCATCCGCCTTGCATCCAGCCCGTTCCCCGGCCTCAGCCACCCCTCTGTGATCTCAATCTTCGGACGCCTGCTTGCTGACAGCTCCTCCATGCCAGGCTTGTGCCAAGGGAAAATATTCTTTCCTGTTTATTGAAGGGTTCCCAGCCACAGCTCTCTCCTCCCAGCCTCTTCCTCAGCCCACACCGCCCCGGGAGCTGGCTGGGACTTCTCTTTATTGTGCCCCTACCCCCAGAGCCACTACAGACAGCCTGGCGAGGACTGGGCATTTTACTGAGGAGCGCGTGTGTGTGTGTGTGTGTGTGTGTGTGTGTGTGTGTGTTTTTGTGTGTGTGTGTGTGTGTTGGAGGCAGGGCATTTTACTCCCCAAAATAATCTTCCATCCCAGATCAGATGAATCACTTTCCCCCGGGACGCCTCCAGGCTAGGCTGTACAGTGGCCTCCCCCTCCCTCCCTGCCTCCCTCTCCCTCTCTTTCTCGACCTCTACCTCCTTTCCTCTGCAGAAGAAATTCGGGGGTTGTGGCCCTTCCAATGTTACAGCCAGCCTCCTTCCCTCCAGCTGCTGGCTTCTAGAATGGAAAAAGCCCTCCAAACAAGAGGCTGGCTCCTCTGTTTGGGGCAAACACGAGACCCCCAGGCTGCCAGGTGTGTTCTGCTAGGAAGGTAGCCAGGGAATTGTAAATCACAGATGCACAGAAAACATGCGCTTGCATCAGACACAGTGTAGTTTCTTTGCGTACTTGGTGGGGAAACAGAGGCTCCCTCCATGACCCCAACTTGTGCAGGGCATGGGCTGAGCCAGGCATCTGGACACAGGACAAGGACACAGTCCTGAAGGTGCTCCCGGGGTGACAGGCAGACAAACTGTCGCAGTTACCAGGCTGCTAGGGGATGTACGAGGCCTCAGGAGTCATCACAAATGCCACCAGGAGGGGTGGTTAGAGGCTCCCCAAGGAGGGGATGCTGGAGGCAGTCCTGGCGGGCATAGAGGAGATTCTAGCCGAAGGAGAGCAGCGTGAAGGCATGGAACATGAAGGCGCCACGCTTTTTTTTTTTTTCCCCATGGTGGTCTTGCTCTGTCACCCAGACTGGAGTACAGTGGCGTGATCTCAGCTCACTGCAACCTCTGCCTCCCTTGTTCAAGCAATTTTCCTGCCTCAGCCTACCAAGTAGGTAGGATTACGGGCACGCACAACTGTGCCCAGCTAATTTTTCTATTTTTAGTAGAGACGGGGTTTCACCATGTTGGCCAGCCTGGTCTTGATTTCCTGACCTCGTGATCTGCCCGCCTCGGCCTCCCAAAGTACCGGGATGACAGGTGTGAGTCGCTGCACCCGGCCGAAGGCGCCACGCTTGAAGGACAAGCAGGTGGGTTTGCTCACCCCTCACCGAGTTCTTACTAACTGCTCGAAGTGCTGGTACTGGGTGAAAAGGACAGACACGCTCTTGGCCTGGGGAGCTCACCACCGAGGGTGCCCAGGGCTCAGAGGCAGCTCACAGGAGAGCAGGCAGGGCCCATGCCATGGGGAACCTGGGCGGTGCCTGGCAGGCCTGGCCATCCCACTGGCAGCAGGTGAAATGTGGGTAAAGGAACCTACATTCAGTGGGCTTGGGTAATGCCAGATGCGGTGTGGGGTGCGTCGTTCACGCTATTCCATTAACAGGTTAAGAGATGGAGTCAGGTCAGTGACTGGGAAAGGCACCCCAGGCTAACCATGCAAAGAAGGGCCTGAAGAGGGGACAGCAGATCCCAGGAGATGGGACCAGGAAGAAGGGCCAAGCCGGCCCCGGCCAGGCACTGCACAGTGGAGTGACTGGAAAGGGTTCATCACGGCGAGTGGCATTTCCACCACACAGGGTGACATGGCACAGACCGTGGGGATTGCTCCCTACCTACAGAGAGCATCTAAACTGGCGTGTTCACTGACGCCACATACGAGAAGGGACCTTTGAGCAGTGGTAGTGAGGGTCCTCTGGGTTAGGGGATGCCCATCTAATGCCACAGCAAAAAAAAAAAGAAAAAAGCTTCAAAAGAGCAGATGGCACAGCTGGTCCTGGACCTGCAAATTCAGACTCAACCTGCAGGCATGTGGCTGGGCCACCCAGAGCCAGGAGATGCCAGGGGGTGACACGTGTAGGGCAGGGGTTTGAGCTGCTCACTTCTGGACCTGGAGGCTCCTGTGCCCAGGCTGAAGCTACTCCACCTCCCACGGGGAAACCTGACACGAGTGCCTCAGGCCTTGCTCCCGACTCAGGAGCACGTGAGAGCAGACTGCAGGGCTGTAGGAATGCCGACAGGCGCCCGGCTGGATCCAGGCCCCCCGCACTCTCCGGGGCACTCCCTGCTGCATGGGGAGGTCCCCGTGCACCATCGTTTGAAGCAGAGAGCCCTGACGTAATGACCCAACTCAGTAGGACGGGGTCATACTCGGCATGGAAGGAAAAATTTCATTTTTTAGACAATCGGACTGGCTGGGTTTGCTTCCTGGCTCTGCCCACTGCTCTGTCTGTGCCCTCAGCTGAGGAGTGACATAGGTCCCTCAGTTTCCCCCCTGTGAAATGGGGGTGAAAGCACCCAGCTCAGTGGGCCATTCTGAGGATGAAAATAATTTTGCTTGCCCAGTGCTGGCGTATGCTTGCTGTGGATTTTCCACGAGCGGAGTGACGTAGCGTGGCTTTGCCATCGTTTGCAGGGGAGAGCAGAGGCCCCGCGGGTGGCAGGGCCCACCAACCCTCAGAGCAGACGCATCCTCCGGGTACCGCCTTGCAGGCCTTCCAGAGCTCTCTGCTCCTGGAGGATCTCCAGGCCTGGCCCGACTACACACCCTGCACTGTGAACTTTCCAGGGGGCCCTAAGGGAGGAAAACCCCTCACAGATGCTCAGAGAAGGGGACAGCTCCACGGGTGTTTCCAAGGGGCAGGGTGCAGGCCTGGTGGGTGCCTATACCAAGTGGATCCAGGGGCAGGGTGGACCCCAGGGCAGCGTCCCCACAGAGCAAGCCAAGGCCCCGCACCCTCCCACCTCCTCTCCCCCCGCACCTTGGGGGGTACAAGCCTCTGGGCCCCTGTCCTGCTGGTCTTGGCCGGGTTGGGTGGGCTGCCTCGTGCCCTTAGTTCTCCCCTCCCCAGGCTGACCTGGCCTGGGGGCCGGGTGGGGCGCGCCTTGGAACTGGGAGCCGCCTCCAACCCTGCTCTCTGCTCCAGGCCTGGCCCATTCAAACCTTCCTGCTCTGTTTATTTGCACAGCCAGAAGACAAAAAGCCGTGGCTCTGAGTCACTCCTGCTCCCAGTCGGCTCTGATTCATGCAGGAGGCCCGCGGTGGGGACTAACCCTGGCCGTTAACCTCTTGGTTTCTTTATGTCTTTACAGCAGTGAACATCTGTGTCTTCGAACTGAGGATCAGGCCCCGATCGCCGCTCACAGTCGCGTGCTGGGGGTGTAATGTGGAGAAGAGAGGACACCACAGCACAGCCCGAGAGGTCCCCCCTCACCTCCAGCCCCTTCCCCCAATGCTGATGGAAACTTACAAGCATTTCAGTCATCTCTCCGAAAAGGATTTGGTCATCTGGCAAGGGTGGTCTCAGAATTTGCCAGAAATATGCGTCAAACGTAGCCCAGGGCATAAAGGAAGACAGGCTTACAAAAATTAGATTATGGCGAAGAATCTGAAAGGAAACGAGAGATTCTGTGCCTGGTTGGTCTCCAGCCTCCGGGGAGGTGCGGCCCGGTGCTTCCTCCCTGTAGGTTCTGGAGAAGCTGGCACACAGGGATGCCCCGGGGCAGGGGGTAGACCCACTCTACGGCCGACCTCTCCTCAGTCCCACACATTTGTCATTCATCATACAAGGCCAGGGGGACGCGTGGTTTTCATTTTTGATCCTGGTAAAAAGTGAATAGAGTGTCTCTAGTAGCTAAGAAAGGGCTTTTTCTAGCTCCACTGAGTGAGTCGGGGTCCAAGCACCTCTTCTCAACTTGGGTTCGGGGAACAGCTAAGGAGTTCATTGTGGTTTTTTCCCACTTGTTTCCCCAAAGCTGAAGTGGTTTATGACTAACAACAGCTATCCCCAAATATGTAGAGGAGTGAAAAAAAGGCAGAAGAAATGAGGATGCTGACATCTAACAGCGTGGGGATGAATGCCGGTCCCATCACGAAGCACCATTCGGGAACTGCCCAGCGGGTAAAGGCGAGCCGGAAGGGCAGAGACCGCACAGCCCTCACTGCCAAAGGACGCCGCCAGCTCCACAGGGAGGCCGCGCTGGCACATTCCGATGCATCTTTCCAAATTATCCTAACGTGAAAGGCCTCTTGTGAAAACGATGGATGGGCATCTTTAATGTAGACTGCAGAAGATACAAAAATATATTTTGAAGGCCACTCTTTTATATCACTTTAGCAAGAACCTAAGTCATAACACCGAGTGGGGGTTCCGGTGAGGACGTTCCTATGTGGGCGGCAGCTGTGTTTTCACTGCATCGCCTTATGATGGGACTGGGAGTAGCTGCCCTTCTCTGGAGGGAGGGTCGGTCAGCATGTGCCTGCCACACTATCTTTACAAAGCAGTGGGCACCTCTGGATTTGTGTTCTCAAATTGCCGAAGTGATACAGGGCATTTGTGGAAAATCTAGAAATTTAAAAAAAAAAAAAAAAAAAAAAAAAAACGAAGGAAAGGAAGCTCTTTCATCAACTTTTGGTCCAGAGACATTCGTTCTTGCCGCTTTCTCTCTAGACAAACACACCCATGCATGCACACACACACTTCGATTTTCCAGCTTGAGATCGTATGAACTGCTCCATCCTGCAATCATGGCCGTCACTTTATTAAACATCCACTGAAACACACACTTGCTAACTGTATAGTGTTCCAGCATATGCACCAAGCAGAGTTTATCCCACCTATTACCCAGGACATTTTAATTTTTTCACCAATCTTAATGAAGCTGATACGAATTTCTTTGTTGCTAGGCAACGCTGCTATTATTCACTTAAGATAACTCCTAGAAGTGGAATTGTTCATGCAAAGGGTATTTTCAGTCCTAGATCTTTTCTTACCTACTATCGAAATTCCTTTAGAAAGGTTGTGCAGTTTTTCTTCCCTCTGGCAAATAGGATAGCCTGGTTCCCCTACCTTCCTCAATACTGGGGATGGTAATTATGTATTTTTTTCCAATTTAATAAAAATAGTATCCTTCTGTTTTATTTCAAATTCCTTGGATTATTGTTGAAATTCAACCCTTCATGTGTTTACTGGACAACTGAATTTCTCCTTTTACAAATTTATATTTTTTGCCCATATTTCCTACTGGGTTATTGTCTTTTTAAATTTTTTAAAGGCCTTTTTTCTAGTAAGAACATTAACCCATTGCAAAATAGATTGTAAATATTTTCTTCCTGGTTCTTTAAAAATTTTTGGTTGTCATAGTTATTTGGTATATAAAAGTTGAAATTTTAATTTGGTCAGTTATTCTTTTGCTATTTTATTTATGATTGCTGGACTTGGAATGGTCAGCTTTTGGAAGTAGATCGTAGGAAGGGCCTGCATTAGTAAACGCCACTTCAGCTCACTGGATGTTCACCACTGCCACCTCTAAGACACTGGCCTGATGTCCTGCTGTGTTCCGTCCACAGCGTGGCTGTGGTGTTCCGTCCACAGCTGTGAGCGACTGTCCCTGCTGGCTTGGGCCATGGCACCTCAGTGGGATGAAATTATAGACCCCCAGTGGACACTTGATCCCAAGGATGGTACCGAACCCTATATATACTATATGTTTTTTCTATATGATGACTGAGAGACGGGTGGGACGGAGCGGGACAGCTCAAGATTTCATCAAGATACTCAGAATGGTATGCAATTTAAAACTTATCAGAATGGTGTGCAATTTAAAATATCAATTTTTTTTCTGGAATTTTCCATTTAATGAGTTTGAACTGTGTTTGACTGTGTGTAACTGAAACTTCGAAAAGTGAAACCATGGATAAGCGAGACGGCTGTGACGGGATTCACCAGGAAGCCTGTCTTTGCTGTTAGTCAGGTGGTGGCAGGTGTGCTAAAAGGGATGCTGACTCAGTGCATTCTCTGACACCAAGGTCTGGCCTTCAGGGATAGTGAGAAGGACTGGGAGGAGGAGTGGAGGGGATAAGGGAGGGACACTGTGTCCCGGAAGCCTAAGGGTGACAACTTGGCTCAGAGCATCCAGATGGTGTCTCTGAAAGTCAGCTGGAAAATCAATGATGGAGGTACAGTTTCTAGTTACCCAAACTCACTGGGCGCTGGCTCCAGTGTCCCCCCAAGCATACAGAGCACGGGCTGGACATGGCCGAGCCTCTGATGTAGTTACTACGAAGCAGAAGTGGCCAGAAAGGAGAGCAGAGCTTCCCCCAGGAAGAGCAAGTGTGCTGTGCTACAAACGTGAATAACGTGCTAATGAATCAGAGCAGCTGGGCTCCGCGCCCCGGCAGCTGCGGGAAGAACCCCTGCGGCGGTGACTGATGGGGGCCATGAGACCAAGATGTGTCTGGCTTGAGGATGACCCATGTTCCTATCAAGCCGACTGCACAACTTAACTAAGGAAGCAACCAGGGCCCCAGCGTCCAGTCCTCACATCTCCATCTGGAGTCCTCTCTCTCCGCGGCTTTTGGGAATCTCTTTCCCTTTGCGCCTCCTCCCTGGTGGCTTTCTCTTTGCTCAGCAATGGGACTGGGAATGGGGGAACAGCAGCATCACACGGAACAGTTTTTGTTTGTTTGTCTGTTTGTTTTGAGATGGAGTCTCGCTCTGTTGCCCAGGCTGGAGTACAGTGGTGCAATCTCGGCTCACTGCAACCTCTGCTTCTCAGGTTCAAGCAATTTCCCTGCCTCAGCCTCCCGAGTAGCTGGGATTACAGATGCCCACCACCTCGCCCAGCTAATTTTTGTATTTTTAGTAGAACCAGGGTTTCGCCATGTTGGTCAGGCTGGTTTCGAACTCCTGACCTCAGGTGATCCACCCACCTTGGCCTCCCAAAGTGCTGGGATTACAGGCGTGAGCCACCATGCCTGGCCCAGAACAGTTCTTATCTGCTTTTGGCAACTTGACCCTTGGTGAGATCCTTTGGGATTTGCTCCAAGTTCTCCTGAGCCCTCAGTCTGGATTCTGAAAATTCAAACAATCCTGGAGCCCAACACCATCTTTGCGGCTTCTATAAGTGTCTCAAAATCTGACTGAATAATGCCACAAAGGTGATGATGTCTTAAAGGTGATGATGTCTTAAAAAGAAACAGGATGGGGTCATAGCTGAGGGAGCACTCAGAGCAGCTCTGGGCAGTTTTGACAGTGTCTCAAACACAGGTGGCTGAGGACCATGTAAAGGGTGCACAGATCAGGGAGGAAGAAAAGAAAAATGAGCAACCAAAGGAAAACACACAACTGGTGCTGAACGATTTAGTGCCACCCTCCCTGTGTCTCCCGGTATCTCCCTGTCTTCTGGGAGCAGCACCTGCACACATGAAGAGCAGGAATCCCATGACTCTGGAGGTGGCACCAACTCCTTAAGGGCCTCTGAGCCCAGAACCAGCCTGAAGTGGTCCACCGAGCAGGCAGACGAGCCCTGGGCTGTGGACAGCCTGCTGATGGAGGCGAGTGGTGCGCACTCACGGGTCACCCTTGTGCGTCTTCCCGTCAGGTACCAGACACCCCCACTACAGATATGGCAAATGCTCCTGGCTCTCCTCTAGGGGCTGACTGCGAGCGGCATGGAGGCTTAGAGTCAATCCCTCTCCGCCTCTGGCCCCCAGAGTGTGATAACTCAGTCTACTGTGGAGAGGCTTCAAGAGGTGTAATCGACATACCACAAAAAGCGGAGGGCAGGCAAAAGAAACAGCGTGCCTCAGAATTGTTTGATGCTCTTGTTGCCACGTGTGCATGCATGTGTGTGTGTGTGTGTGTGTGTGTGTGTGTGAATAAACACATTAGGAACTAGAGGTCGAAAGGAAAATGCTCTTAGGCACAACTAGAATAGTCAGATAAGCGCTGAAGCAGGAGGATAAACTGGATAAGGTCTCCGAAAAGTGAGGGATGGGTGAACGCTTAGCCCCTTAGCCCCTCCACCTCCAAATAAGCACTTCAGTTACCAGAGATGCACATCGTCTGGGAAGTAGGATTTTTTTTTTTTTTTTTTTGATGATGGTAGTAAGATACACATAATATAAACTTTATCATTTGAGCTTTTAAAGTATAGTGGAATTAAGTGCATATACCTTGTTGGGAAAGCATCATCACTATCTAGTTCCAGAGCATTTCGTATTGTTCCACACAGAAACTCCACACCTGTTCAGGACTCACCCCCCCATATCTCCTCCCATGAAGCCCTAGAAACCTCCAGTTTCCTTTCTGCCTGTATGGATTTGCTTATTTGGGACATTTCATATAAATGAAATCCCAAATATCACAATATGTAGTCATCTGGCTTCCTGAGCTTAGCATTATGTTTTCAAGGTTCATTCATGCTGTAGCACATACTACACTTTTTGTTTTGTTTTGTTTTTTTGAGACAGAGTGTTGCTCTTGTTGCCCAGGCTGGAGTGCAGTGGCGCGATCTCGGCTCATTTCAACCTCTGCCTCCCGGGTTCAAGCAATTCTCCTGACTCAGCCTCCCTAGCAGCTGGGATTATAGGCGCCCACCACCACGCCCAGCTAATTTTTGTATTTTTAGTAGAGATGAGGTTTCACCGTGTTGGCCAGGCTGGTCTTGAACTCCTGACCTCAGGTGATCTGCCCACCTCAGCTTCCCAAAGTGCTGGGGTTACAGGCGTGAGCCACTGTGCCCAGCCTCATTTGTTTTTATGGCTGAATTAGATTCCATTGTATGGATGGGCTATGTTTTACTGACCCTCAGTTCATGGACACCTTGTTGTTTCCATCCTTTGACTATTGTGAATAATGTTGCTATGAACACTCATGTACAAATTTTTGTTTGAACACCTGTTTTCAATGTTTTGGGGTATACACCCAGCAGTGGAATTGCAGGGTTGTATCGGCTCTTAGAATTCCAGTAGCCAGAGGGTTATCAGAAACTTAGTCCATTATTTTACAGACGGGGAAACTGAGGCCCAGAGAGGCCATTACTTGTCTCAGAAATTGCAAGGCTGAGAGCAGAAAAGTGTTCTCCATGCCACGCTTAACTTCAGTTAAGTCTTATTCTGGACCGTGGATCCCCCAGACACAAGACAATGGGTTCTGCCCAAGACAGTCACTTGGGGAGCTAGCTTGCCTCTCACAAAGTCAACAGCCTTTGGTTTCTGCCTAATTAAAATGTCCCAAATTAGAAAAATACCACCTCAGAAAAGCTTACTAAAGGGAAGAGTCAGATATGATTTATTCCAGAAACAGCGACTTAAATTAATTGCAAAATCTGTTGTAGAGAGTCACACCGATCATGTATAGTCACAAGCATTTAAAAGTTCTAAGAATTAGTTAATTATGGTTTCACATTGTGATGAACCAAGTAGGAGAAAGCCCAGTGGGTGTGCCCAGGGAGCCAGAAATGCACACCAGCTTCACTTTCTGTCTCCCCACTTCCCTTTTCCTCTTTCTGGTTAGAAAAAGTGAAATTATGTAATTAACATTGAACAATATTTGCAACTTTCAGGAAATGGTACAACACAAGCTGATTGTCCAAGAGCCTGGTACAGAGAATGCCCAGGCCAGTTGGCTTTGGAGGAACCAGCCGGGAGGACAAAGTCTGTCAAGTGCCCAATGTATGGTGTTTGTTTGCCTGTTGTTTGTTTGTTTGTTTTGAGACGAAATCTCACTTTGTCGCTCAGGCTGGAGTGCAGTGGCGCGATCTCAGCTCACTGCAACCTCTGCCTTCTGGGTTCAAGTGATTCTCCTGCTTCAGCCTCTTGAGTAGCTGGGATTACAGCCGTGTGCTGCCACACCGGGCTAATTTTTGTATTTTTAATAGAGCTAGGATTTCACTATGTTGGCCAGGCTGATGTCGAACTCCTGATCTCAGGGAATCTGCCCACCTTGGCATCCCAAAATGCTGGAATTACAGACATGAGCCACTTTGCCCAGCCTCAATGTAATATTTTATCTCTGTTCAAAGAGCGCTGCCATTCAAGCAGAAGGATGCTTTAAGAGACGGACAAGATGGTCGTTTGGCTTCTCTCAGCAAAGGCAGGGCTGGTTCTGCTTCGTCTGCAAACCTCAGCGGCGGCCTGGCATAATCTTCTCTTGGAAGCTGTCTTTAGAGGAGCTGAGGCTTTTAAAGTGGTATCTGACTGCAGGTTTAGATCTATCACTATTAAATCCAGGGGGAGGAAATCAGTGCTGAGTTACCACTTCCTTTCCTTAACCTTGGCAAATACTGAGCCGTGCTGGGCTCATGCTCAGACATTCATCAACACGACCTGATGGGTGACTTGGGCCTCAGCGAAGATGGGCTCCAAGGCCCATCCAGCCTCAGGGACCAGGGAAGTGCCAGAGTGGTGGGACAGTTACTTGCAAACAGCCAGCAGCGTCCTTCCTCTTGCTCCCCTCCTCTGTCATGGGATGGCCCTCCCGTCATGCAGGAGCACCATGCCCATGGCGCTCCTCCCCTGAACAGTCCCAGGCCAACCCAAGCTCCCTCCAGCGGTCCTTGACCCCAGGCACAATAGATGGCCCCCTGACCACCTTCCTCTGGGGGCCTCTGCTTTCTCTGGCAACTGAATCACCTGCAATTGTCACAGGGCCCTCGGAGGCAGAGCCCCTCTGGGGCTTCTTTGAGGCACCTTGCTGGGCAGTGTTGATGCCTGGGACCAAACAGGAGGGGAAGGCACCTGAGGGCCTTTTCAAGTCACTATGTCTGTGGCGGCCTCCCTCGTGGCATTATTGCGGCAGTGTGGAGGGACCCTGCTGGATTTTTACAGTGTTGTTTTTATGAGAATGGCAGGAAGGGTGCTTTTTCTGAAAAAACCGCTGTCTTCCAGGTCTCTGAGGGACACTGAGGAAGAGGTGCTGGGTCTCCCGTGGTCAGCAGCAGAGAGAGGCACACGGCCCTGACACAAGCCTAGAGATAAATACAGAATGGGACCTGTTCTTAAGGGACCTGAGTCCCTTCCGCAGCCCTGATCCCTTGTGAAATTCTTTAAATATCACTTGACCTGTTCACAACCCAATCTTCCCTTTTACTTTGTCCTTCATGAAAAAAAAAAAAAACTTTTCCATGTTACAAATTATAAATGATAGATTAATGTATACGGGGTTGCTGGGGACGCACATGGAAATTACATTGTTCCACACTGAAATTACATGATATTATTCACCTGCGAACTGCAGTAAAACAAGAAAGGAGATGACATACAGCAACATGGAAACGAGCAGAGAGTTGAGTAACTGTGCTCATCTTTTGCTTGTGGTTTAATTAGAAGAAAATCCTACTCTCAGAAAAAAATAGTCCGAAGGAAAGTTTTGGAATTAGCAATAATTTAGCAACCAGTAAAATGCCCTTCAGTTAATTCTACCCTTCCAATGCTCCCGGCTCGCATGGGCCACCTGGACCCTGCCTATTAACACCTTCGCAGTCACACAAGACGGGACCTCAAGATAAGCTCTCTCCTGGCCCTACCTCGGGGGCGATAAAACGCCAGTCCTGGATGCACCCCCTCTGCCACAGCCACCGCACGGCCCCCACAGAGTTTGGGGGTCATTGAAGCACACACTGAACCACTCAAAGAGCAGAGATGAAGGAAAGGAAACGGTACTTCTAGATCTCGTGATTAAAAGAAAATGCTGCCTGCATGAGAGAAGTCAACAAAAACAGGGCACCTTGGGATTCTTAGGGTACAGATATCTGTGTGGGGCACTTCTGTTCTGGTATCAGTGAAACAATACTTTTAGAAAACAGTAACGTGAGCCCACGAAGGGGAGGAGTCGCCAAGCACACACTGAGGCAGGGGTGCTGAGCACACATCGATGGGCCGCACGAGGCTTCAGGAGCCCCTAGATGCGCGTCCCTCAGAGGGTCCTCGGCCATTCTGTATTTACAGTCTATATTTCCACGTGTGAGCTCTCACGGGACCTGATGGTGGGCTTCTCGTTCTTCCTCTGTTACTTTTTTATAAAGTGAAACCTCAAGTGGACTTCAGTGAATCATTTTTTAAAAGATGCTGTTCCAACTAAAGAATGTATAAGAGTATGTGCTGGTTTGGGGGAAGCAGTAGGAAAGATTTGCTGGAGAGGAAATGTTCACCAGACAGAAAAAAGAAGGCGAAGTGATCAGATCTTTCTCTCCTGGCTTCCCATCTACACATGCAGATTATCATGGAAGAGAGGAAAGCCAGGCGGCTGGGCATATGCTGAAGATTTTGAATAGTTAGAAAGCAGTATACATGTAGTATGCAATCTGGATTATTTGATTTCAGGAAAATTAATCCTCCACGAAGACGTTGTTCGCCCATTAGTGTCAATGATGTGAGCAGAGATGTGTTGACGCCCGGTTGGAGGAAGAAGAGTTTGCCTTCTCCTCCTTCCTTTCCCTTCCCTTCCAATTTGCAGTATTTTAGGCCTTTCCCAAAGAAATGATAACTGCCTTATTCTGTTACGTATCAAGACAAAGCAATCTCCTTGAGACTGAGATTTAAAGTTCACACAAACTTTCCGGAAGGGATCCAGTTGGTACGGGTTTTGCCAGCCCTGCAGGCCAGCTCGCGCCACGCCTGCGCACTCTTCCGTCGAGCTAAAAATCTGAGCTGTGGAAGTAAAGGACAAGCAACAGGTCCAGGGGGTCCACGCAGGCAGCCGGCTTGCGACTCCGAGCCCTCTGCGCACCGGCCACACGAACCACTCAAAGAGCAGAGATGAAGGAAAGGAAACGGTACTTCCAGATCTCGTGATTAAAAGAAAACGCTGCCTGCTTGCATTTTCACATACAGAATGCTAATTCAACGTAGAACAGACAAAGAAAGCCACCGTGGCAGCAGAGCCCGAGATTGTACATGACTGGCCTGTGCTTTCTTTTAGGAGGTTGTTCATGCTCCAAGCTGTCCCTCATGGAGCCCCTGCCTCGGAAGCAGGCCAACATTTCTCCACCCTTCAGCAGGGGCATTTACTTACAGAGATTTAACAGAAATGCTAGGGTGGCATTTTGTCTGGAAAGCAATAGAAAAACAGTAGTAACGACGAAAGTTTCCATTTTTTCTCCACGGGGAAGATGGTAAAACGGTCTATAACCCTCCCCTCTCACAGCAAAAGGCTAAAAAGCTGCCCTAGCCCCTCCTGGGGGAACTGCTCTGCCTGGCGCTCCGGAAAGGCTCTGCCTGTGACCACACCACAAACCTCAGCCGCAGGGTGGGGTCTGATGTTTAGTCAAGCTCGAAGGGTTAATACAAATCAAGGGGTTTGCCCAGATCTCTCCCGTCAGTCACACACCAGACCTGCACATCGAGAAACACAGAGGTGAACTGCCCGTCAAATTAGACAGCGAGAAATAGGAATCTAATGCCAGACCGCATAACACAATTTACCATTTCCTCCCAGAAGATGCTGATGGCTATTTTTTTAAGGCAGAATGTGAACTAAAAAGTCAGGAGTATTTTCCAGGATAATCGAATTTGATAACTGAAAGCTCTTTTGAGTTCAACCCTGTCTTTCATTTCAGTGAAGGGAAATTCTGAACTAAAGAAAAGAGAGAGATGTCTAAGTTTAAAGGCATTGCTCATAGGATCTGAGAAGTAAAACTATAGTTCTACATGAGGCTTCGAGAGAAGCTGGGTCATCGAAATCTTTCCCTGGTCAAATAACAGAGGAAAACAATATTATGATAGAAAACTGCTCAGTGAGGGACAGCCCCAGCAGACACTGCACTCAGCTCGTGCCATCATGCTCTGGCATCCTCATAATCACAGGATCATCATATTATTCTAAACATCGCAGTTGTGGATGAAATAGCCCAGATACCTGCAGCATGTCAGATACCGTTTGGGTTCAAAATGACTCTATTTTCAACTAAACACTAAAAAATTTCCCTCATGTTGGAATCAAGTTACGTGCTGGCTTTTCCAATTTCAGATCCAAGTCTCCTTTTGAAGTGACAACCATTAATAATCACTGAAGGGAAATCCCACTGTGCCTCAGTTTACAACAGCTTAAAATTCACCTTCTTAATGCTACCACCCTCATTTCCAAATCGGCATCAGGTAAGGTGTAGTTTAATATCACTCAATCTCACTCAAGGGGTTACTACCAAACAAAAACACAAAATAGGTTTCTAAAACAACTATTGATTACAAATAACTATAACAGGGCTTAGAGTTTGAGTCTCTCTCTCTCTCTCTCCCCCTCTCTCTTCTCTCTCTCTCTCTCTCTCTCCCCCCCTTCCTCCTCTGCTATATCCTCTCCCTGTCATTGCGTTTGCCTCCAAATACGAAAACTCCATTCTCTATACTTCTTGGTGAATAATTTTTATAAATCATTGGCTTTAGAATTGTGTGTGTATGCTTAATGAAATTTAATATAAAATTAGTATCTTAAAAAGCAAATATAACACAGGTATCAGTTTAAGGTAGATATTTCCCAAAAGGTTTTATAAAATATTTTCTTTATTAGTATAGGAATAAATGTATTGCTATTATAATTGGTATTTCACCTTTCATATTTCTGGGATACTACTCTTTATTTAAGACTTATAAGGAATCACAGATTTAAACTAAAGTTATGAGTTATAGTGCTCTTCTCAGAAAGAGTTATATACTGGAAATATATTGAGATTCTCAAATGGCATCAGAAAAAAAATGTGGAGTTTTGCTCAAGTCACATTTTTAGTTTATTGCTCTGAGATAAAGCTTAGTAGTAATTTCTTAGATAATTTGCTTATCTAAGTATATAGATTTAATATTTTTGTGGAATATCTTTTTTATTTTAATTTTGAGATAATTATAGATTCACAGGAGGTTGCAAGAAATATTATACACAGATTCTCATATCTTCACTCCTTTCTCCCAATGATGACATCTTGCAAAACTACAGTACCATTATCATAATCAGGAAACTGGCATCAATATCATCCCCAGACCTTATTCAGATTTCACAGGTTTTACATGCACTCCTGTGTGTGTGTGTGTGTGTGTGTGTGTGTGTTTAGTGCTACGCAATTTTATCACGTGTAGACTCAGGTGACCATGTGGAATATCTTTTTAATCAGTTTCTGTTTGTAGTGTTTCATCTTGGCTTTACTTTTGAAAACATCCATGTCTGCATCTATTAGATTCTGTTTCTCCTTTATGGTTTTCCGTTCCTTGGCTACAGTAACTTATTCATCTCTTCTTTGAATTTTATTGCCTCATTTGTGAACTCTCTGCTAGCGGAGAGTTCTGTATTTGGTTTGCTTTTTGCAGCACATTTATCCTTTCCCAGGAAAAGACACAAACATAAACAGACATTCCAGCATTCACAGGGTTTTTAAAGACACCAGTGAGAATAGATTAATATAAATACTAAGCTTAAAAACTGTCATAAAAGTTCAGCCTTTAAAATTGGCTTATTAAAATATTTGTTTTTTTAAAGCCCAGATTTAAACTAAAGTTATGAGTTATAGTGCTCTGCTCAGAAAGAGTTTACTTTATGTGTGTGGGGTTTTTAAAATTTTTTTATTTTTATTTTTTTGCCAGGCAAAAGGAATCCGGCATCTGTGCCGTCTACCCAGAACAGAGTGAAGCAAGGATGACAAGAACATGGTGCAGCTCAAGATCTGTCTGAAAATATGAGTTTCAGGAAACCTCAGTGAAGTATTCTATCTCAAAAGGCCTCAAACAGACACTGAAGTCTGAGGAAGTCCCTCTCCAGCAAGATGAGTAGTAAGACTTCCCTGATGCAAGGCCGAAAGGACTGCTGATATTTAAGGGGACAAGACCCACACCAACAGGTCAAATCCCTATATCAGATCTCGTTGATAGGCATTTTGTAACCAAACATTGCTTATATTCCAGGGAGCTCAGCCTTTCATTCTACTTCTTCTAAACAAGCAAAAGCTCCGTTGGGATTCTGCGTTTCTGTTCTTCTCCGCGAAGAACTGATTTTCTAGCATCCCGAATACAGCAGTTAACAAACACCTTTGAGAAGTAAATTTTCAGGAGGGAGGAAAAGGCTAACGTATATTAGATGGTGAAGGGGTCATGCAATTTCTTCAAAGGAGCTAAAAGTTCTCAGAAAAAAAAAAGTTTGTTGAGTAAGGGAAACTACTGAAAATCTGTGCACACTTTGCAGAAGTTACAGAAGATGTTTTCTTTAACCACACAGCAGGGAAGAGGACAAACTTCTGATAAACTAATGGTCACCTTCCCCCATCCTCCAAGCCAGGTGGCCAGGACCCTGCTGCAAAGGCTCAGGCATTTAATGAGAATACTAAAAAAATCCTTTTGAGATTTTTCCATTAGATGAATCCAACTGACTGGCCAAAGACACCTGATTTATTGTCTAATTGTGCTTTTAAATACCAGGCCAAAGAAGAAAGGCAGGATAGACATCAGCACCAGCCGCACTCCACCATCTCTCGTGTTTCTCTTCCTTTCAAAGGACAACTTAGGCTTTGTGCTGCTGTTAGTCTCAACACAGTTTCTTCACATATGTGAAAACATCCCACATCAAACATTAAAATCACAATGTACTGAAATGTCTAGAGATTCTTTACTGATGCATACAATTAATGCTTCTTAGAAATGCTACAAATAAAAACAAATGCTGTTTAGCAACATTTTCAGGAATCAAACCAATTATAATTGTATTGATCTTACAGGGAATAATGAGTTAAAAACAAAAAGAATGACAAGATGTTTACCTAACGTGCCTGATAAATAAAAACAAGGTGTGTCCAGAATCATTCATGGATAAAATTTTTCCATATTTCTTTTCTCCCCTTTTAGAGTATCTACTTAAAGAAACTAGCTTGTTTGAACTACTCAGTTATAGTCCAGTACATAAAAATAAAAATAAATAGGCTCCTTATAGATCATCAGCTCTCCCACTACCTGTGTAATTATCGATTATATTTTTAAGGACTTTTTTTTCCAAATAAGCTCTTAGCACTGTTTTTATTTATTTATGACAAGTATTGCATTTTATTTTTCTATAATCTTTAATGGTTACCTATGGCTGATTCTCTAAGTTTTGAGGCGTGAAATTATTTTTAAATGAATTTTAAATGTTCCTACTAAATTCTAGCAGCCTCATATCATATCTACTGGTATTTGTTTTCAGTAATTTTCTGGAGGGCAGTCTTAACGATAATTACAGTGACATTTTCCTTAAACATGGTTCAACGTGTGTGTTTTTAAAAAGATGACATTCCTCATCTGTTTGTTCTTATTTCAGATGTGCTATAAACCATGAATGAGGTAAAGCATAAATGGAAGCAACTAATGGAAGCTCATTATTTAGGCAGCGAAAAGCAGAATTAATGTATTACCCCACTGTAGCGTTTAGTACTCAGCCAATCCAAACTTCCCTAGAGAAATATGTGATTTGAGACACTTTCCATCTGTTTTTGACAAAGACAGGAGAAGATTCCCACAAGTTATTTTCTGCTGAAAATTCTTCTTAAAAAACTATACAGTTATCATTATCTCAGGAGGCTCTTTCATCGAAAGAATTTTCAGTGACATCGAAATAACAGTTGAAAAAATGAAATAAAACCCACCTGTGCTAGATCAGCTTTTCGTGGCCTCGGCAACAACATTCGCAGATATTATAGTACCACATAAAAAAAGAAATAGATATGTTTGGGAAGAATAGGCGGCCGGGTGCTCTTGATTAATCTAAATTCCTTCTGTGTGAGACTTTTATAAAAAAACATCACAAGATGTGCGAGGAACTAAAACATACTAAGGAGGAAGGATTTTTAACGCGGCCCCAGCAAAAAGAACCCTGTGCCCCTCCACGGCCCAGGACGGCGGATGAGAGAGGGGCTCGCCTGCTCACCGAGCCTCCGGGAAAGGACGGCGCCTCTGTGGCTCGAGCCTGTCTAAAGGGACTTGAAAGGTGTCTGGTGAAAAGGACCCGGTGCCGGACGCCCTAATCGCTCTTCCAGAGGAAACCAGAACTTCGAGTGCTCCTGGCAGCTGTGTCCCCCGAGCCTTCTCCTCGCGCAGGGAGGGCCCGGCGCGCACCACCTCCCTGTCCCCCAGACCTGCTTCCCAGCCTGGACCCCTCGCCCACCCCTGCGGTGCTGAACCCAGGACGCGGCACGGGCGGGGCCCCTCCGGGGCACTCCAGGGTCAAGGTTGCGACTCAGGGCTCCCAACTCCTAGGTCGGCTCCACCTGCCTGTGGGCGCCCTGGGGCTCCGCGCGGCTGCGTCCACCCCCCTGCTTCAGCGCTCCAGGCTCTGCGCCCTCGGCCCAGGGCCCTTCTCGGGCACTCCCGGCCCTGCGGCTGCTCCGGCCCCGAAGCGCAGGGCAGTTTCCTCTCGTCCTCCCCAGGCAAACCCTGGAGCCGCAGGCCCACACCTCTATGCCTACTGGGTCTGCCAGGGGACCCCAGGTGCCAGCAGCTGGGGAGATCTGAGTGTCCGCCCGACGAACGCGCTCTACCCATGCCCGGGAAGAGAGCGAAGCCATTAGCCCGACACCACCGGCTCGGGCAGCTTCGCGGGCGGCCTGCGCTGCGGCGGACGCAAAGGGCAGCCGGTCCCCATCTCCCAGTCCCCGGCCGGTCCCGGTAGGTTTTTCTGATGCCCGTTCCTTCCACCGCCAACCACGGACACCCTCACACCACCGAGAATGAAATATGCGAACATTTGTCTAAGTATCTTCGGACCGCGCCGGGGAAGTCACCGGTCCGCCGGTTCCCAACTGACACCCTCGCGTGGAAGTTTGCACTCAGGAGTGTCCCTGGGACTGGGAGCGTCCCTCCCGCCCGCCTTCGTTGCTAAGAGGAAAAGCGCACGGCATCCACACCACCGCGGCCCGCGGGGCCTTCCCGAGGAGACACGCGCAGGCCCCAGGGCCCCTGCGCCCCTGCCGCCCGCCCCCCGCAGCGGAGGGCGCCCGTCCCGCGCGCAGCACCTACCCTGGCGCGCCGGTCCGGAGGTGGGTGGCGCGGCGCTAGTGGGAGGCGGACATGGACCACGCGCCCTCCATGCGCCACACGGAGAAGGCGTAGCTGAGGCGCTCGTGGGCCACGTAGCTGCAGCTGGTCATCTTATTGTCCATCTCGTCGCTCTGCAGGACCTGGTAGAGGAAGTCTATGTACCTGGCGGCCAGCTTGAGCGTCTGGATCTTGCTCAGCTTGTCAGAGGGCAGCGTGGGGATGATCTTGCGCAGCGCCGCGAAGGCCTCGTTGAGCGACTGGGTGCGCTGGCGCTCGCGCACGTTGGCCAGGATGCGCTGGCTCTGCAGCTCCTCGAAGGACTGCGCGCTGGGGCTGCCCTTCTTGCCGCGCTTGCCCGGGGTCGGGCTGCCATCTTCGCTCGACTTCTTGCTGTAGCGCCGCTTCCGGCCGAAGCGCTTGGGCTGCCGCTCGAGCTCCTCCTCGCTGGTGCCCAGGCTGTCCACGGGGGACACGGGCGAGCTGGAGCCCTCCTCCATGGCGCCCGCCCGGCGCGCGTGGGGCTGGGGGCGCCGGGGCGCCGAGCGCGCGCCGCTGGCCAAGCCCGCGGTCGCCGAGTACACGCTCTCGGAGTTGCTGGAAAGGCTCTGATTTCAAGGCCGGCTTGTGCAAAAACCGAGGTCTCCGGGAGAGGAAGTTATTCTAACTTTTTTGGAAACTCTAGCCGGGCTGGGTTGCTAAATAGTTGTCAGGAGCTAGGGCGGCGCGCTGATTGGCCGCGGTGGCCGGGGGCAGGACAAGTTCTGGGGCCTTCGCCGGCCGCCCCCGCCCCCCGGCGCGGCACTTTCAGTTTTGCCTCCCCCTTCGGCCCCGGCCTCGGAGGGCATCCCGGGGGCCGGGTCCTCGCCCGCCGCCCGCGCCCCCACCCCGAACGCAGGACACTCTCCGGCCGCCCAGAGCCCTAGGCCTGGCCAAGCCTGGCTTTGTCTGCGCCTTAACGTAGAGATCGGCCCCCACTGGGCTTTGGGGGGGTCTCTCTCTAGGCCTGAGGGGCTCGAGAAGCGAGTCCAGCCCCAGATGCGCTCCCCGAAGATAAGGACACAGCCAGGAGCCTCCTCGACCTCTGTGGGTCTTGGCCGCCCCCGGGCGCACAGCTAGTCTGCACCGCGGCCGGCAAGCTTAGGCCTGGGGTCTGGGGAGCTGCGCGGGCAGCGGTCTCGGTGCCCCGACCGCCAGTGTAAGGACAGTCGGGGACCCCTGGAGACGCCCGTGCCCAAGGACATGCCGCCAAGATCCGTAGAGATGCCACCCTTCGGGCTAGCGTGCATGTCGGGGACCATTTCTCACCCGGGCTTGCTGGGGAGCCCCCGCCCGATGCCTTTACCGAACCTTCTTCTGACTCCTTTAAAACAACGCCACAGCGAGCCTCTGCGGGAGCGCCCGGTGCCCGCCGCGCCCG